>NW_016812332.1:3646976-3668814 GCF_001698545.2 Rhinopithecus bieti | reverse complement strand
AAAGGATATGAACAGACACTTCTCAAAAGAAGACATTTATGCAGCCAACAGACACATGAAAAAATGCTCATCATCACTGGCCATCAGAGAAATGCAAATCAAAACCACAATGAGATACCATCTCACACCAGTTAGAATGGAGATCACTAAAAAGTCAGGAAACAACAGGCACTGGAGAGGATGTGGAGAAACAGGAACACTTTTACACTGTTGGTGGGACTGTAAACTAGTTCAACCATTGTGGAAGACAGTGTGGCAATTCCTCAAGGATCTAGAACTAGAAATACCATTTAATCCAGTCATCCCATTACCAGGTATATACCCAAAGGATTATAAATCATGCACCTATAAAGACACAGGCACACGTATGTTTAATGCAGCACTATTCACAATAGCAAAGACTTGGAACCAACTCAAATGCCCATCAGTGATAGACTGGATTAAGAAAATGTGCCACATATATACCATGGAATACTATGCAGCCATAAAAAAGGATGAGTTAATGTCCTTCGTAGGGACATGGATGAAGCTGGAAACCATCATTGTCAGCAAACTATCACAAGGACAGAAAACCAAACACCACATGTTCTCACTCACAGGTGGGAACTGAACAATGAGAACACCTGGACACAGGAAGGGGAACATCACACAACGGGGCCTGTTGTGGGGTGGGGGGAGTGGGGAGGGATAGCGTTAGGAGATATACCTAAAGTAAATGACGAGTTAATGGGTGCAGCACACCAACATGGCACATGTATACATATTTAACAAACCTGCACATTGTGCACAGGTACCCTAGAACTTAAAGTATAATTTTAAAAAAATGGTAATAGCACACACACACAAAAAAATTCCTATTCCAACTATATGAATATATATATAGCTAATAAGAATATAAAAGCTAATTCCTACTTTGTGTTTATTTATCCGATGTTTGTCTTTTCCTTCTGGGATGCCTTCAATCATGTCATTTTCCTCTTCTTCATCACTGTCATCAGCATTTTCTAAGAAATTGAATGTCTCCAGAACATCACCAGAAGACCTGTGCAAAGGAAAAAAGATGAATCCAACTATTCCAATGGTTGGTTCTAATATTTCTTTCTGGTTCCCATTTTAAATCAATTCTTAAAACTAAAGAGATTTGAATGACTACCTACTGTCTGAGGACTTTATTCAAGAAAAAAAGTTTGAAAGATTTATGTTCTACAACTGAAATAAAAGTAATTATTCTCTGCTGACTTTCTCCAAAGTTCATTGTACAAAATATTTTAGGTAATTACTGCAACAAAATAAAATCCTATAGTATTAGACACTCAAACACATATTATTAGTTCTCAAAATAAAGCCATCATAAATGAGCAACTGAAACTTAGTCTTTCTTATAACTACAACCTCTTACAGTTTGGTCTAAATGTTTGAGGACTAAAACAGTAAATACCAAAGTTTATCAGGTGGGGCCAGGGACAGTGCTTCATAACTGTAATCCCAGCACTTTGGGAGATGAATGGGGGGAGACCGCTTGAGCCTAGAGTTTAAGACCATCCTGGGCAACATAGTGAAACCCACCTTCAAAAAAAAAATAAGCTGGGTATGGTGTCATGTGCCTATAGTCTCAGCTACTCAGGGGGCTGGGATAGGAGGATTGTTTGAGCCCAGGAGGTTGAGGCTGCAGTGAGCTATGACTATACACTGTATTCCAGCATGGGTGACAGAGCAAGACCCTGTCTCAAAATGAAAACAAAAAAAAAACTTAAAAATAATTTATCAAGCAGCTCAGATTTAAATTTATAGTAAATCAGATATAAAACATCCCAATCCATTTCACAGACTGTCTTAGCTAGAAAAAATAACTAAAAATCTATTAAATAAATACTTTTAAGTCTTGCAGAATCACTCATTTAACAGGTAATAGGGACAATCTATTTTATCCACTTAACTAAATCTTTTAACTAATTTGAGTTTCTCTATGCACACACAAAAAAAGGTGTTCATATAGTTGTTTAAATGTTTAACAATAAAGGCAGCAACAGAACAGTAGAAAATTCAGCTGAACAAAGACTTTCACCATAAAAAGTCTCTGCTCTGCCACTAAGTAGCTGCTTGAATTTGGCCAAACCATTTATATCTTTTGGCCTCAATTTCTTTACCTGTAAATTGTGGGGGCTGAATTAGATTATCTCAAATGTCTTTACTAAGAGTACATGGTAACAAAAAGAAAAATAATATAAAACTCAGGGAGGGTTTTTGCCCCCCTCTCTGATTGGGTCACTCCATTAGTCCAAATAAAACATATAACACAATTCAGATTATACTTGTCCCTTGGTTTCTATGAGGCATTGGTTCTAGGATACATACCTCCCTATCATGCTCAAGTCCCTAAGCACATTCTCCCTATAGTATACTTTAAATCATCTCCAGACTATTTATAATACCTAATACAATGTAAATACTACATAAATAGGTGTTACACAGTATTTTTAAATTTGCATTATTTTATTTTTTAATTGTCATTTTTTTCAATGTGGTATTTTGAATCCATAGGTGCAGAACCTACAGAGAAAGGGCTGACTATATTTTTAAAATAGCATTAACGAAGAGTGTTAATCGGTTGTACTATATCCCACCCAATCTAGCACACAGTTTAAAGGAACTGTATAATGAATGAATGTAGATGGTTTTTTCAAATGCAAATTAGTAAAAACAACCACAAATCTACGAGAACAAAACGTACTTTCAGCTCAAAATTTACAATATAACTTAATATTTGGATATTAAATGAAAGGCAATGAATGCATTTGATAAAAGTAGCATATCAATGATACAATAATTTAAAAGAATTTTTTAAAAGATATATTTGTTTTGAACTTTGAAAAATTAAGTACTCCTGCTCCTTGGATAGAAATTTCTGTCTCTAAAGTGAGAGTGCCTCCTGTTTCCGGGTTTTAAAAACTGTATTTAATCACAGCAATATATGTGTATGGCTTTAAAAGTCAAATGGAACACATAAAAGCAAGAATTCATCAATCAGATTTCACTAAAATTATTAACATTCGCTCTTTGAAAGACATCAAGAGAATGTAAAGAAAAGCTTATAAATTGTGAAAAAATATTTGCAAGTTATATTTCATGAAAAACTTGTGTCAAGGGTATATAAAGAACACTTAAACCATAACAGTAACAAAACAATAAAAAATGGGGAAATATTTCAAATAGATATTGCATCATAATGATAGGTGGAATGCAAATAAGCATATGAACAGATGCTCAACATCATTAGTCTTTAGGGAAATGAAAATTAAAAGATCATGGACTGTGAAAGGTATCAGGTTTTTCTCGGCCTTCATGCTAACAATCTAGCCTATTACTGTTTAATGGATCCTGAAATAAGTCATAAAATTGAGTCAGAGACAAGAATTCTCTTCAGGAGCACAGGAAGTAATAGGATCATGTTTGCTGAATTTCCTTTGCCCAAGTCCCACAAGGGTGGCAAGGAGGTAATCGGGTAAATGTTACACTTACAGTTCGTTTGAATCATAGCGGAGGAACTCTGAGCTTAGGGAACTTGAATCATTTATATTGAACAGTAAGCATGACTTCCCAGAAGACTGTCTCTATCTTACAAGGTTGGTTGTTATATAAATATCCTTAAATAGATAGTCCAGAATAAAAGGGCAATATGTGTCTCTGCTCACAGGATGTTTAGAAACATGAGAGATCAGTGGAGAATTGTCTCTAAAAAACAAAACAAAAATGAGGAAGTGTCACAAACTTATAAGAATGACTAAAATTAAGGAACGCAGTCTGGAGTGGAGTTTATAAAGAGTAGAAAAAGATTAGAAGAATTGCTGAGTTGAAGAATGAAATAAGGAATCAGCCAGTGAAGAAAAAGAAAAGGTTTGTCAGACAACTTTTAGGGCTCTACTGAAGTTAGCTAAGAATAACTTGGGGATCATGAGTATCGTAAATCTTTTGTTGTTGCTGCTGTTGTTGCAGTTGCTAAAATGAAGTTCTGCTTGCTAGGAAATACTTAGGAGAAAAAAGCCAAATTGTTCTAAATAAATTGACAAGGCATACAATGAGTAACAAAAGAGTCCCCTGCCCTATTCTTCTCTATCTTTGATTCCTACACAATAGGAAAACCATTTTAAACTTATTTTAAAGAAGCTTCCTTTGTTATTTACCCTATTTGTTCTAAATAACATGCTTAGATTGCTATTTCTTGATAAAAACGTAGTTCCCTCACAATCTCCATCCCACATCCACACTTCCTCCCATAACAGTAATATAGTTACATCAGTTTACTTTTTGCTATGTTAATATTCCATGGTTACATTGTAAGTACATATTAATATTTCCATTTAAATCACATTACAATGACTCTACTTCCTTTCTTTTATACATAGTTTTCCTGAAATAACTGCCTAGTGTGGATTTTTTTTTAATTGCCTGGTTTTCCAAGGATGTTACCACTATTCTTCTCTGAAATCTGCCATGGTCTGAATGTTTGTGTCCCTCAGCAAAATTCGTATTTTGAAACCTAATCCCCAATATGATGGTATTGACAGGTGGGCCTTTGGGAGGTGGCTAGGTCATGAGGACAGAGTGCTCATGAATACGATTAGTACTCTTATAAAAGAGGCCCAAAGGAGCCTGCCTTCTCCACCATGTGAAAATCCAGTGGGAAGTCAGCAGTCTGCAACCCAGAAAAGGGTCTTCACCAGAACCCAACCATGCTGACACATTGATCTTAGACTTCCCAACCTCCTGAGCTGTGAGAAATAAATTTCTATTGTTTATACGCTACTCAGTCTATGGTATTTTGTTAAAGCAGCTCAGAAGGACTAAGAATATGGCTATGTCTTGTCAAGCTCCTGACTTAACTCCTGCATGATAGGACACAGGCCCAGCCATTTCACTGACATATCCCAATTTTCAGTACCATTAGGCCTTTCCTATTAATGTGATTCGATTTCAATATCTTGCTTGTAAGGGATAAAAGCTGCCGACATACTGGAAGTCAAACAGTAGGAGAAAACAGGAGATCTCAATGCTCTGCTGGAGACTTTCACACAACTCTGCTGTTTTCATTTAATACAATAACCCCATCTTTCAGTTGTTTTATTTCTTAAGAAAACAGAAATCACTGGTGGAAAACACACTACCATTCTTTGGAGTAGGGGAGGGGTGGTATTAAACCAGTTTCACAAAATGAAAGAGAGGATTACACATTGTGTTTCTTAAACTTTTTTCCCCCCTAAGATGGAGTCTCCCTTTGTCGCCCAGGCTGGAGTACAGTGGCACAATCTTGGCTCACTGCAACCTCTGCCTACCAGGTTCAAGCAATTCTCATGCCTCAGCCTCCCTAGGACCTGGGATTACAGGCGCCTGCCACCATGCCTGACTAATTTTTGTGCTTTTAGTAGAGATGGAGTTTCACCGTGTTGGCTGGACTGGTCTCAAACTCCTGATCTCAAGTGATCTGCCCACCTCAGCCTCCCAAAGTGCTGGGATTACAGGCGTGAGCCACCATGCCCAGCCTGTGCTTCTTAAATAAACTTTAAACCAATTCTCTATTCATACCCCTATTTAAACCTCACCAAATACATATAATTCCTTAGCCTTTGTGGCTTTACTGGAATTCTGTGACTTGAATTGGCTTGTTCCTTTTCTTCATACTATCACTCTCAAATGCACTTATGTTTAATAAGCTTTCTCAGGGTCACTCAGTCAGTTGCCATTCCTCCATTTTCTTTCTGGATTCCAAATTGTTAAATTCTCTCTATCTCACAGACAGTACACTCTCTAATTCTTTCTGTATGTCATTGTTTTTTTGTTGTTGTTCTTTTGTGTTAATGCATCTTAAGCCCTTCACTGTCCTTTTAGCAAAATTTCTGAAAGGTACACAAGTAAAATGTGACTTTAACCTACCATATTTAAAATGGAAGTCTCCATCTGTGGATAATTTTCTCTTTGCCAACTGTTTATTTACTACCCTCTCTAATTCTAAAAGACAACAGAATCTTAAAAATAAATATATCCAGATGAAAGGGTAAATAAAATGAAGCCAAAGGTAAGGTTGCTAAGTAAAAGACTAAATGTGTCAATGCCTTTTCTAGAGGAGGCCCACAAATTTGGCCCTGAGATTCCAAACAGGGTTAAAAAAAGAGGTGGGCAGGGAGCAACAACTGGAGGTTCAAAGGTAAATAAGATCAGTTATTAAGAAACAGCACAACTTTTCCCAGTTATAAGATCTAAGAGAACTTTCCCAATGGATACTCATAAAGTAGATGCTTTGTGTTATGATGCACTATACAACCACAACATCCCTACCATAAATCAAGAAATACAATAGTGTCACTCACTCGGTAGCATCTAATAAACACTAGTCTTGGTGGGAGTCACACTTCAACTAGATACACAATATTTCCTAATAGTTAACAATTATGTAACACTTACTGTGTGCCAGGCATTGTTCTAAATGCTTTACATTAATTCATTCCTTCCTCATATCAATCCTATGATACTCATTTTACAAATAAGGAAAGTAATGTTCCCTGTCCAAAGTTACGGCTAGTAACCGGTGGTTAAGTTAGGATTCAAATCCAGTCTGTCTTCAGAATTCATATTCTTAACCATTAGGCATATTGCCTTTAAAATACGAATCTAAAATTTACCATCCTCTACTTTTGGACATTAAGACTGCTTCTAATTTTCTCCTATTATAAATAAGAATGTAATAAGCATCATTTTGCTGAAATCTTGATCCACATGTTATATCATTTTCTTATTGCTAGGGGTTTTCAAATGGCCCTAATAATGGCTCAACCATACACACCTACATTAGGGCAGAATCAGAAAATGTCAGTGTACTTGTTAAGAAGAAAGCCTTGATTAAAACAACTATTTCCGGCCAGGCACAGTGGCTCATGCCTGTAATCCTAGCACTTTAGGAGGCTGAGGAAGGCGGGTTGCTTGAGGCAGGAGGGTTGCTTGAGTCCAGGAGTTCAAGATCAGCCTGGGGAACATAATGAGGTCCCATCTCTACAAAAACTTAAAAAACCAGCCAGGTGTGGTGGCGCGTGGCTGTAGTCCCAGCTACTCTGGAGGATGAAGTGGGAGGACTGCTTGAGCCTGGGAAGTTGTGGCTGCAGTGAGCTGTTGATTGTGCCACTGTACTCCAGCCTGGGCAACAGGGCAAGACACCATTCAAAACAACACTAAGCAAATAAACAAACAACTATTACCTAAATGTCCATCAACAGGTAAAGAAATAAAGAAAATGTGGTATATGGGTACATTAGAATATCGTTAGTTATGAAAAGAAGGAAATCCTGTCATATGTGACAACATGAATGAACCGTGAGGACATTATGCTAAGTAAAATAAGCTAATCACAGAAGGACAAGCATTGCATGAGTCCAATCATGAGGTACTTAAAGCAATCAAACCCAGAAACACAAAGTAGAATAGGGGTTGCCAGGGGTCGGAGGGAGGAGGAAATGGGGAGCTGCTGTTCAAAAGTTATAGTTTCCAGTCATACCAGATGAAAAAGTTCCAGAGAGCTGCTGTACAACATTGTACCTCTGTTAACAAAATTGCACACTTTAAAGTTTGTTGAGAGGGCAGATCTCATGTTATGTGTTTAACATACAGGAACGCACACAAACTCCCAAAAAAAATCAAAATCTTAATTTTGCAAAAACAAGAAGCTTTACAAGGAGAAGATACGGTTTATCAAGGATCTTTGTAAGATGATACTAAGAGTGAGGGGGAAAAAAACGAAAGGATCTTTGATTCAGATTCAGAGTCACTGGTGGTATAGCAAACCTCTATTGCTGTAAAATATTTATAAATTCTATGAACCACGTGGGTGACCAGTTTGGCTAAAATACTTGACAATATTTCTGCTTTTCTCTTATGCTACAAAGCACTCTACGTTTCCTGAAATCACAGTATAGAAAATAAGGACTCTATTTGATGTCAAACTGACTTTAATAGTCGTTTCCCAGAAATAAAAACTCTAAATCAAAGGCTTAATTTTTAACCTTACAGAAAAAAAATACGCATACACATACGTGTGTGTGCATATATAGATATATATATGTGTTATGTGTATATATAGATATATTTATATATACACACACATTTTTTTTTTTTTTTTTGTGAGATGGAGTCTCGCTCTGTCACCCAGGCTGGAGTGCAATGGCATGATCTCAGCTCACTGCAACCTTCGCCTCCTGGTTCAAGCAATCCTCCCACCTCAGCCTCCCAAGTAGCTGGGATTACAAGCATGCGCCCAGCTAATTTTTGTATTTTTAGTAGAGATGGGGTTTCACCATGTTGGTGAACAGACTAGTCTCAAACTCCTGACCTCAAGTGATTCACCTGCCTCAGCCTTCCAAAGTGCTGGGATTATAGACAAGAGCTACTGCACCCAGTTGACCAGAATATATTTTAGATAGCCGCACAGTATCATAAAATACATCTAGGGCATGAAATAATGTTTATAAACTATACACATTATTTATTTACTAAGCTCTAAATGACCTCAATGAACTCATCTGGTTTTTTTCTCATTTTCTTTGTCTTTCTAACCTATGTTACTCAGGGTAACGTCTCACGGTAAAAATGCTTAACTCCTTGTATTTATCAAGTCTATATTAATCAAAAGCGTATCTGTTAGACAGTAACAAGTGTTGATGAGGATGTGGAGAAATCAGTATCCTTTTAGTACTGCTGGTGGGAAGGTAAAATAGTGCAACTACCTTGGAAAAGAGTTTGGCAGGTCCTCAATCTTCTTCATTAGTCCAAAACTTGGAACCAACCCACATACCCTTCACCTGTATAAGAAACACATAATGAAGGCCGGGTGTGGTGGCTGAGGCCTGTAATCCCAGCACTTTGGAAGGCCAAGGAGGGCAGACTGCTTGAGCCCAGGAGTTCAAGACCTGGGCAACATGGCAAAACCCCGTCTCTACAAAAATTAGCCACGCATGGTGTTGTGAACCTGTGGTCCCAGCTACTCGGGAGGCTGAGGTGGGAGGGTCACCTGAGCCCAGGAAGCGAGGCTTCAGTGAGCTGTGATCACATCACTGTACTCCAGTCTGGAGAACTGAGTAAGACCTGTCTCAAAAATAATAACAATAATAATGAAATAAAAAAGAAACACAAACCAAATGTAGTATATCCATAAGGGAATATTACTTGGAAATAAAAAGGAATGAAGCACTGATGCATGCTATAACATGTATAAACCTTGAAAATATGCTAAGTGAAAGAAGCCACTCACAGAAGACCACTTATATGAAATATCCAGAATATACAAATCTACAGAGACAGAGAGTAGATGAGTGGTAGCCCGGGGTTGGGAGATAGGGGAAAATGGAGAGTAGCCACCTAATGGGTACGGGGTTTCTTTTAGGGGTGATGAAAATGTTCTAAACTTAGATTGTAGTGATAGCTGAACGATTCTGTAAGTATTCTAAAAACTATTACATTGTATTTTTTAATGGGTAAATTTTATGATATGTAAATTATATTTCAATAAATGTTTTTATCTGGTAGCTTTCTGAATCCAAACACAAAGAAAAGCCTTGTTTCTTTCACACTAGTGTCTAAATAACCATTGCTCATTCTAGTGAGAGTAGCATTATAATTAATATAGAAAAATAAATTTTTCTAGCGAATATTTTAAAATAAGGATGTTAAAATAGCTCTGAACTACATGAAATCAGCCTCAAATCTGATTCTGCACCAATTTTGAACTACAGTCATTCTCTTGTTATCAAAATTTAACAGATTGGGTACGGTGGCTCATGCCTGTAATCTCAGCACTTTTGGAGGCTGAGGTGGGCGGACTGCTTAAGGCCAGGAGTTTGAGACCAGCCTGGGCAACAGAGCAAGAACCCGTCTCCACAAAAAATTTTTAAAAATTAGCTGGGCATAGTGGTGCATGCCTGGAATCTGAGCAACTCAGGAGGCTGAGGTGGGAGATCACTTGAGCATGGGAGTCAGAGGCTGCAATGAGCCAGCAGCATACCAGTGCACTCCAGCCTGGGCAATGAAGCCAGACCCTGACTCAAAAAACAAACAAATACCAACTTAACATAGATAAATTTTAAAAGCCATTAAATAGAAAATTTAGAAAATTTATTTGCCCATGGTACCATGGAGTGGGATAGGAGATGGCTAGGTCTTTAACTCTGAACTCGGTTTGTTTTAAAAATGGTTAATAGCAGCTGGGCGTGGTGGCTCACACCTGTAATCCCAGCATTTTGGGAGGCCAAGGCAGGTGGACCACCTGAGGTCAGGAGTTGGCAACCAGACTGGCCAATGAGGTGAAACCCCGTCTCAACGAAAAATACAAAAAATTAGCCAGGGGTGGTGGTGGGTGCCTGTAATCCCAGCTACTCAGGAGGCTGAGGCAGGAGAACTGCTTGAGCCTGGGAGGCAGAGGTTGCACTGAGCCGAGATCGCGCCATTGCACTTCAGACTAGGCGACAAGAGCAAAACTCCGTATCCAAAAAAAAAAAAAAATTGTTAATGGCAGTAACAAGGAGCTAAACAGATTAACTAATAATATTCATAATATCCATTATATAAACTATGTTAAGTATAAATCATACCTTTTTATTTCTTGTCCCTTTTGCTTAGGAGATTCACCTCCATTCAGGATCTGTTCTAAATTCTTTGTTTCTACTGATCCATTTGGTTCTGAATTAGATAGTCCAAGTAATGACCTTACCCGCTGAGACCGTACATCTAATATTGTATCTGTATAACCTACTTCCTGAAGATACCTGTAAGAGAAAACAAATATTAAAATCCACATATTGTTAACATTTGCCAGACTCAAAATCGTATCAATTTTAGAAAAACCCATAATCCTATAAAACATGCTCTCCCTTTGTCTCAGTATCTTTCTTCTCTACAGACTAGTTCCAGTTCTAAGAGAACGATACCAATTACAAACGAAAATTTAAATTAAAAAGCATATAGTATGGTTAACACTGATTAAGAGCCAATTATCTCAAAACCCAAGAAGTCTTAAAATGCTTTTAGGATTATGTACACACACATACATCTTCAAATTTCCATACACACAGAACCACACATTTTTTAAATTTACACACACACACATTTTTAAATTTATACACACAAACACAACACACACACATACATTTTTTAATTTCCAAGGAGCAGTAAAGAATGAATAGAACTCAATCTTGGCACACAGATATACTAAGTTTAAACCTGGGGTTGTTAACTAGAGATTGATGAACACATTAATTCTCCTTCTAGGATCTAAGATCTCATAGCACTCCTCTAGTCCTGTGATTTTCAATCTTTCACTATATCTAAACAAGGAACTTAACCTAGGATCTAAGATGAGACTGGAAAAGAAGAAAAGGACTAGGTGATGATACAAAGATAATGAGTTGTGAATGGCTTTGTGACAAATTAAAGTATTTAAGAGGGTAATGAAGGATGCTTAAAAGAAACCTTAAATACTGCTGGCAGAAGAACAAAAGATTTTAGGTGAATGCTAAAAGACTAGATCAGGACACTAACACAGCAAAAGTAAAATGGAGAAAGAATAAATGTGAGAAAAATAAGAAGATATAATCTTTCTG
The DNA here is from genome assembly GCF_001698545.2 of Rhinopithecus bieti. Classification (NCBI taxonomy): domain Eukaryota; kingdom Metazoa; phylum Chordata; class Mammalia; order Primates; family Cercopithecidae; genus Rhinopithecus; species Rhinopithecus bieti. The sequence continues at coordinate 3,657,181 of NW_016812332.1, read as the reverse complement.
ACATGATGCACAAATACATGTGGAAATAGAATGAAAAACCAAGTAAGAACTTTGCACAATTTTGAGGTTCCTAGCTTGGATGGTCAGATGATGGGTACATTCAAAAATATTATATAGAGTCAGAATCAACTTTACAGAGTACCTATCAGACAACCATATAGTGTCTATAAAAAAAATACAAGCGACAATGTTTATTAGGCACATGGATGATACAAATCAAAAGCTCAGAAGAGACTGGCCTGGGTCTACAGATTTGGGTCATTAATCTTTGGTAATATTTGAAGCCATGGATTTAAATGAAGTCACTAAGAGAATAACCATAAATAAGGACAGAAAGTCTGGGTATACAAACATCCAAAGGACTAGAATCATAATAAAAACTCAAAGGAAAATGAAAATATTTGAGAAATTAGAGGAAAAAAATGATAGCAGAGAGTGCTGTCATGGAAGCAAAATAAAAGTTTCAAGAAAGAATAATGTCAAATTTTCCAAGATACCAATTATAATAAAAAGGTCTCTTGAATATGTTTGTGATAGCTGCTTCAGAGAAACGTCAAAATGGAAAACAGATAGACAGCTGACAAATGAACAAGAAGGCAGACTATGGAGATAAACTACCCTTAACAAGTTTGGCTACAAAGTCACAGGGAAAGATAAAGGTGGCAAGAGACCAAATTGTAAATCAGGCAACGGGATTAGGCATTTATGAGAGGAATACTGTCCAAGTGATTTCTCTACTGTCCAGAAGAGCTGTCCTCACTTTTCTTCTAAAAAATGCAGTCCTCTCTTGGGGAGAACAGCTCCCATCATACTCTAACCATTTGGTCTGAATGAACTGCCAAGATCTTATACAACCCAGGTATGAATTGGCAATTATTGCATCAGTCAGGACTCATGGGCAATTATTTGATCAGTCAGGACAATACAGAGTATTCTCTGACATACAGAAAAAAGTGGTTTTCAGAAGAATAAACCTGAGACAGAGAAGGGTAGAAAATCAAGTAAGAATGTCTTTAGAGTTTCCAGTCTGAGACGGCCTCCAAGCTACCCTAGCTCTTCACTTCCTGACATTTGGTTGTTCACTATTTCCTTCAATTCTGCTAGTTATCCAGCATCCTTCCAATCAATAATCTATTCTTTCCTTCATATTTTAGTCACTTATAAGGAGAGCCTCCGTCTCAAAAAAAAAAAAAAAAAAAAAAAAAAAATACATTTACAGAAAGGAAAGTGTTAAGGGAATTGTCACCTGACAGCCTTCATATTTTCCATGAAGCAGAGCCTGAAGTGCTTTAATGACATAAAGAAGAATGGGCTGAGATATGGTAAAAGTTCAGAATATCCACTGAGGACAATGGAAGCAGGGGGTGGCCAAGGGTTATGGAAAAAGGTTCTCTGAAATGTTTGGACAGGAAACTATGAATACGTAACAGTATTCACATGATTTTATAGTTTTTATCCAAGAGTTAACTAGAAAGAGGCAGACAGAATGAACTAGGGCTAGAGCTTTTCAGGTAAAGTTAGTAAAATGACTGGTGAGGAAGTGGTAAGCAGTGGGCAGCAAGAAAATTAAGGGTACTAGATAAGGGTGATCAATTATGGAGTCTAAGCTGGAGCTAGGGAAACAGAAATAAAATAAAAGCAACCATAGGTAGAAGAGCTAATGAGAAAAATGATATAGTTAAGGATTTAAAAATCATGGTAAAGTCAGAGGGCAAATAACACAGTGGTCAGAGGTGGAATGCATGATGACTGTCCAGACTATGAAATATTCTAAAGGCAGTTCTACAAGATTAAGGGTGAAGGTAAAGATACCTAGAGTAAAAAAGGCTGAATAACTGAAAATCACCCAGGATATCAGTAGGACACAAATTTCAAAATTTTCAAAATATAAGGAAAATAATACATGAAAGACAAAAAACAAGATTTGTCAGAGAAATACTTCCAATACACCAAGTAAGTCAAAATTCAAAAAAGCTCCTTAAAAATTCAACTAAAAGGAAAATTTGGCAATCCACTTCTGAAAAGTTTCAGATTAATTCAACTAAATTCATTTTCTAGACCAGTCACACCCCCACTGAAAAGAAATGTGTGAATTCTGCACTGACAGGAATGGAGGACTCTAGGAAGTATGAATTCTGTATTGTTTTTATTCTGCTCAAGTCATCCAGTCTTTTAGACATTCTACCCTGCAAGTAAGAAGACAACATCATCCTGAAACTCAGAGCAAACAAACTTTTAAAAAGATCCAAGCATCTCACAACAAAAAAGCAGCAATACAAAAAACATACACATTGTCCCAATATAATTTTTTACTTGTAAATTGATCCAATATAAACACTTTCATACCTAGATCCTTAAAGAAAGCTGAAAATAAATAATTACTCACTGTCTTAAAAGCTGTCTGCCTTGCTTCCACATTAACTGGCTATTCTGAGGTGCTGTGGGAGCCTCTGTGTCTTTGGTTTCTTCTAAAAATTAAGAAAAAAAGGTTTTACATACATTATTTCAACTCCTGAAAATACTGCCAAAGTTTTCTTAGGCATAAATTCCCATAAAAACATACCTAAATATTTTATAAAGGACAGGAAAACTTTTATCTAAGTATTAACTGTGGGTCACTCATTTTAAATGTGTTTGTCCTAATAACCCAATGACTTAGGTACTACATCCCCATTTTAAAACAGGGAAAACCCAAGTGTACTTTATTAGTATCAAGGATTCAAAAATCAAACGAACAGGAGATAAAATATTATTAGAACTGATTTCTTTTTTCTTTCTTCCTTTTTCCTTTTTGAGACAGGGTCTCACTCTGTCACCCAGGCTGTTGTACAGTGGCACCATCTCGGTTCACTGCAGTCTCGACTTCCCTGGGCTCCAGAGATCCCACCTCAGCCTCTCGAGCAGCTGGGACCACAGGCATGTACCACCATACCCAGCTAATTTTTGTATTTTGAAGAGATGAGGTTTTGCCATGTTGCCCAATCTGGTCTCAAACTCCTAGGCTCAAGCGATCCACCCGCCTCAACTTCTTAAAGTGCTGGGATTACAGGTGTAAACCACCATGCTTGGCAATTTAATTTTTTTTAACTACTAGAATTCTGCTGAGTCGATTGCCTTTGAAATTAAAAAGCTGTATTATATGAGCTATTCAAAATCAACACTGTTAAGATATTAGACATACATAAAAATACTGAATACCTTAATTTGGGGTCTGTATCAGTGGACCTTAAGTCTACATCACAGGACTTCATCTAGCTAAGTTCCTTTTTTAGAACTAAAATTAAACCAGAAAAGAGTTTTTACTATAGGTAAAGAGTCATATTTTATTTTCAGATAACAAAGTGTACACATTTTTTTAAAAAAGAGTTTAGGCCAGGTGCAGTGGCTCACGCCTGTAATCCCAGCACTTTGGGAGGCTGAGGTGGGCAGATCACTTGAGCATGGGAGTTCAACACCAGCCTGAGCAACATGGTGAAACCCTGTCTCTAGCAAAAATACAAAAATTAACCAGGCATGGAGGCACATGCCTGTAATCCCATCTACTCGGGAGGCTGAGGTAAAAGATTGGCTTGAACCCAGGAGGTGGAGGTTACAGTGAGCCAAGATTGCACCACTGCACTACAGCCTGGGTGACAGAGCAAGACTGTGTCTTAAAAAAAAAAAAAGAGTTTAATAGTATGATTCAGATTAATCTCTCAACAAGCATCTCCAGAACAAAATTTAAAACTATTGACATTTATATCACAGAAATATTTCCCCATAAGTTCCCATTATTAACATAAAGACACAGTAAAGAAGAAGAGAGGGACTTAGAAGATCAACCCTCATACTGAATGTTGAGGACTCTGTGAGGCTCCTAAGCTCCTCAAAGTCACTAAGTACCTAGCAGGTAGTGATTCAAATATCCTCTTCAGACATTATTTCTCTAACCCTAACAATCCAATTATTAATACCTCTAGCTGGGAAGAGTGGCTAAGGTCTGCAATCCCAGCATTTTGGGAGGACAGGCAGGTGGGTCGCTTGAGCCCAGGGGTTCAAGATCAGTCTGGGAAACAGGTCAAAACTTTATCTCTACAAAAAATACAAAAATTAGCCAGGCATGGTGGCACATGCCTGTAGTCCCAGCTACTTGGGAGGCTGAGGTGGGAGGACTGCATGAGCCTGGGAGACAGAGATTGCAGTGAGCCAAGATCACACCACTGCACTTCAACCTGGGCAACAGAGTGAGACCGTGTCTCAAAAAAACCAAAAAACACTTCTTATTCTACCCCAAAAGTAAGCATTTCTTTGATTTCCAGAAATAATTATTTCAAATAGTCGCCCTGCTGATTTTTCTGTTTATAACATTTTAAAATTACATATAACACATAATCACTAGAGAAAAAAATACTAAAAAAAAGAAGAAATACAACTGCCTAAAACCCTATTACCAAGAGTTAACAACTGGCAGTGCTTTAGTGTTTATCATTTCATATTTTCTACCTGAAAATATACATACTATAACCCCACCCTTTTAAAAAATGTGCCAATGTATATACTGCACTATAATCTGCTTCTGACACTAAATGTACCTTGAACATTCTCTGTATGGCAATATAGATTAACACAAAAAATGATTGCATAATATTCTACAGAAAACATATACCTATTAACCAATCCCCTTAATGTTGAAATTAGTTTCCATGTTCTATTATAAATAATGTTGCTAAGGATATTCTTGAAGTACATCAAGTGTATATAGCTCAAGGAATTTTTGAACACGCCCATGTAACCAGTACCTAGATGAAGAAACAAAACACTATCAGCATCCCCAAAAGCCTTCCTTGTGCCCTGCAGTCACTAGCCACTCCAAAAAGGGTATGAACGCTATATCTTGATTTCTAAAATTACTGAGATTTTTGAATATGATATAATAATTTCTTCAATTTTCAGTTTTATGTGATTAAACCATGTTGTCACATTCAGTTTCAGTTTGCTCACTTTTGTTGCTAAACAGCATTCTATTATGCTAACATATCACAATGTACTTATCCACTTATTCTAATTCTGAAGACTGTTCTAGTTTTTTCTAGATTTTCACTGTAAATAATGAGGCTATGAACATTCTTACACAAGCTTCATGATGAACATATATATGCCTTTTGAGGAGTGGAGTTACTGGATCATAGGGTATATATATAAATATTTTTGAGACAGGGTCTCACTTTGTCATCCAAGAGGGAGTAGAGTGGTATGAACAAAGTTCACTGTAGCCTTGAGCTCCCGGGCTCATGCAATCCTCCTACTTCAGCCCCCTAAATGCTGGGCTACAGGCATGCAACACCAAGCCTGGGTAATTTTTGTATTTTTTATAGAGATGAGGTTTCGCCATATTGTCCAGGCTGGTCTTGAACTCCTGGGATCAAGTGATCCAATGCCTCGGCTTCCCAAAATGCTAGGATTACAGGAGTGAGCCACTGCACCTGGCCTAGGATATGTATGTTATACCCTCTTTAGTAATAGTCACAGTGTCAAGTCACTTTCAGAGCAGCATTATCCATTTATAATCCTAACACCAATGTCTACGAATTCTGGTTACTCCACATCCTCAACACTTGATACTGACTCTTTTGCATTTTAGCCATTCTGGTCAGTGTCTAATTATATTCCATTGTGGTTTTAAGTTGTATTTTCTTAATAACTAATAAAAATCAAGCAACATTTCATATTTTTATTGGCCATTTATATATCCTCTTCTATGGTGTGTCTTTTTAAGTCTTTTGCCCATTATTCTATCTGACCGTCTATTTTCTAAATGTAGAAGAAAGGGAACTCTTTTATATTTGAATATAACCTGTTTATAATGTTAGGTTTAGGCTATATCTATTTATTTTATTGAGAGAGGGGTATAAATACTCACACATCTTCTACTTTGATCAAATCAGTATTTTGTACATTTTCTTTCCCATACTGGGTATATAAAAGGCCACACTGTTTCATTTAATATTATCTCCATATATACTCTGACGTAAATAATTCTATAATATTTTGTTCACACGATGTATTTTTGCCCATCCCTTTGCTTGGTTTTCCACTAAACACCCTGACAAATTTTTCTACATAACTGAAAATATTTTACTTCGCTGTTATTGTGTGTCCTGTAAAGAAAATACTTGGATATTATTTTATTCCTCAACTTGAGGAACTTTTAATATTTAGGTGACTCTTGTTCTTGCCCAGCAATTTCACGTTGCACAAGAAAAAAGGATTTATCGGTGGCTTATACCAAACTGTTCCACTGGCGACCACCTAGCCAATTCTGACTCTGCTAGCCTCTACTGCAGGTATACAACGTGGTTTAAAACTAGCCTCCCTTCTTTACACAGACCACAGCCCTACAGTTCTAGAAATTGCCTGCTTATTTTCTGATATTCTAGCACATACTGGGAGAATAAAAATGAGTCAAAAAAAAAAAAAAAAAAAAAAAGCTCTGAATTAACCAAGGTATTTTTCTGGTTGAAGTCACGTGAAGTCACTCTACTCCTTTAACTGCAAAGAGACGACTATAATAATCATGGCTCGGAACAAATAGACCTTCCATGTTTCTGTTCCCGATTTTTGCTTTTTCCAAGGAGGAGATTCTAATATAGTTTCCTGGCATCAGAATAAGCCTTCATAACCACTGAAAAGCCAGGTCAAAGAAAACCTATGCCACTCCCATCTTGGTCTCTTAATTTTATATATATGATAACAAACGGAAGCTCTAATAAAGTTCTACTGCTAAGACTGAAAGTGTTAAAGATTAAAAAATAAATCAACTGCAAATTGTATGTATGGTGTGTGTTTCTGCCAAGTTCTATGTACTTAATATTGAACTCAAAACAATTAAGTAAATTTTAAAATTTACTATAATACCTAAACTTCCTTACCTTTCAGCTCAAATTACTACCATAAATGCAACCACACTTTTACATAGATTTCAACTTAAGGATAAGACAAGTCGCCTCAGGATTAAGATGTACATAAAACTATTTATTTTTATTCATTTAATATTTTTCCCCAAATTCCAGACAGTTTACAATAGTCATTCTCTAATATTATCAAACCAAAATGTGGGTAAAGAGAACATGTCTGTTATATAAAAAACGAATTAAAAAAAAAAAAAGTAACAGAAGAATCAAGTTTACCTGACTCAAAGGTTGGCATTTTCAAGTCACCTTGGTTCAGTTCCGTGCCATATTTTAATTTGTGATATTTTGCCCTGAAAATTTAATCACAAATTAGTAATAATAACTTCTTCCTTTTGTCACTCTTGTTTTATATTATTCCAATAACAAAACATAATATGAATGTTTGTTTCTTTAAACTTTGTTTGCAAAGAACGTTGAAGACTCTATTGCTGTAAAAGAAAAAAATGTAAGTTTCCCAAGTAACACATACCCAAAAGTTAAAAAAAGATCAATTATCCTTTGTCTTTTTTTTAAGTTCCAAAATTTAGATTCTGTAACAAAACACATTTCAAATCAATTATCTTAATCTCTTTTGCCTTTTTTCCCCAAGTACGAATCAAATCATGATAGCATCATGTACTTGGGCAAGGATTTGTACCTTTCAAAAAAAGCTGCCAAATACAGAGTACAATGGTATACATGAGTACACTATTGTTCTACTTTATTCATGGAACAAAATGACGCACACATACCTTTCTTGTTTTAATGCATACTCTAACATCTTTATTCTTCTTACTAAGTCCTTCTTCAGGTTCTCTTGACCTTTTCTTTCTCCTTGCAGAAAGGCAATCCGGGCCTAAAAATATAAAAGATGCATTTATTTACATTTTCCCTTAACCATATATAGGAAACTGAAAAATGGAAAACAATAAACGCAAACTTTGCCCTCGACTCACGATATCAAGATTTTAAATTCATAAAAATGGGCCAGGCAATGGCTCACACCTATAATCTCAGCACTTTGGTAGGCCAAGGCAGTAGGATTTCTTGAGACAAGGAGTTTTAGACCAGCCTATGAAACATAGCGAGACCTCATCTCTACAAAAAATTTTAAAAATTGGCCAGGTATAGTGGTGTGTGCCCACAGTCCTAGCTACTCGAAGCTGAGAAGACTCTGTCTCAAACAAACAAAAAAACTCATAAAATGGCCAAACTTTCTGTTAGATCTAACACATTCCTTTTAAAATAAAGATAACTATAAATTAGCTAGTTTATAATCCTTAAGATTCCTAATATTAATATTTCACCTTCACATGACCTTGAAAGAAAATACACATAAAATGGCACCTAATTCCTAATATACAATTCACAAAGAACTGAAAACATGTTCACAAACAGATAAATATGTCAGAAAGTGAGATATTATTTCAAAAAACAGATTACTTCAAAAGCTTTTCTTGAAATACTAAAAAATTTATCATCTGAGCTGGGCACGTGACTCATGCCTGTAATCCCAGCACTTTGGGAGGCCGACGTGTGCCAGAGGTTAGGAGTTCAAGACCACCCTGGCCAACACAGTGAAACCCCATCTCTACAAAAATACAAAAATCAGCTGTGCATGATGGCAGGTGCCTGTAATCCCAGCTACCTGGAAGGCTAAGGCAGGAGAATCGCTTGAACCTGGGAAGCGGAAGTTGCAGTGAGCCAAGATAGCGCCACTACATTTCATCCCGGGCAACAGAGCGAGACTCCATCTCGAAAGAAAAAAAAAAAAAAAGAGAAAAATGAAAATTTATAATCTTTCCATTGTAACACCCCACTCCAAATTCTGTTTTAATTCTTGAAATGATAAATGCCATGGTAATACAAATAGTTTAAGTAAGGCCACCATACATTCCATTACCTCATTGCTTTCTACTGTCACTTTTCCACTGTGAGAGAATTTTTTTCCTTAAGTGCCTTTTATCCTTATTTTCTGAAAAGGCAATTCTCTGCCTTTTCTAGCCCTCCCCTATATGTCAGCCTCCTTTAACCACCTCACACTAAAGAATAATGTTGAAAGAGACTGGCATCTGTCTGAAGACATTTGTTATTATCCACACATTCACAAAAAACTAATTTTCACAAGAGGTAGAATGTTCTTGCAGTGATGATACAGGTGCATTTGTTCAGTATGAGAAAGAAAGCTATTTAGTAAGCTAAACTGTTGTTAAAATTTTAGTCAGGATGTGTTGATTTCTACAAGACAAATATACTAGCCAAGGACACCAGCTAAACCAAAACAACTAATAAAAACACCTAATAAATAACTGCTGTCATCAAAAAAACTGTTACCCTAAAAAAAATTTGTGTAAAATTATCTACAACTTCATAACACCTGAAATGCTATAAACAGCTACAGAGTTCATGACCAGCCTTGGCAACACAGCGAGACCCTGTTTGTACCAAAAAATCAATAATTAGCCAGGCGTGGTAGCATGCTCCTGTAGTCTTAGCTACTTGGCAGGCTGAAGCAGGAGAATCGCTTGAGCCCAGGAGTGAGGCTAGAGTGAGCTATGATCACATCACTGCCCTCTAGCCTGGGTGACCAGCAAGACCCTGCCTCTACAAAATAAAATTTTTTAAAAAATTAAAGAAAAAATCAAATAAACAGCTATATGACACTTATAAATACATATTTTCAAAATTTTAAAAAAGCACTAGGAGGAATAATAAAGGTTCAGAACCTAATAGTCTATGATCCTGAAGAAAAGAACAGCACTTACTCTCTATCAAGTTATGGAGCAAAGGGAAAAGATGTCAAATTCGTTATACACTTTCAAGAAAGATTCTGACTAGGGTTTTCTCCCTGTATTGGCTGTTTGTTGTTGTTGTTGTTGTTGTTTCTAAAAACCACTAAGCCCATACTATAGAACAATTATGTAACTCTCAATTTTCAGAATTAATAAACGTTCTAAAATTACCATTACAAAAATCTGGGCCGGGCGCGGTGGCTCAAGCCTGTAATCCCAGCACTTTGGGAGGCCGAGACGGGCGGATCACGAGGTCAGGAGATCGAGACCATCCTGGCTAACACGGTGAAACCCCGTCTCTACTAAAATACAAAAAAAACTAGCCGGGCGAGGTGGCGGGCGCCTGTAGTCCCAGCTACTCGGGAGGCTGAGGCAGGAGAATGGCGTAAACCCGAGAGGCAGAGCTTGCAGTGAGCTGAGATAGCTGAGATCCGGCCACTGCACTCCAGTCCGGGCGACAGAGCGAGACTCCGCCTCAAAAAAA
>NW_016812332.1:3635807-3644027 GCF_001698545.2 Rhinopithecus bieti | reverse complement strand
AAAAAAAAAAAAAAAAAAAAACCAACCAAAAAGCTGAAGGAAACCTGTTTTATTATTCTGCTTCTGAAGTAAAAATTGGTGGGTTTCTGATTGAGAAAGGCATTGAAACTAAGTGAAAGTCATAACGTCCTCTAAGAGATGCTTTTAAAAAAGACTACCCAGCAGCAGTATTTCCTAGTAGAATCTTATGCTGTTGTGAGAACTGGTTTTCATTTCCTTCTTTTGCATTTTTGTATTACCAACTATCCACACTTAGGGAATCTAAGACAAGCACAAACCACACATCAAAAAGCAAAAATCCCAAAGCAGTACTGAACAGAGGGCTGAAAGGAAATAATTTGCACGAATTTAGGACAAGGAAAAGGCTCAAAAATTAATTAAAACAAAACCTTTTTAAAAAATGTGGACTAGGGTGGACATGGTGATTCACACCTGTAATCCCAGCACTTCGGGAGTCCAAGGCAGGAGGATCACTTAAGCCCAGGAGTTTGAGACCAGCCTGGCCAACATAGCAACACCTTGTCTTTACCAAAAATTTAAAAATTAACTGGGTGTGGCGGTGCGCGCCTGTAGTCCCAGCTACTTGAGGGGCTGAAGCAGGAGGATCATTTGAGCTGAGGGGTCGAGGCTGCAGTGAGCCATGATTGCCAATGCACTCCAGCCTGGGCGACAGAGCAAGACCCTGTCTAAAGAAAAAAAAAAGGAAAAAAAAAAAAAAAACCATCACCACCACCACCACATGGATTAACCAAAAATACATGGAGGAGGACCAAGTAAAGACAGAAGCCATAATGACTGGAACTGACCTTATGACCTCTTATCATCAAGTATCTAGAGGGTAAACTGATTGAAAAGGTAAAGGTTACACCTAATAGTGATAATAATGTAATAATGATCAATTAAATAATAAGTTAAGCACTTAGTATAGGATCATTAACAATGGACTTTCCAGCAATGTTATAGCATCATCTCTGCAAATAAGCACTTTTAAAAGTAACCTCAAAAAACACATTCCCCATGGCAGCAAAAAATAAAAGTACCGAAAAAAGGCATGGTGGCACATGACAGCTACTTGGGAAGCTGAGGGGGGGAGAACTGCTTGAACCCAGGACTTTGAGACCAGCCTGGGCAACACAGTGAGACTCCATCTCCAAAACTATAATAGAAAAATATTAGTAACTAGGAAAAAATCACCAAAGATGGGCAAGAGCTTTATACAGAAAATATAAAAAGTTAACAAAGGTATTAAAGACAACCTAAACGGACTAGCTGACTACTATAAAAATATCTACTTTCACCCAAATTGACTGACAGATTTAATTTCAAATTCTGAATTTGTATGTGTAGAACCTGACAAGCTGATACGAAAATTTACCAAAAAAAAAAAAATTCAAATTACCTAGAACACCCAAGACAATTACAAAGAATAAGATGGGCCGAACAGAGGGGGCTCACGCCTATAATCCTAGCACTCTGGGAGGCTGAGGAGGGCAGATTGTTTGAGACCAGGAGTTCAAGACCAGCCTGGGCAACACAGCAAAACTCTTATCTCTACAAAACACAAAAATTAGGCGTGGTGGGATGCACCTGTAGTCCCACCTATGTGGGAGGATCACTTGCGCCCAGGAGGCAGAGGCTGCAGTGACCTATGATCACGCCACTGCAGTCCAACCCGGGCAACAGAGTTTCAAGAGAAGAAAAAAGAATGGGGTCATAGAATTTGCTCTACTAAACAATAAGATATATTATAACACTGCAGAAATTAAGACACTGATGATTCAGGGATAGAAAAATGAACCAAAAAAACGGAACAGAAAGTCCAGAAACAAACTAAAGATAGAAGATCACATGATTTATGAAAGATGAGTGCAGAACATTGAGAAAAAAATGGTTGCTTCAAAAATGGTGCTTAGTAATAGAGAATCCAAATGTGGGCTAAAAATGAAAATGAGGCCGGGTGTGGTGGCTCACATCTGTAATCCCAGCACTTTGGGAGGCTGAGGTGGGCATATCAAGAGGTAAGGAAATCGAGACCATCCTGGCTAACACGGTGAAACCCCGTCTCTACTAAAAATACAAAAAATTAGCCGGGCATGGTGGCGGGGGCACCTGTAATCCCAGCTACTTGGGAGGCTGAGGTAGGAGAATGGCGTGAACCCGGGAGGCAGAGCTTGCAGTGAGCCAAGATGGCGCCACTGTTCTCCAGCCTGGGCGACAGAGCGAGACTCTGTCTCAAAAAAAAAAAAAAAAGAAAAAGAAAAAGAAAAAAAGAAAATGAACATCTGCCTGATACTTTCTGCCTCATACAGTTCCAGGAGGAATAGTTTCTGCCTCATACAGTTCCAGGAGGATTACAGATCTAAATATGAAGGCAGAACAGTACTGCTTTTAGGATATAACAAGTATCTTCACAACTTCAGGTTAAGGGGAGATTTCTTGAAAAAGACAAAAACACTAGCCATAAAGAAAAGGATTAAAAGTTCATTACAATTAAAAAATTTTTTATTCAAGATAAAAGAGGAATTGGCAACCTACCCCAGGCTTGTTTCTGCATAGCCCTAAAACTAAAAATGTTTTTTACAAGAAACAAAGAATAGGTAACACAAACCCTTTGTGGCCCACAAAACCTAATATGCTTACTTTATAAGTCTGTCAATCTCCCATACTAATAGCAGACAAAGTAGGCTTAAAATTTTAAAAGGGACAAGAGACAAAGAACATTATATACAGTCATATGCCACATGACATTTCAGTGAATGACACACTGCATATACAACAGGGGTCCCATATGAGTATAATGGAGCTGAAAAATTCCTATCACCTAGCGAAGTCATAGAAGTCTAGAAGTCATAGCTATTCTAACATTGTAGTGGGACGCATTAGACGCATTACTAACATTTGTCCTGATGCTGTTATAAACAAATCTACTGTGTTGTCAGTGGTACAGAAGTACAATACATATAATTATGTACAGTGATTAATACTTATAATGACAATAATGACTATTCTACAGTTGATTTACTATATGTTTTTGTTTTGAGACACCCAGACTGGGTTGTAGTGTGCAGTCAAAGGTCACTGTACCCTCTAAGTCCTGGGCTCAGGTGATCCTCCTGCTTCAGCTTAAGGCTCGGGCCACCAGCCAGGCTAATTTTTTAAAAATTATTTTTGTAGAGAAGGGTGTTGCTTTGTTGCCCAGGCTGGCCTTGAACTCCTAGCCTCAAGTGGTCCTCTCACCTTAGCCTTCCAAGTTGCTGAGATTACAGGTGTGAGCCATCATGCCTGGTTCTACCGTTATTTTAGAGTATATTCCTACCTATAAAAAGAAAAGTTAACTGCAGAAGTGCCTCAGGCAGGTCCTTCAGGAAGTATTCCAGAAGAAGATATTGTTGTCATGGAAGATGACAGTTCCATGTGTGTTACTGCCTTTGAAGACCTTCCAGTGGGACAAGATGTGGAGGTAGAAGACAATGATACTAACCCAGGCCTTCCTAGGCCTTATATAGGCATAGATTAATATGTCTGTTTGTGTCTTCATTTCTAACAAAAAAAGTTTAAAATGTAAAATAAATTAAAATTTAAAACTAGAAGAAAGCTAATAGAATAAGGATAAAAGCAAATATTTTATATAGCTATACAATGTGCTTGTTTTAAACTAAGTGTTATTACAAAAGAGCTAAAATGCTGAAAAAATTAAAATGTATAAAGTAAAATAATTATGGTAAGCTAATTTATCATTGAAGAAAAAAATTTCACATAAATTTAGTAAAGTCTAAGTATACAATGTTTATAAAATCTACGGGAGAGACAATAATGCCACAGGCCTACAAATTCACTCACCACTCACTCACTGACTCATCCAGAGCAATTTCCAATCCTAAAAGCTCCATTCATGGTCAGTGCCCTATACAGTCGTACCATTTTTTATCTTTCTTTTTTCTGAGACAGGGTCTCACTCTGTCATCCAGGCTACAGTGCAGTGGCATGATCACAGTTCACTGCAGTCTCAACCTCTCTAGGTTCAGGTGATCCTCCCATCTCAGCTTCCCGAGCAGCTGGAACCACAAGTATCTACTATAAGACTGGCTAAGTTTTCTATTTTTTTGTAAAGATAGGGTTTCACCATGTCACCCAGGCTGGGCTCAAACTCCTGGCCTCAAGCAATCCTCCCTCCTCAGCCTTCCAGAGTACTAGGATTACAGGTGTGAGCGATAGCACCTGGCCCCAATTTTTTACTATACCTTTTCTATGTTTAGATACACAAATACATACCACTGTGTTACAACTCCCTATAGTACTCAGTACAGTAACATGCTATACAGGTTTGTGGTCTCAGAATAATAAGCTATACCATATAGCCCAAGTGCAGGCTATATTATCTAGTTTGTGTAAGCATATTCTATGATGCTCACAAGATGAAATCATCTAACGATACATTTCTCAAAACGCATTCTTGTCATTAAGTGACATGACTATACTAATAACAAGAAGATATTACAGCTATAAACACACACACATCTAGTAACAGATCACCAAAACATACGAAGTGAAAACTGACAGAATAGAAGGGAGAATGGACAACAGTAGTTGGAGATTCAATACCCCACTCTAAATAATGGATAGAACCACCAGACAAACGGTAAGGAAGAAAACAGGATCTGAACAACACAACAAATCAGCTCTAACACACATATGCAGAACACTTTACCCAACAAAAAAATACACATCTTAAGTGCACACAGGACAGTCTCCAGAACAGACCATGTAAGTTGAATCACAAGTTAAGTCTCAATAACTTTTTTATTTTTTTGAAACAGGGTCTCATTCTGTCACTCAGGCTGGAGTGCAGTGGTGCAATCTCAACTCACTGCAACCTCCATCTCCTGGGTTCAAGTGATTCTCCTGCCTCAGTCTCCCGAGTAGCTGGGACTATAGGCGCGCGCCACCAAACCCAGCTAATTTTTGTATTTTTTGGTAGAGACAGGGTTTCACCATGCTGGCCAAGCTGGTCTCGAACTCCTGACCTCAAGTGATCTGCCCACCTTGGCCTCCCAAAGTGCTGGGATTACAGGTATTAGCCACCATGCTCAGCCAAGTCTCAGTAACTTTAAAAAGACAGATATCAAAGTTTCTTCTCTGACCACAAAAAGATCAAGTTAGAAATCAATAACAAAAGAAAACTGGAAATTCACAAGTTTGTGGAAATTAAACAACATACTCTTAACCAATGGATCAAAGAAGAAAAATCAGGTAACAGAAACAAATGAAAACAAACACAGGACATACCAAAACTCAGAGAATGCAATGTAAGCAGTGTTCAGGAGGAAATTTATAGATATAAATGCTTACATTAAAAAACAAGAAAAAAGCCAGGTGTGGTGGCTCATGCCTGTAATACCAACACTTTGAGAGGCCGAGGCAGGCGGATCACTTGAGGTCAGGAGTTCGAGACCAACCTGGCCAACATGGCGAAACCCCATCTCTAGTAAATATACAAAAATTAGGCAGGTGTGGTGGTGCGCATCTGTAGTCCCAGCTATTCGGGAGGGTGAAGCATGAGAATCACTTGAACCTGGGAGGTGGAGGTTGCAGTAAGCTGGCAATAGAGCGAGTCTCCGTCTAAAAAAGAAAAACAAAAAACAAAAAACTATACACGAGAAAAGACAGGGTATGGGAGCTGGGATTTGATGCCAGTTGGATTACGAGGGTTTTGTTGCTCTTGGGAGATTTTTCTAGCAATTTCCATACCAAACAACACAGATGTTTCTCTTTCTTCATATGATGATCAGGGATCCAAATGCATCCAAAAAGCTAAACAGGCACCATCTGTCCCTCATTGGAACAGCAGGTTTTGCAGCAATTGTTGCAATGGATATACAAATTGAAGAGCAGGAGAAATATTAAAATGTCCCTTCACCTGATCCACATGCATGTGGCAGCCAAGGTTTTGTGGTGGGAACAATGACGGTTGGTGTGAGCTATTCCATGCATTGAGAATTCTGGGCAAAACCTAAGCCTTAGAAGAAGAGATGCAGGCTGGGCCCAGTGGCTCACACCTGTAATCCCAGCACTTTGGGAGTGTCAGGTGGGCAGATCACCTGAGGTCAGGAGTTTGAGACCAGCCTGGCTAATAGGGTGAAACTCCATCTCTACTAAAAAATACAAAAATTAGTCAGTTGTGGGGGTGCACACCTGTAATCCCAAGAACTCCAGAGGCTGAGGCGGGAGAATCACTTGAACTCGGAGGTAAAGGTTGCAGTGAGCCAAGATTGCACCACTGCACTCCAGCCAGCGCACAACAGGGAAAGGCCCCATCTCAAAAAAACCAAAAAAAAAAAAAAAAAAAAAAACCCAACAAAAAAAGAGAGAGTCTTGGTCTTGGTGCTGTCTTGCTCTTCGTCTTATTGGAGGAGCTTGCTCTAGTCAGACATGTCATTATTGAGGCTAAATGTTCACACAGAAAACACATTATTTGAATGGAATTCAGATGATAACACACTATTTTAAGTATTGACTTCCTTTCCTGCAGGCTTGATTTGCTTGGTGACCAAACTACTAGTCACTAGTTCACTAGTGAACTAGGTCATTCAGAGGAAGCAAGTTAACAGAAAAGAAATATGTCACCTAATGCACTTGACTATGTAAAAATATTCACCTTCTTAAACCGTTACAATGAAATTAGTTCTAAAGAAGACAGTAGGCCAATCCAGAAGTACTCCCAGTTTGCTGCAGAATCCCACATGCTTTGGATGTTATATAGGAGTCCTATTTACCCCAGTTAATATACTTTCTTCTGCCTGCCTAGAAGACTGGTTGGCTCCTTAAGTGCATGGCGGTACAGTGGTTTATGTCTGTAATCTCAGCACTTTAGGAGACTAAGGCAGAAGGGTCACTTGAGGCCAGGAGTTCAAGACCAGCCTGGACAACAGAGCAAGACCCATCTCTAAAAAAAAAACAGAGGCCAGGAGCGGTGGCTCACACCTGTAATCCCAGCACTCTGGGAGGCTGAGGCAGGTGGATCATCTGAGGACAGGAATTCGAGAGCAGCCTGGCCAACATCGTGAAACCCCATCTCTACTAAAAAATTAACCAGGCATAGTGGTGCAGGCACCTATAATCCCAACTACTCAGGAAGCTGAGGAACGAGAATTGCTTGTACCAGCCTGGGTGACAAGAGTGAAACTCCATCTCAAAAAAAAAACCAACAAACAAAAAAGTGCATGGGGCCAGACATCTGTAAACCCAGTGCTTTGGGATGCTGTGTATTAGATATGAGTTCTAAATTTATTTTCGAATATGTCAGTATGTTCACTTCTTTCTTTGCCTTCTACTTTTAAACTTAACTTCCTCATAAAGCATCTTTTTCGATTACTTACTCCACCCTGACTCACCTGCTCCACTCTATATTCCAATCACCTGCTCCTCCCTAACTCATTCCCATTACCTGCTAACTGCTCTGCCCTGACCCCCGCCAAAGCACTCACCCCGTCATTCTTTTTAAATTAGACAATCGGAATTAGTTTAGCCTGTGCGGTCTAACCCTAACCAACAGGGGAACACCACAGCAGCAAGGGGTCATGTGTGTCAGGGATAAGAACCCCTCCCTCTCCCTTGTCCAAGTGTGTGCTCACCATTGTTCCATCTGTAATGGTGCACCCTTCTATACAGAAGTAACTTGCCTTGCTGAGAATTCAAAAGGAAATTTTTTTTTTTTTTTTTTGAGATGGAGTCTTGCTCTGCCGCCCAGGCTGGAGTGCAGTGGCCGGCTCTCAGCTCACTGCAAACTCCGCCTCCCAGGTTCACGCCATTCTCCTGTCTCAGCCTCCCGAGTAGCTGGGACTACAGGTGCCCACCTCGTCGCCTGGCTAGTTTTTTTTTTAATTTTTTAGTAGAAACGGGGTTTCACCGTATTAGCCAGGATGGTCTCGATCTCCTGACCTCATGATCCGCCCGTCTCGGCCTCCCAAAGTGCTGGGATTACAGGCTTGAGCCACCGCGCCCGGCCTCAAAAGGAAATTTTATATTTGAGTGCTATTTCTTTTTGCAGCACCAAAACTTTATATATAACAATTTGGGGGCTCATCTAGGATTACATTCCCCTCTGGGGACAGTCTCTGGTTCTCTCTCGTGAGGAGGTGCACCCTGCCCTATTGTGGCAGCCTCAGGGGTGAGATATCAAGACCCACCCAGTGCGAGGAATAACCCAAGCTCTCAGCAACA
>NW_016812332.1:3620821-3633411 GCF_001698545.2 Rhinopithecus bieti | reverse complement strand
CTTATGGTCAGACATTAAAATTGGATAAATACGTCTACAAGGTTTTATTAAAATTAACATTAATAACACTAATATAAAGGTGAAATTTAGCTTATCTGTTATAAAATCATACAGGAAGCATTGTTAAATATAAAATGGTTGTTTGGCTTTCTTTGGTCTAAAACTAATAAAATAGGTGCTAAAGGAAATTTCTCAGAAGGCACCAAAGACTAAAGTCCACTGTTGATGTCCCCACATTTAAAGCAAAAGGTCAACTTCTTAGAAATTATATACTTTATCTTCCACTTTCCTTTCCCTCAAAACTAAAAGTCTTTTGGCACAGGTACCACCCCTAGAATTTCCAGTAAACCAACACCAGCCTGAAGATCACCTTCTCATGAAAGGGTGGAAAGAAGGAAAACTCGAGCCAGCCTGGGAAGGACCCTGCCTTGTGCTGCTATCCACCGAGACTGCTGTTCGTATAGCAAAAAAATGGATGGACTCATCACACCCGAGTCAAGGCGCCACTCCTTCCAAAGTTGTGGACTACAGTCCCAGGGGAAAACCCTACCAAACTAAAGCTAAGAAAAATTTAACTTTTTATCTATTCTATTACTCTTTCTTCTTTTCTCAGTCTATTGCTGACCTTCTAGTTATTAACATAACCAAGTCAATTTCGCCTCAAACTACTGCATTTAATGCTTCCCTTGTTATACCCTGTGGGGACCTGCCAAGTCAAAGACAGCTCTCTACTTCAGAAAAGTACCTCTGTCCATCCTGACTCTCCTCAGAATGGGCATTAGTAAATTGGGACCTTTTAATCCAGGGAGATTTCAATAAAGAACCGAGTGTCAACCAGGAGCCTTGCCCCTGATGTAGAGCTTTTATGCCGTAGCTGGTCCAACGTTCTGTGGACCACTAAAGAGCAAAGATAGACTGCCCTAACCAGTTTTTGTAACTTCCTAAAACCACACATTCATTTTACTACAGGAACATCCCCCCAACTGTCAGCTAAACCAGTGTAACCCTATACAGGCTATTATTACAAGCCCCCAAAGTTCTCCCCCTTTTCTAAGCCTGTTCCCTTCTTAACACCAGCTTTATGGTATAGGGGGCTGAGGTTTCAAGGACAGACCCTATTGGATTCTTTAAAATGCGTTTCTTGGATACCCCGCCACCTGCACTGGCCTCTAAGCCTTTTTCCAAAACCTCTCACAGAACCACTGTTCCTCCTCCATCTTACGACAAGGCCAAGACAGCGAAGGTAAAAGTTAAAGACTTAAAACAAACTTTGGCAATTGAGACAAGATACCAAGATATAAATACCTGGTTGGAATGGATCAAATATTCCATCTGCACATTAAACAAAAGCAATTGTTACGTTTGTGCGCACGGCAGGCCAGAGGCCCAGACTGTCCCCTTTCCAGTAAGGTGGTCTTCCAGTTAACCAGGCATGGGCTGCATGGTAGCTCTTTTGCAGGATTCTACAGCCTGGAGTAATAAGTCTTGCCAAGCTCTCTTTCTGGTATATCCCAAAATCTCGCACCCCATGGGTCAGCCCCTGAGGGCCATCCAGTCTCCATCTCCCAACACCAAGTTCACTTTGTGTCTCTCACAACAGGGAGGAAACTCAGTGTTCCTTAGAGACTTGAAGGGATGCAGTGAGCTTAAGAATTTTCAAGAGCTTATCAATCAGTCAGCCCTTGTTCATCCCCAAGCGGATGTGTGGTGGTATTGTGGTGGACCTTTACTGGACACTCTGCCAAATAACTGGAATGGCACTTGTGCTTTAGTCCAATTGGCTATCCCTTTCACTCTGCCATTTCATCAACCAGAGAAAGGAAAAATAAGACATCGTAAAGCGAGAGAAGCCCCTTACAGGTCTTTCAATGCTCATGTCTGTTTAGACACAATTAAAGTCCCATGGGGAATACCAGATCAATTTAAAAGCCCAAAATCAAATAGATGCAAGATTTGATTCAATATTTTGGTGGGTGACAAAAATGTAGACTGGATAAACTACATCTGTTACAACGAACAGCGATTTATTAACTACCCTAGAGATGCTGTTAAAGGAATAGCTGAACAATTAGGGGCCACTAGCTAGATGGCTTAGGAAAATAGGATAGCCTTAGACATGATAGTAGCAGAAAGAGGAGGAGTCTGCATCATGATTAAAACTCAATGTTTTACCTTCATCCCAAACAGCACCGCCCCTAATAAAAGTATAACAAAAGCATTGCAAGGTCTGACTGCCCTATCCAATGAGTTAGACGGCAACTCAGGGGTAAATGACCCCTTTACAGGATGGCTAAAAAAAGCAGTTCAGTGGCCGGGCGCGGTGGCTCAAGCCTGTAATCCCAGCACTTTGGGAGGCCGAGACGGGCGGATCACGAGGTCAGGAGATCGAGACCATCCTGGCTAACACGGTGAAACCCCGGCTCTACTAAAAAATACAAAAAAACTAGCCGGGCGAGGTGGTGGACACCTGTAGTCCCAGCTACTAGGGAGGCTGAGGCAGGAGAATGGCGTAAACCCGGGAGGCGGAGCTTGCAGTGAGCTGAGATCCGGCCACTGCACTCCAGCCTGAGCGACAGAGCTAGACTCCGTCTCAAAAAAAAAAAAAAAGAATTCTGAGGGGGGAAAAAAAGACTAAACAGTAACTAGGATGTCCAAAAGCAAATAAAACTTATCTCTTCTACTTATAATAGATCCTAAAATAAGGTTTAATGAATTATCAAAATACCACCACCATCCTCAAAGATCTCAATGACATTTTACATGGCAGTAGGTGGTTTAAAGCATAATAGAGATACTCAATTTTTATTTATTTATTTATTTTTAGACAGAGTCTCACTCTGTTGCCCAGGCTGGAGCACAGTGGCGCAATCTCAACTCAATGCAACCTCCGCGTCCCGGGTTCAGGCAATTCTCCTGCCTCAGCCTCCCAAGTAGCTGGGACTACAGGCACACACCACCACTCCCGACTAATTTTTTTGTATTTTTAGTAGAAACGGGGTTTCACCATGTTGGCCAGGCTGGTGCTGAACTCTTGACCTCAAGTGATCTCCCCGGGCCTCCCAAAGTGGTGGGATTACAGGCATCAGCCACTGTGTCTGGCTAATAGATAATTTTTAACTGGTAATTGTATTCCAATAATTTCACATTCATGTGGTATTTGAAAGCATTAAGCCACATATAAGCGCCTCCCCCCCCCCCTTTTTTTTTAGACGGAGTCTTGCTCTGTCGCCCAGGCTGGAGTGCAGCGGCCGGATCTCAGCTCACTGCAAGCTCCGCCTCCCGGGTTTATGCCATTCTCCCGCCTCAGCCTCCCGAGTAGCTGGGACTACAGGCGCCCACCACCTCGCCCGGCTAGTTTTTTTTGTATTTTTTAGTAAAGACGGGGTTTCACCGCATTAGCCAGGATGGTCTCGATCTCCTGACCTCGTGATCTGCCCGTCTCGGTCTCCCAAAGTGCTGGGATTACAGGCTTGAGCCACCGCACCCGCCCATAAGCCCCTTTTCCATAAACAGAGGATGTTTATCCCCTTGAGGTAGGAAACTATGAGCTTTTTTAATGGTACTTTATTTTTTATTTTAGAGACGGTCTCATTATGTTGCCCAGATGCAGTACAATGGTGCCGATCAAAGTACCTGTTGGGTACTGTGCTTATTCCCTGGGTGATGAAATCACTGGGACCCAAGCCTCGGCATCACACAATTTACCCATGTAACAATAAACCTATACACGTACCCTTTAATCTATAATAAAAGTTAAAACTTAAAACTAAAATAAATAAGAAAATGCTACCAAAATGTAACATCCATAAAATTAGAAAGTGTTTGTCTTTTGTTCACTGATACATTCCTGTTATCCAGATCATTGTTAGGCATATGTAAAGACTCAATAAATATTTGGCAAATTTTTGTTGCTGAATAAATGAAGTCATAAAGTTCTCAGTTTTCTCAACTGTAAAATATGGAAATGACCATATGTGTGCAATCTCTTATAATAATACCTCAAGTTTGGAAGAACTTACTTCATCTACAAAAAATGAAATTACCTTAACATAAGGCAGGCTGGGTGCAGTGCCTCACGCCTGTAATCCCAGCACTCTGGGAGGCTGAGGCAGGAGGATTGCCTGAGGTCAAGAGTTCGAGACCAGTATGGCCAATGTGGTGAAAACCTGTCTACTAAAAATACAACAAAATTAGCCGCGCGTGGTGGCATGTGCCTGTAATCCCAGCTACTCCGGAGGCTGATGCAGGGGAATCGCTTGAACCAGGGAGGTGGAGGTTGCAGTGAGCTGAGATTGTGCCACTGCACTCCAGCCTAGGCGACAGAGCGAGACTCCATCTCAAAAAAAAATAAATAAAATAAGGCAAAGATGTTTTTTACACGTGTAAAGGGAGAATTCACTTTGATCAAATAAATGTGATTCCTCAGATTTTATTAATCTACTCCACACTAATTCAGTATATTGATGATTAAAATGAAAGAAATATTTAAGATCGCTAAGAAAATAAACATGAATAAGCTGAAAGAATCCTGAATTTAGGACTCAGTTATTTATGCTCATATTTATTACTATAGTACTAACTTCAATAAATGTAGTTATTAAATCTAGAATTTAAAATTCCCAAGAGAAAAAACCTAAACACAATCTCTGTAATAGATATATCTAACCTTTAAAAAGTAAAAGAAAAAAATAATAATATTCTTTGAAAATTCCCTTTAACAGCTCAGGTAGACATTACTTATCAATTAAGTTTCTGCAAAATACAGTGTCTGGGAGGCAGGTACTAGGTTTTGTCTAGGGAGGGAAGGAGAGTGGGGGTGGTGGCAGTAACAACAACAACAAAAAGGATATCTGATTTGGCCCACAGACACTGATGTAGAAAGATATCCTGGATAGCTCTGTGGAATGAATTCCACGGCATCTTCCTCCGCCCACACACACACACACACACACAGGCCTATAAAAAGGTTTAAACGTGGCCGGGCGCGGTGGCTCAAGCCTGTAATCCCAGCACTTTGGGAGGCCGAGACGGGTGGATCACGAGGTCAGGAGATCGAGACCATCCTGGCTAACATGATGAAACCCCGTCTCTACTAAAAAAAAAAATACAAAAAATTAGCCGGGCGAGGTGGCGGGCGCCTGTAGTCCCAGCTACCCGGGAAGCTGAGGCAGGAGAATGGCGTGAACCCGGGAGGCGGAGCTTGCAGTGAGCTGAGATCCGGCCACTGCACTCCAGCCTGGGTGACAGAGCGAGACTCCGTCTCAAAAATTAAAAAAAAAAATGTTTAAACGTATTTCTTTTCATGAAAAGTCTTGAAAATTAAAACTTACTATGAAGGAAAACGAAGCAGGCAAAGAAAGAAAAGGATGAAGAATTCTTAAAAAAAAAAAAAAAAAAAATTAAAACTTCATTGTTGCATGAACCCAGGAGGTAGAGACTGCAGTGAGTCGACATCGTGCCACTGCACTCCAGCCTGCGCAACAGAGTGAGACTCCATCTCAAAAAAAATTTTGCTGTTAGTTAAGCCACCTAATTTTGAGAGGGATGGCTTTTAAATATGCAGGAAAAAATTATTCACATTACTTAGTACTAGCTCATTAAAACCACCCATAAGTATAGCAACTATAACATTTTGGAAGGCCAAGGTGGGTGGATCATGAGGTCAAGAGATTGAAACCATCCTGGCCAACATGGTGATGCCCCGTATCTACCAAAAATACAAAAATTAGCTGGGCGTGGTGGCAAGCGCCTGTAGTCCCAGCTACTCAGGAGGCTGAGGCAGGAGAATCACTCAAACCCAGGAGGCAGAGGTTGCCGTGAGCCAAGATTGCACCACTGCACTCCACTCTAGCCTGGCGACAAAGCAAGACTCTGTCTCAAAAAAATTAAATAAATATAAAAGTATGGCAACTATAGAGAACATTGCTCCCACAATTTTGACATTAAGAACTCTAATAGCTTAATTTGTTACACCGCTTTAGAAGTAATATATACTTAATGATTTGAATAGATGAGAATTAGGCATTTAGAAATTCCTAGGATGTTTCCTTTTATGAAGTATCCTAAGCTTTAAAAAAGTAAGAATGTAATTGAGGAATACTGTTTTTTTTTTTTTTAATAACAAAAAAATATTTTATCTTGGCCGGCAACGGTGGCTCACACCTGCAATCCCAGCACTTTGGGAGGCCGAGGTAGGCGGATCACCTGAGGTCAGGAGTTCGAGACCAGCCTGGCCAATATTGTGAAACCTCATCTCTACTAAAAATACAAAAAATTGGCCGGGCGTGGTGGCAGGTGCCTGTAATCCCAACTACTCGGGAGGCTGAGGTAGGAGAATCGTTTGAACCCAGGAGGCGGAGGTCACAGTGAGCTGCGATGGCGCCACTGCACTCCAGCCTGGGCAACGAGAGCAAAACTCCGCCAAAAAAACAAACAAAAAAAAGGCCGGGTGAGGCGGCTCACACCTGTAATCCCAGCACTTTGGGAGGCCGAGGCAGGTGGATGACCTGAGGTTGGGAGATCGAGACATGCCTGGCCAGCATAGTGAAACCCCGTCTCTACTAAAAATACAAAAATTAGCCAGGTGTGGTGGCGCATGCCTGTAGTCCCAGCTACTTGGGAGGCTGAGACAGGAGAATCACTTCAATCTGGTGGGTGGAGGTTGCGGTGAGCTAAGATCATGCATTGTACTCCAGTCTGGGCAACAAGAGCAAAACTCCATCTCAAAAAAAAAAAAAAAAACAAAACAAAAAAAATTGATCCTTAGTAGTCTAAACAGCATCATAAACATTTCTTATATGGGAAAATATACCATTAAGAAGAAACTTTAAGATCTTCACATAAACATGTATAAATGATGATCCATGTTTTACTTATGTTTGTTTATAGTTTTATCATAAGAAATAAATCTTTTGCTAACGTTTACACACTTACATCTTTTGCTAATGTTTGCACACTTGTATCTCTTGCTAATATCTTAGGCTCACATTAGTATCCTTTTCCATTTTTTTCTGTCCAAAAACTACCTGTTCAAGACCTAGCTTGACATCTATTTTATTAAGTCTCCCACACACCCCACTCAGCTCTCTTTTCATTCTCAATCATAAGCACTTGTGTGCGTGCACTTTCTCTCTCTCACTCTCTCTCTCTCAGGAATTCTCAGCCTTAACCACAACACGGGAAACCTAGGGAAGGAGAGAATGATCCTTCTATTAAAGAGAAATAATCTCTTAAAAAGAGAATGAGAATGATCTTTCTATGAAAGAAGTATAGGTATAAAAGTTCCCTCTTCATTTACCTTCCATTTGGAAAACATGTATAAGGCTTTATCGCATGGATGCGTGTGAGGGACAGGTATGCTTCTAAAACGCTAAGAACAACCAAAGCAGATCCAAAGGGAAAAAGAAAAAAATACTGGCCACCTGGAGTGTTCTGGGATCAAAAGAAAATTAGAGAAATATGTATTTTTATTTACATTATCTAGCCTCCTCACCTGTTTAGAAAACACAGAAAGGGACAGTCCAAGTTTTACTTAGAAATGTGCGCTTGGCTGAAATGCCTTCAAGAACTCAAGCATTTCTCAGGAATGTGATTATTACAGTAGTGGCTAGACAGTAGCCAGAAAGGACATATTTGCAAATAAGACAAGTACCTAACCTAAAAGGCAATAAACCTTTTACCTATTAACACTATTTATATATTTCTTTTACTTTCCACACTATGCAGGAAAAAAGTGCCTTGAAAACACAGGCCACATCATTATATCCTACTATAGTGCTACCTTAGCGTCATGCAAATTACATTTTCCATCCTGCATAATGCAAGTGCCAGCTAATACTTATTGAGTAAGTTAATGTTTCCCCATGTCTGGGAAATAAACAGAAAAAAGTACAATTCATTTTGGCTCATACCTGCTTTCGTATAATGTAGTGCCACGCTTAAACAGACAGTATCAACTATTTTTTTCAGAAATAAAACTGTTAATTTGAGTTTGTTAATACAAGCTTAAACCCTCAAATCAAAGGAAGGAAAGAAAAATCAATGGTGAATTTCATCTCTCTCACACATACTATATAATTAATTTACTCTTTACAGTCTTTCTCAAATCCACAAAGCAGAAAGTTCATTGTTTTATATTCTGGTATCTCCACTTATTTCACTGTATGGAAGTATAACCAAAAAAAGAATAATCAAGCTCCAATTACCAACAAAATTTTGTTCCTCAATTTCATTGTTTGCATAAACTTACCCTCTCTATGGTACAACAAGGCATAGAGTCCTTTAAACACAGTTACTAATACAGGCTGTACACTGTGATAGACTCTGAGGATACAAAGAACAGTAAAACTCTAAAGAAACGGCAAGAGCAGTGTAGAGAGGCATGGCAGCAGGAAAAAGAAAATATAAAATACAATTTAAGCTGAGGCTAGAGAAATAAGTCAGAACCAGGCCACACAGGACCTTGAGGGTCATATTAGAAATCTGGGGGAGCCATGGTAACTTAAAAAGTAAAACAGTAAAATAATCAATATTTGCATTCCAAAAAGATTATTCTCACTACTCACTGTGATTCTGCCCACAATATTTTCTTACATCTAACCAGTTGAATTTTTTTTTTTTTTTTTTTTGAGACAGACTTGCTCTGTTGCCCAGGCTGGAGTGTAGTGGCGCATGGTCTCGGTTCACTGCAACCTCTGCCTTCCGCGTTCAAGCAATTCTCCTGCCTCAGCCTGCCAAGTAGCTGGGATTACAGGCATGTGCCACTATGCCCAGCTGATTTTTGTATTTTTAGTAGAGACGGGGTTTCACCACGTTGGTCAGGCTGGTCTTGAAATCCTGACCTCGTGATCCGCCCGCCTAGGCCTCCCAACATGCTGGGACTACAGGCGTAAGCCACCACGCCTGGCTATTTTTTGCACTTCTTGCAGTGCTTTCTTCTGAATGTCTTATATATTCAAGCAAGTTTTACATTCCTTCACTGGATTGTGAGCCCTGAACAGAAGCCAAGTCTTCCATTATTCCAAACATTCAATAAATGTTTATTATATTGAACAAGACTGAAACTGATTTGACGTATTAAAAAACAATGTCCAAGATGCTCAGCTAGGTCCTGTGACAAGAGCAGCATTTTGGCCTCATGAGCAAATCCTAAAAGGTACTATCAACCAAAATCTGACCCTTATACTCAAACTAAAAGTTAATAAGCAAAAAGCTGTTCCAAGTATTAACTTTTCTAAGCTGATCTCTTTATGCCAATTTCTATGTTTAATGAAACATAGAAATGTATTTCTGCTAGCATCACAATCTATTTTTACTTGTTATTTACCCTTCTTAATTTTACCAAATATATTTACTCAACAAACATATACAATACAAAGTAGAAATCTGCTGAGCCCAACTACAACAAAATTAAAGCTTATTAATGAATGGAGATAAAACAGCAAAACTTGGTTGCAAGGCAAATTTATTCCTTAAAATCTGAACATTTAAAAAGAGAGAATAATTAATAAAGAAAATGAAGTAATGGTACAATTATAAAGCAGGTCCTCTCATTTTTCTCCTACAAAGTTTTGAATGACTCATCTACTGTCCTAACAGGCTATTTTCAAGGTTCTCTCCAATCTACCATTATCATACATTTTCAGGCTTATTTTTCATCATTCCTCTGTACTCTACCACAAGTGAACCACGCAACATTCCTCAAAAAAGACCTTGCACTTTACGGCCATCTAACTTTTGTTCACACTATTTATACCACAGGTATTGACTATTCCAGCTCTATAATCTCCACTTCCGATAATGAATTATAATTATTTTACAAATTAGGCAACTAAGCCACCTCCTCTGGAGGTAAAGTGTCTTGCTCACAGACACTGTCTTGGTTAGTTAGATAGAAGAATCAGGACAGTAGATCTCAAGTCTACTGGCTTCCCAGGGTCCAATGCCTTCACTATCCCAGGTAGATTCTCAACATTCAAAAATAAAAGACTCATACGAAAAGGAGTTTGAATCATCCACACAAAGTAGTCTGGTCAAGTTCAAGATAAAGAGAGGGGTCAGTTACCTTATTCTTCGGCCCACTAAGCAATCACTTAAAGCCTCCTGTTCTAGTAACCTGTCCAGTCTGGCACTCTGCCACAAACAGATTCTGACTACCTTCTTCACCATGAACTTCCTCTATCTTCACAGCAATGGCCCATACCTGGAAGAGATGGCTTGCTGTTATACACCTAGGCCTGACTTCAAAAGCCTTCCTCTTTGTGGCAGTCCAATGATATAGTGACTATTTCTCCAAAAGTAGTAGATTGGGAGGTAGAGAGAGAGCAGCAACAAAATAGTCATTTAAACACAAGAATTTTTTTTTTTTTGAGACGGAGTCTTGCTCTGTTGCCCAGGCTGGAAAGCAGTGGCGCAATCTCGGCTCAATGCAAGCTTCACCTCCTGGATTCACACCATTCTCCTGCCTCAGCCTCTCAAGTAGCTGGGACTACAGGCGCCCGCCACCTCACCTGGCTAACTTTTTTGTATTTTTAGAGACGGGGTTTCATTGTGTTAGCCAGGATGGTCTCGATCTCCTGACCTCGTGATCCCCCTGCCTTGGCCTCCCACAGTGCTGGGATTACAGGTGTGAGCCACCGCGTCCAGCCAAAACACAGGATTTACAGCCAGGTGGTAGGAGATTCCAATTCATAATTCCATCCCTAACACATACTAACTCATGTGACCCTGGGCAAATTAATTACCTCAGTTTCCGTATCTGTGAAATGGGATGATTAATACGAATCGTCTGTCATCAGTTACTGAAAGACTCATAATGGTGACACTAATGATGACTAAATTAAAAAATGGAAGTAAGGCTCAGATAATTTAAGAACATGTATGTCATTCCAATTCAGAAATGTGGAATGGGATACAAGAGGAATGGGGCAGAACAAGAGGCTATAAACTCAGGAAATGTGTATAAAAGAGAAAAAATTCTCTCTTTTATACACATTTCCTAAAAAAATTCCTGGGCCTAATGACTCAAGGAGTTAAAGAGAAGTAATAGTAAACCAGAGTGGCAAGAGTGTTCTAGCAGTCTTCTGAGGGCACTATGACTTTTAAGAGATGGCACATACTTGATATGCAAAAGGAAAGACAGGTTCCTTAACTTATAATAAAGACCACAGAATTTAGGGTATGTGTAAGAGTGCCAGAAAATGTGACCACGACTTGTCTCTCTAAAGCTGACACAGCACAGATTTCATCTGTTAAAATACAGTTGGCCCTCACTATCTGTGAGGGGGCGGTTTCAGGACCCTCCTAGGATACCAAAATGCAGAGATGCTCAAGTCCTTTAAATAAAATGGTATAGTATTTGCATATAACCTATGCATATCCTCCCATATACTTTAAATTATCCTTGATTACTTTAAATACCTAATAGAATGCAGCCGCATGTAAATAGTTGTTAAACTGTACTGTTTAGGGAATAATGACGAAGAAAAAAGTCTGTACATGTTCAGTACAGATGCAACAGTCCTTTCTTTTCTTTGAATATTTATGATTCACAGCTGGTTGAACCCAAGGATGTAGAACCCACAAATACAGAGAGGCAGCTGTACCAGAAAATGAAGGAATTAAGACAGAGCATTAAGATCATCACAGCTGGCCGGGCGCGGTGGCTCAAGCCTGTAATCCCAGCACTTTGGGAGGCCGAGACGGGCGGATCATGAGGTCAGGAGATCGAGACCATCCTGGCTAACACGGTGAAACCCCGTCTCTACTAAAAAAAATACAAAAAACTAGCTGGGCGAGGTGGCGGGCGCCTGTAGTCCCAGCTACTCGGGAGGCTGAGGCAGGAGAATGGCGTAAACCCAGGAGGCGGAGCTTGCAGTGAGCTGAGATCCGGCCATTGCACTCCAGCCCGGGCAACAGAGCGAGACTCTGTCTCAAAAAAAAAAAAAAAAAAGACCTTATTAGAAAATGTCATTAAAGGCCAGGAGCAGTGGTCCATACCTGTAATCCCAGCACTTTGGGAGGCCGAGATGGGAGGAATGCTTGTGGCCAGGAGTCAAAGACCAGCCTAGTCAACATAGCAAGACCCCTTCTCTATTCTTTAAAAAATAATAAAATAAAGTAAAAATAAATAAATAAAATATAATTTAAAAGTTTTATTTGAATATATCTGTCCATATGACTATAAAAATGTTTTTGAAAATTCTTTTTGGACATTCTCAAACACAACAGTAGAGATAATAGTATGTGGAAAACTCAACAACAACAACCCAAAAAAAGCAATTTTAAAAAGGTAAAGGGAGGCCGGGCGCGGTGGCTCAAGCCTGTAATCCCAGCACTTTGGGAGGCCGAGATGGGCGGATCACGAGGTCAGGAGATCGAGACCATCCTGGCTAACACGGTGAAACCTCGTCTCTACTAAAAATACAAAAAACTAGCCGGGCGAGGTGGCGGGCGCCTGTAGTCCCAGCTACTCCGGAGGCTGAGGCAGGAGAATGGCATAAACCCGGGAGGCGGAGCTTGCAGTGAGCTGAGATCCGGCCACTGCACTCCAGCCCGGGCGACAGAGCAAGACTCCGTCTCAAAAAAAAGAA
>NW_016812332.1:3572739-3620646 GCF_001698545.2 Rhinopithecus bieti | reverse complement strand
AAAAAAAAAAAAAAAAAAAAAAAAGAGGTGGGGGGGCTAATGAAATGTGAAATATCTTTTCAAGAGTATAAAGACTAAATAAAACTTACTGGTGCTCAGCTCAATTCACCGTAATTATTTTTATACGTGTCTATATTTCCCCATTAAAGAGTGAGTAAACTGGCCAGGTACAGTGGCTCATGCCTGTAATCCCAGCACTTTGGGAAGTCAAGGCGGCAAGATTGTTTGAGTCCAGAAGTTCGAGACCAGCCTGGGCAACAGCCAGACCCTTATTTCTACAAACAAACAAACAAAATAGTGGGGAGGACAGGGTCTCACTATGTTACCTTGGCTGGTCTCAAACTACTGGACTTAGCCTTCTGAGCAGCTAGGACATGGGTGGGTGTGCCATTGTTCCTAGCTAGATATTTCACTAATCATAATTTATAATCTTAATAAGACATTTATAATCTTAATAAGACATTATTTATCAACATAATCATTCTTCTACTTCAAGACTAGCCTGGGTAATATAGTGGGACCCCAACTCTACAAAAAATAAACTAGCCAGGTAGGGTGGCATGTACCTGTAGTCCCAGTTATTATACATGGCAGGTTGATGCAGGAGGATCACTTGAGTCTGGGAGGTTGAGGTTGCAGTGAGCTATGATCCCACCACTGCCTTACAGCCTGTGTGACAGAGTGAGACACTGTCTCAAAAAAAAAAAAAAAAAAAATCCACAAACTGAGTAAACTACAGGTAGTGCCATAAGTACTGGATTTATCAAGTAAATCTTAGTAGGGAGAACATGATTATTTCATCATGAATACCTATATCACACTAAAGAGCAATTGGCAAAAATGTGAACTTACAAAACAAATAAATTAGGAATTTTTTCCTAAGATTCACTATAGAATATTTGGAGTTAAACACATTCAAATGACTTAAATATAACATGAGAAATGGAGTGAATCTTTGAAGACTGAAACCGTCAGAACTTCCTTGCAGTAGCCTATGGTATCAGATGCTTTATTCAGAAGAAATTTATTATTTTTATAATTTAAAATATTCTTCTACTTACTCCTTTGCTGCCTATATACATGTAAAATATGACTAACACATTCATTATGACTTTCATATACTTTCATTTTTTGAGACACAGTCTCACTCTTGTCGCTCAGGCTGGAGTACAATAGCTTATTCAGTACTGGAGTACTCTCAGCTTACTGCAACCTCGCCCTCGTGGGTTCAAGCAATTCTCCTGCCTCATCCTCCCCAGTAACTTGGATTACAGACACCCGCCACCACACCTGGCTAATTTTTGTATTTTTAGTAGAGACGGGGTTTCTTTTCTTTTCTTTTCTTTTCTTTTTTTAAGACAGAGTTTTGCTCTTGTGGCCCAGGCTGGAGTGCAATGGCGCGCAATCTCTGCTCACCGCAAGCTCCGCCTCCTGGGTTCAAGCGATTCTCCTGCCTCAGCCTCCCGAGTAGCTGGGTTTACAGGCGTGCACCACCTCGCCTAGCTAATTTTGTACTTTTAGCAAAGATGGGGTTTCTCCGTGTTGGTCAGGCAGGTCTCAAACTCCCGACCTCAGGTGATCCACCTGCCTCCGCCTACCAAAGGGCTGGGATTACAGGTATGAGCCACCACCGTGCCTGGTGAGACGGGGTTTCAGTATGTTGGCCAGGCTGGTCTTGAACTCCTGACTTCAGGTGATCTGCCTGCCTCAACCTCCCAAAGCTCTGGGATTACAGACATGAGTCACGGTGCCCAGCCCAACTGTCATATACTTTAACTAGATATCTTCAGGTGGTCTAACATCAATTTCTTTAAACTCGTTTAGTACTCTGGAGATAGAGACTATCAACTTGAGTTATACATAGACTTTTTAAAAAGGCGAAATGTTCCTGCAGTTTCTAATATTACATAAATTATTTCTCCTTTAAGATTATTTAAATCTATCCAAACATAAACCTAGAAATAAATTGTATGCATAGGGATCTTACATAAACACAAAGCCAAATTAAAACACAAAACCAAATAAACTAAAACTAAACATAAAACAACAAACACAAAACTAAATAAACTAAAAACTAAATATAAAACTTCCAAACAAATTTCAATTTAACAAGTTATACTTTTAAAAAAATAGGTGATGTGGTTTTGCTGAATTTAAATCTCTGCTCACAACATGAAAATGTACCAACTGCACCACAAGATATCTTTTAAGTTTTGAACGACTGGACTGCTGAATGCCTCATGATAAGACATGTGCTTTTTCTCAGTTTCAATTATGAAACATTAATGCCACATATTAGAAAATAATTTGGTCATTTAACTCAAAATCATCTTACTCATTAAGAACACCTCTATTCTTTTCCTTAATATTAGTCCCCAACAATCAAAACAGTATTTACTTGGCACCACTACAAACATAAACACAAATGCAAATTTTGACCCCAGGGTCAAGTGACAGTTATGAGTCAAATGATCTAGAATATGTTTAAGATAATCTACTACTAAAACTAAAATACTAAATGTTTAAATGCCATAGCACTTTCAGAACGCACTTGAAAATACCATGTTCATTGTATGATCCTGCCAGCAAATAAATAATGAAATTTCCATTACCTGATAACCCATAGTCATCAGGAAAAAGTTTCTAAAGCTAACTGTGAATCATCTTCTGGGAAAGTTAAAAATAAATCAGATTCATCTGTCCAAAATGACATAACTCCAAAAGTTAACTTTACAATTCTTGTTGTTACTGAAGCATCTGCATATTGTTTAACAAAGTTCCTGGGAGCAACAAGATGGCTATAAAGGACACACACACACACACACACACACACACACACACACTCTCTCTCTCTCTCTCTCTCTCTCTCTCTTCTCATAAATTATTATAAAGGACACTAGCCTGGGAGTTTGGAGACTTACATTGTAATAGCTTCATAACCCTCTCTCTTGTTCTTAGTTTCCTCATTTGTCAAATGAGAGGAACGAATTAGCTGCCTTTTGAAGATTTGATGGCTATAAATTTCGATCTTTTGATTAGGATTTCAGGACTCTATGATATTTCTAGTACTAAAATGGTTAACTATAATTTACACAAATTAAAACCAAAACAGCTCAGTTTTTCCAAAATGCCTTAGGAAGAATTGTCCATCTTATTATCAGTAAACATATACCACAACTTGAGAATACTGTGTTTTACCACTTTCTCATGAGAAAAACTAATTCATTAAAAAAGAAAATTATGACAATTTTTAAAAATAAAAGTAAATTTTAATTAGAAAAACTCACACGAGGCTACATGTAGCAGACACTGAGGTGCTGCCCCATAACCCCTTTCGGGAATGAAGGATTTATTGTCCAGCTGCTGAGAATGCTGCTGGAAAACAGTCCTCAGCTGTCAATCCTCTTTAGAAATTACCTCCGCTAAATTCAGTTGTCCTCCGAAGTAGCCTCCATCCAATGACCGATCAAATCCTAGCCCCTTACCCCCAACTTATGACAATTATGCGGGCTATCCCAGCTGCAGAGTTCCACATTGGGTTCAAGTGAGCTTTTTGTTGCAGCCTATTTATCTTTCAGTTTATTTTCCATTCCTTTCACAGACATTGATTCTAAAAGATTTCCCATAACATATTTCACACATGCTAACTGCTGCCTCCGTTGGCTCCCCCAGGGAGCTCAATTTTAAGCCACTGGTGACAGGAATAATATAAGAAAACAGGCTCTAACTGGAGTTGGGTCATCGACCACCTAGTCACCCAGCTGACAATGAGAACCCCATCACCGGTGGTGAGTAGAAAGGAGCCCCCAGCACAGAGTGGCACCGCAAATGTTAAAACTTCCATTGGTAGTAAACTGGGTAGTTTTCCAGTAGAGGGAATGAAGAAGTTGGCAAATCTTTTGGACAAAGGGTTACACAGTAAATATATTACTTGGGCTTGGCATCATTTCATAGTCTTTTTTGTTGTTATTGTTTTACAACTCTTTAATAATGGGCCACCACAAAAACAGGCAGGCCAAGAACTGGGTTTGGCTTGTAAGCCATACTTTGACAACCTCTGCATTAGAAGGTGCAATGTAGGATGGGCGTAGTGGCTCATGCCTGTAATCCCAGCACTTTGGGAGGCCGAGGCGGGTGGATCACAAGGTCAGGAGATCAAGACCATCCTGGTCAACAAGATGAAACTCCATCTCTACTAAAAATACAAAAATTAGCTGGGCGTGGTGGTGTGCGCCTGTAGTCCCAGGTACTTGGGAGGCCGAGGCAGGAGAATCGCTCAAACCCAGGAGGTGGAAATCACAGTGAGCCGAGATCATGCCACTGCACTCTGGCCTGGGTGACAGAGCAAGACTCTGTCTCAAGAAAAAAAAAAAAAAGTGCAGTCTATCAGGTATTCGAGAAATAGGAGGAAAAGAGCAATTATAAGGACCATGAAATTGGATTGTTGTTGTTGTTAAAGGCAACCTACCCTTTGGAAAACTATGACCTATAATAAGAGGTGAAAGTAATAGACAATTAAAAAAAACAAAACTAAATGTGAAAGCCAGAAGGTTCTTTGGTAGCATAAAAAGACACTCATTTCCAACAACAGGAGGCCACAAAAGGCTAAGGACCAGGATCAGGACGTACTCATAACAGCAGCAGGGCTCAAAAGAAAGTTAAACTAAACTAACGCCTGCATGGAAAAAGGAAAGAACAGGGACCCTGAAAAATGGGAGGGGGACATGAGCAGATTAACTTAAAAA
Source organism: Rhinopithecus bieti (assembly GCF_001698545.2). Lineage (NCBI taxonomy): Eukaryota > Metazoa > Chordata > Mammalia > Primates > Cercopithecidae > Rhinopithecus > Rhinopithecus bieti. The sequence goes on along the minus strand of NW_016812332.1, from coordinate 3,615,901 downwards.
TTTTCAGTCCCCAGTGTATTGTATGTAGGCTGCTCCTCCCAGGGATAGCCAATTCTTAGAGACAGCAAGGCCTCAACAAGGAACCTGCCTTTAATATACAAACAAGTTAATCCAGAGCCACATCTCCTCTATCTGGCCCCTACACCCCAGTAGGCAACGTTCCTCTGCCTTAATCATCCTAGGCCAGGTAGCACACAACCAGGAACCAACCCTATAGATTAGAGCCCACCAAAATTATTCAGACTAGCCAACCCTCAACTGCAAAGCACCTGTCTTGTTTTTCCCATGGAAACCCTAATAAAGGCTCTGGCTTAAACCTTCCCCTCGTTCCTGTCTTCAGTCTCCTGACCACCCTGGAGGGCCCTGTATGGCATGTTGTGCCTCATGTCTATAAAACCTGTGTGTATAATAAACTTTGTTTTCTTGAACTTCTTCTATGTCTCCTCTTATGGTCTCACCTGACTAGAATACAAACACCCAAGATCCCTTGAACCCTCTAAGCTCAGAGAAGGAACCCGCGCATCCTTATTAAGGGTGGGTATTACTCCCATCCTTGACTTCCAATGACACAGAGAAGGTAATGTCAGCAAAAATGGCAGAGGAGAGACCTCTGAAATTCTCTCCTTCATAAAAGCAATAAAAACATGGCAAAGTTGTAAAAATCAATTTTTTCAAAACTATGGAAATCAACCAAAGGATTGTGGCAATCCAGGGAGTGTCTATTAAACAAATATGGCTGAATCTTGGTAGGAGCTACAACCTTTATGGCATTTTAACTTCCTACTCCCATTTCACTCCTTCCCATTTCCACAGTACCCATAAAATCCAATAGCCCACAATCACCGTGAAAATCAGCGGCCACTGGAGGGGGCAGAACACGGTCAGAGCCCCTTTAAAGTCCCATCCCTAAACAAATATCAATATATGACATATCTGGTGGTTCTCTGGAAGATTCTACTAGCAAAGCCATCTTTATCTGACCTGTAATCAAGCTCATTCAGCGTAAACAGGTGTTTCCATGGGCACCTTTGGTCAAAAACAATCAGAAACAACTGTCTAATATCGTGGCTGCCTGAGGTAGAAGATAATATTTGAGGCAAACAAGAGGCTAACTAAAAAGCTTAAAAAGAAAAGCTGGGAAATGAGATGTATGTAGGGGACTTTGAAAAACTCTGACATATTCCTGAGAACCCAAAAGGCCATACTCACGTAGCACTGTGCACATGCTCAGAAAAGACCAGAGGAGGACCTAAACTCTCACCTCTGGCTAACATTAAGGCTCTGCACAGGCAGGAAGAGCTCAAGCAGAGTTGTAAATTCCTGGCTGAATGTTGAAGGCATTCCCCAACATACACATAGAGCCCCTTGGCAAAGACCAGAGGACTTACATGTTTTAGGCATCCAAGGAAATCTCTGCTCATTCATTAGCTTCTTTGCCCATTCATTCAACCACTAAGCTAACTGTGCAGAGGCTTCAGTAACCACAGACAACAAAAAATATAGACTTCACAAAACAAACAAATAACCCTGGGAGATAGGAGAATCTGATTTCCAGAATTTCCACATTATATTAAAAGCCTATTTTTTTAGTCAGACACAGTGGCACATGTCTGTAGTCTTGGCTACTCAGGAGGCTGAGGCAACAAGATCTCAAGTCCAGTAGTTCAAATAGAGCCTAGGCAACACAGCAAGACCCAGTACCTAAAAAATAAAAGTTTCAACAAAAAAATAACTAGGCATGCAGAAAAACAAGCAGGACCTACACACAGAGGAAAAGCAGTCAATATAAACTGTCCCTAAGAAAGCCCAGACACTGAACTTTCTAGACTTTCTTTATTTAGAGTCAGGGTCTCACTTTGTTGCCCAGGCTGGGTGACACAGCTCACTGTAGCCTCGCCCTCCCAGGCTCAAGCAATTCTCCCACGTCAGCCTCCTGAGGAGCTGGGACTACAGGTGCATGTGCTACCATGCCCAGCTAATTTTTTTATTTGTTGTGGAGATAGGGGTCTCACTATGTTGCGCAGGTTAGTCTCAAACTCCCAAGTTCAAGCGATCCTCCCACCTCAGCCTCCCGAAGTGCTGGGATTACAGGCATGAGCCACTGCACCTAGCCCTAGACTAAGACTTTAAGTCATCTATTATAAATGTGTTGAAAGAACTAAAGAAAATCATGTCTAAAGAACTAAAGGAAAACATATGAGAATATTTTACCAAATAAAGAATGTCAATAAAGACACAAAAATTATAAAAATCAAACAGAAATTCTGGAATTGGGAAGTACGGAAACTGAAATGAAAAACTCAACAGAGGCGCTCAACAGCAGCTATGAGCAGGCAGAACAACCAACCAACTTGAAGATAGGTCAACTGAGACTAGCCAGTCTGAGAAACAGAACCAACAAATAATGAGGAAAAACTAACAGAGCCACAGAAACCTGTGGGACACCATTAAGTATACCAACATATGCATGATGAGAATCAAGGAAGTAGAGAGGAGGACAGAAAAAATAATTGGAGAAATAACACCCCAAAATTTCCCATGTGATAGAAAACATTAATCTACACATCCAAGAGGCTCAATGAATTACAAGTAAGATAAACTCAAAGAGATTGACATCAAGATACATCAAATCAAATGATTAAAAGCCAATAAAAACAAGAAAATCTTGAAAATATCAAAGAGAAGCAATTCATCACATACTAAGGATCCTCCCAAAGCAGCTGACTTTTCACCAGAAACCATGGTAGCAGTGGGATACATTCAAAGAGCTGAAAGAAAAGAGATCATCTATATCCAACAAAACTATCCTTTAAAAATGAAGGAGAAATTAATTTATTCCCGTACCAAAACATAAAAGAACTTTTTGCTAATAGACTTACCCTAAAAGAAATATTAAAGGGAATCTTTCAGGATGAAATATAAAGACACCAGAGAGTAATTCAAATCCACCTAAAAAATAAAAGAGTGCTAGTAAAGTTAACTCCATATGTAACTACAAAAGATAGTATAAATGTATTTCTGCGGGGGGGCGGGGGGGTAAGGTAAGTCTTTTTTTCTTCCCAATTTAAAAGGCAATCAATCACATTAAGCAATAATTAGAAATCTGTGTTGATGGGTACTCAGTGGAGAGACATAACTTGTAGGACACCAACTGCACAAAGAGGAAAGGAAATAAAGCTTATAGGAACAAAGTTCTTTTATATACTATTATAATTAAAAAGAGTATTAATCCTAACTAGGGCAACCAATAGGAAAATAACTCAAAAAGATACAATTCCGAGTCACTGCAAGAATCTCTAAAAAAAAAATAAAATAAAAGATTTTAAATGGTACCCAGGAAAATATCTTAGCATAAAAGGGAGCAGTTGGCCAGGCGCGGTGGCTCAAGCCTGTAATCCCAGCACTTTGGGAGGCCGAGACGGGCGGAGCACGAGGTCAGGAGATCGAGACCATCCTGGCTAACACGGTGAAACCCCGTCTCTACTAAAAAAATACAAAAAACTAGCTGGGCGAGGTGGCGGGTGCCTGTAGTCCCAGCTACTCAGGAGGCTGAGGCAGGAGAATGGCGTGAACCTGGGAGGCGGAGCTTGCAGTGAGCTGAGATCCGGCCACTGTACTCTAGCCTCGGCGACAGAGCAAGACTCCGTCTCAAAAAAAAAAGCAGCAGTAATGATGAGTAAAGAAAAACAAAAGGTATCTGATCTTTAGTAGTGAGGTTATCTTTCCCAGGAACCCTGTTTAAATAATAATGTTACACATCAACTCATTCCTTACCAATCTTCTCTGCTTTACTTTCCTCTATATAGCACTTAACACCACCCAACAAACTTTACTTTCTACCCACTAAAATTTAAGCTTCAATAGAGCAACGGCTTCATTTTATTTATAGTGGCTGGCACACAGCAGGTGCTAAATAAACAGCCAATAAAGAAAAAAAAAAAAAAATAGGTAGAGATAAGCCTTATAAGGACAGAAATGTTTCTCATATTAATAGCAACCTAAGAAAAGGGGATATGTGTGCACATATACAATCTGTAGACTTGGTAACAATAAAGAACTCCCCACTGGATAGGATTCTATTGTCTCCGTTAAGTGGCAGTTGTAAAGATATCTACTGAGTGAGGCAGAGGTGGTAGGGCTGAAGGTTTACAGGGAGTACCTAGCTGTGGTGGATGCTTCTGCTGAAATTAGTATCTAAGTCAGATTAAAAATCTGGTATGTTTGGCCACTGTAGCCTTAAATGAGCAGTCAGGTGATATCATGTGAAACTGTCCACCAAAAATTCAAGTATTCTTACAACTTAAACAAAAATCAGTGTTTGAATTTTAGAAGAATAACAAGCAGCAGCCAAATGCAGTGGCTCACTCCTATAATGCCAGGACTTTGGGAAGCCAAGGTGGGAGGAATGCTTGAAGCCAGGAGTTCAAAATCAGCACGGGCAACATAGCAAGACCCTGTCTCTACAAAAAATATTTTAAAAATTTTGCCGGGCATGGTGATGTGCGCCTGCAGTTAGAGCTACTCGGGAGATTGAAGCGGAAGAATCACTTGAGCCCAAGAGATCAAGGTTGTAATGAGCTATGTAATGCCACAGCCACTGCACTCCAGCCTGGGCAACAGAGACTCCATCTTAAAAAAAAAAAAAAAAAAAAAAAAAAAAAACTGAATGCCCTGAATTCACATTTTGAGAAAAGCACCATATCAGATAGAAAGCACTAAACTTATCATAGTCAGTAAAACTCAGTTTTACCAAAAGAATTGAAAGCAGGATCTCAGAGATATCTGTACATCTATGTTCACAGCAACTATATTCACAATTGCTAAAACTGGAAGCAACCCAAGTCTCCACTAACAGATAAATGGATCTGTTATCTGTTATGAATGGCCTTTGGGAGGCCAAGGCAGGCAGATCACCTGAGGTCAGGAGTTCCAGACCAGCCTGGTCAACCAATATGGCGAAACTCCGTCTCTGCTAAAAATACAAAAATCAGGCCAGGTGCAGTGGCACATGTCTGTAATCCCAGCACTTTGGAAGGCCGAGGCAAGTGGATCACCTGAGGTTGGGAGTTTGAGACCAGCCTGACCAATATGGAGAAACCCCGTCTCTACTAAAAATACAAAAAATCAGCTGGGCATGGTGGCTCATGGCTGTAATCCCAGCTACTCGGGAGGCTGAGGCAGGAGAACTGCTTGAACCCGGGGGGCGAAGGTTGCAGTGAGCTGAGATCACGACATTGCACTCCAGCCTGGGCAACAAGAGTGAAACTCCACCTCAGAAAAAAAAAAAAAAGGTCGCGAGGGCCGGGGCCTGATGGCTCACACCTGTAATCCCAGCACTCTGGGAGGCCGAGGCAGGCAGATCACAAGGTCAGGAGATCGAGACCATCCTGGCTAACATGGTAAAACCCTGTTTCTACTAAAAATACAAAAATTTGTTGGGCCTGAGAGCACATGCCTATAATCCCATCTACTCAGGAGGCTGAGGCAGGAGAATTGCTTGAGGCAGGAGAATTGCTTGAGCCAGGAGGTAGAGGTTGCAGTGAGCCAAGATCGCGCCACTGCACTCCAACCTGGGCAACAATGTGAGACTCTGTCTTAAAAAAAAAAAAAAATTAGCTGGGTGGCGGGTGCCTGTAATCCCAGCAACTCGGGAGGCTGAGATGAGAGAATCACTTGAACCCAGGCAGCTGAGGTTACAGTGAGCCAAGATCACACCACTGCACTCCAGTCTGGGTGACAGAGCAAGACTCCTTCTCAAAAAAAAAAAGGAAATTCTGAAACAGCTAAAATATGGATGAACCTTAAGGACACAACGCTAAGGGAAATAAGGCAGTCACAAAAGGGCATTTGTATGTATAAGTCCACTTACGTAAGGTACCTACAGTAGTCAAAATAATAGAGACAGAAAGTAGTAGAATGGTGGTTTCCAAGAGCTAGGACATGGAGGAACATGAGTTACTGTTTAATGGGTATAGTTTCAATTTTGCAAGAAGAAAAAGAGTTCTGGAGATGATGGTAGTAAAGGTTGCACAGTATAAATATACTGCCTACTACTGAAATGTACCTTTGAAAATGGTTAAGATGATGTCAGGCACGGAGGCTCACGCCTGTAATCCAAGCACTTTGGAAGGTTGAGGCGGGCGGATCACGAGGTCAGGAGATCGACATCATCCTGGCCAACATGGTGAAACCCCGTCCCTACTAAAAATACAAAAATTAGCTGGGCATGGTGGTGGGCGCCTGTAATCCCAGCCACTCAGGAGGCTGAGGCAGCAGAATGGCTTGAACCCGGGAGGCGGAGGTTGCAGTGTGCCAAGATAACGCCACTGCATTCCAGCCTGGTGACAGAGCAAGACTCTGTCTCAAAAAAAAAAAAAAAAAAAAAAGAGAGAGAGAAAGAAAGAAAATGGTTAAGACGGTAAATTTTATCTTATACATATTTTACAATTTAAAAATTGGGGGGGAAAAAAAAACTCAAGCTGGATCATAGACCTTGCTATGGTTTGGATATCTGTCCCCTCCAAACCTCATTTGAAATTTGATTTCCAATGTTGGATGTGGGGCCTAATGGCATTTGGGTCATGGAGGGTGCATCCCACATGAATAGATTCATGCCTTCTCTGGAGGTGGCTAGCAAGTGAGTTCTCACTCTATTAGTTCCAGCAAAAGCTGACTGTTGCTCTCTCACCATGTAAGCTCTGCACACACTGCTTTCTTTTGCCTTCAGCCATGAGTGGAAGCAGACTGAAGTCCTCACCAGATACAGATGCTCGATCTTGAACTTGCCAGCCAACAGAATTGAGTCAAATAAAACCATTTTTCTTTGTAAGTCACCCAGCGTGAAGTGTTCCTTATAGCAACACAAAATAAACTAAGATATACCTTAATGCAAAACACATCTTTCTACAAAACTAAACAAACAAACAAAAAAAACTTGGTAGCAAAGGGAGATTTCTTGTAGAGGATACAAAAAGCACTAGTTGGTCAGGCATGGTGGTTCATGCCTATAATCCCAATACTTTGGGAGGCCAACACAGGCCTCCCAGGCACTTGAGCCCAGGAGTTCAAGATCAGCCTGGACAACAGAGTGAGACCCTGTATCAACAAGTTTCTGGGCGGGCGCAATAGCTCACACTTGTAATCTCAACACTTTGGGAGGCCAAGGCAGGCACATCACTGGAGCCCAAGCATTCGAGACCAGCTTAGATAGCATGGCGAAACCCCATCTCTGCAAAAAATACAAAAAAATTAGCCAGGTGTGATGGCGTGCGCCTATAGTCACAGCTACTCGGGAGGCTGAGAGGTGGGAAGATCACCTGAGCCCAGGAGGTTGAGGATCCAGTGAACCATGATCACACTGCCACACTCCAGTCCAGCCTAGGCAACAGGGCGCAACCCTGGCTTAAAAAAAAAAAGTTTAAAAAAAAAAATTAGCGGAGCGTCGTGGCACACACCTATAGTCCCAGCTACTTGGTAGGGAACCAAACTGGGAATCACTTAAGCCATTGCATTCCAGTCAGGGTGACAGAGCAAGACCCTGTCTGAAAAAGAAAAGTACTAGCTGTATTTCTAAAATAAGTTATAATACATAAAAATTTTTAAAAGAGGTCAGCGTGGTGGCTCAGCCCTGTAATCCCAGCATTTTGGGAGGCCAAGGCGGGTGGATCACCTGAGGTAAGGAGTTCAAGACCAGTCTGGTCAACATGGTGAAACCCTGTCTCTACCAAAAATACAAAGTTAGCTGGGTATGGTAGCATATGCCTGTAATCCCAGCTACTTGGGAGGCTGAGGCAGAAGAATTGCTTGAACCCAGGAGGCGGAGGCTGTGGTGAGCCAAGATCGCGCCATTGCACTCCAGCCTGGGCAACAAGAGTGAAACTCCATCTCGGGGAAAAAAAAAAAAAAAAAAATTTAAAAAAGAATCTTGGGGGAAAGTGACCACATACTGTACACCAAAAATTACCTGAAACAGGTCTCAAACAATTTAGAAGTTAATTTTGCCAAGATTAAGGACATGCCTGGAAGAACTAAACAGGGAATCCCAGAAACAGTCTAATCTGTGCCTTTTCTCCAAAGATGATGCTGAGGGCTTCAATATTTAAAGGGAAAAAGTGGGCTGTAGGTGAAAAGAGGAAAGGTATGGTAATCTACATGTTGCAAGAAAAAAGGAGCAGTGCCGGGCACAGTGGCTCACCCCTTTAATCCCAGCACTTTGGGAGGCTGAGGCGGGCAGATCATGAGGTAAAGAATTCGAGACCAGCCTGGCCAATATGGTGAAATCCTCTCTCTACTAAAAATACAAAAATTAGCCGGGCGTGGTGGCACACGCCAGAAGTCCCAACTACTCAGGAGGCTGAGGCAGAAGAATCGCTTGAACCCAGGAGTCAGAAGTTGCAGCGAGCCGAGATCACGCCACTGTACTCCAGCCTGGGCCACAGAGCGAGACTCCACCTCGGAGAAGGGATGGCAGGGCAGGAGCAGGTAGGAGAATAGTCAACTATGTTTTTGTCTCATGATCAGAAAATGGCACCTTACATAAAGTAAACATAGATAGCTACCTGTGGAAATATTTAACCTTTTATCTGTAGCTATCTACTTATAAACAAAAGGAACAGCAATTTCTTGCATGACACAGTTTTCAGCTTAATATTTTTCCTTTGGCATAATGAATTGGGTTTTTGGTTTCCTCTCACAACACTAAGAGAGATATAAAAAAGAATTGTGAAAAGATTCACCAACAGATGATTTGAAGAAATGTGACACCAAAGAATGCAGCAGGGATAGAATATCCTGCAGGCAGGCTCTACTCAAAATACAAGAATGATAAACTCTCTTTTTACATAGCTAAAATTTTTTAAATCACAAGGATGAACATCAGACAGAAAGTTATCTGGAGAGTCAGATAACCAATTATAAGTACAGCTCAGAAAACCTAGCTGGGCACAGTGGCTCACGCCTATGATCCCAGTACTTTGGGAGGCCGAAGCGGGTGGATCACTTAACTCAGGAGTTCAAGACCAGCCTGGCCAACATGGTGATACCCATCTCTACTAAAAATACAAAAATTAGCCAGGCGTGGTGGCACATACACGCCTGTAATCCCAGCTACTCAGGAGGGAGGCAGGAGAATCTCTTGAACCTAGGAGGCAGAGGTTGCAGTAAGCCAAGATCGCACCACTGCACTCCAGCCTAGGTGACAGAGCAAGACTCTGTCTCAAAAAAAAAAAAAAAAAAAGAAAAAAGAAACAAACAAACAAACAACAAAAAAATGGCACTCTGAGGAAACCAATAAATCATGGAGAGAAAAATTCAACAACAAAAACTCTACTATGCTCAAAACATTTCATTATATAAAGGTAAAACCACCCTTTAAAAGAAATCTAGGCTGGGTATGGTGGCTCATGCCTGTAATTCTAGAACTCTTGAAAGGCTGAGGCAGAAGGGCAGCTCTTGAGCCCAGGGTAGCTCTTGACACTGCCCTGGGCAACACAGTGAGACCTAGTGTTTACTAAAATTAAAAAAGTAGCCCGGGCGTGGTGGCTCAAGCCTGTAATCCCAGCACTTTGGGAGGCCGGGGTGGGTGGATCACCTGAGGTTAGGAGTACAAGATCAGCCTGACCAATATGGTGAAACCCCAACACTACTAAAAATACAAAAATAGGCTGGGCGTGGTGGTAGACACCTGTAATCCCAGATGCTTGGGAGGCTAAGACAGGAGAATCACTTGAACCTGGGAGACAGGCTGCAGTGAGCCAAGATCGCGCCACTGCACTCCAGCTGGGCAACAAGAGTGAAATTCCACCTCAAAAAAAAAAAAAGCGGGCGGCTGAGGCAGGAGAACAGTGTGAACCTGGGAGGCGGAGCTTGCAGTGAGCCGAGATCACGCCACTCCACTCCAGCCTGGGGGACAGAGCGAAACTCCGGTCTCAAAAGAAAAAAAAGAAAAAGAAAAAGAAATTCAAATCACACACACACAAAAAAAACAAGGGATCTAGAATCAGAACAGCATCAAACCTTTGGAAAGAGACATGAAAGTTCAAAGACAAGAGAAACGTCTTCAAAATGTTAATGTAGCCTGGTGCAACAGGGCAGGCCTGCAGTCCCAGCTACTCTGGAGGCAGAAGTGGAAAGACATGCTTGAACCTCGAAGTCAAGGCTGTAGTGGGCTATAAATGCATTTCTGAAGAGCGACTGCACTCCAGGCTGGGCAACAGAGTGAGACCCTGACTCTAAAATAAATAAATAAAGTTAAATAAAAGTGTATTTCCAAACTACCAATCAAGTGTGAAAATAAAATACAGACATTTTTTAAAAGAGCTTAAGTCCCTAACATTTACCTCCTATCCAACTTTTCTCAAGAAACAATTAGATAACATTTCAGCAAAATGAAGGAGTAAGCCAAGAAAGGGTCCAATAAAAAGAAATTTCCGGAAGGACCGCAGCAGACATTAGTTTCAGGATAGTAACTCGATACTAAATCTTGAGAACAAGTCTACATCAGAGCAAGAAAATGGATAGCTCTGGAAAGCAAGTCTTCTCCCGCTCCAAACATACACACAAAAGGCAGAACTGGTAGACAGTGTGATGTGCTTGGGAGTCTTAAAAACCCTAACAGTTGTAGAACCTTTTGGAAATACAGCAATACACACCTAGAAAACTAGGCAAATTAAAAAAGGAGGCAAGTAACTCCAAATAAAACAAAATATACAGAAAAGTAACCACAGTATACATCGTCAGAGTTACCTATACTGAAATATTATCTATATTGGAATATGATGAAAGGAGATATAAGAGGTGTAATAAATCCTACTAACATAGTAAGAAGCCAAAACGTAATATTCAATATTGTCAGATGGCCAGGTGCAGGGGTTCACATCCATAATTCCAGCAACTGAGGAGGCCAAGGCCAAGGCAGGAGAACTGCTTGAGGCCAGGAGTTCAAGACCATCCTGGGCAAATAACAAGACTACATCTCTACAAAAATAAAAAACAATAGCCAGATGTGATGTCATTCACCTGTAGTCTCAGCTATGAGGAGGATCGTTTGAGCCTAGGAGTTCAAAGTTACAGTGAGCTATGATCCCACCACAGCACTCCAGCCTAGGTGGCAGAGTGAGACTCTGTTTCTGAAGTAAATAAAAAATTGGGCCTGGCGTGGTGGTTCACACCTGTAATCCAAGCACTTTGGGAAGCCGAGGTAGGAGGATGACCTGAGGTCAGGAGTTCAAGACCAGCCTGGCCAATAACATGGTGAAACCAAGTCTCTACAAAATAAAATTAGCCGGGCATGATGGTGGGTGCCTGTAATCCCAGCTACTCAGGAGGCTGAGGCAGGAGAATCACTTGAACCCAGTCAGTAGGTGGGGGTTGCAGTGAGCCAAGATCACGCCATTGCACTCCAGTCTGGGTGACAGAGCAAGACTCCGTCTCAAAAAACAAACAAACAAACAAACAAACAAATAAAACAGAAAAAATTGGCTGGGTGCAGTGGCTTATGCCTGTAATTCTAGCAATCTGGGAGGAAGAGGCAGGTAGATCGCTTGAGTCGGGAGTTCAAGACCAGCCTGTACAACACAGCAAAACCCAGTCTCTATAAAAATACAAAAACTAGCTGGGCATGGGAGCACACGCCTATAGGCCCAGCTGCTCGGGAGGCTGAGGTGGGAGGATCATGTGAACCCAGGAGGTCGAGACTGCAGTGAGCCATGATCACACCACTGCACTCTAGACTGAATGACAGAGCAAGACCTTGTCTCAAAAAAATAAATAAATCTAAAAATTATATATTGCTAGATAGGATATTTTGCAGCATCATTTTTTTTAAAATGCCAGAGACAAGAAATAGTGGTAAGTCTATTATTTAAATATAAGTAAATATCACAAGAGTTGAAAGTGGTTGCTTCTGGAAACTGGTCTAGAGAGGTGGACTCAACAGGGAACAACTATTTTGGCTGTAAGTATTGTAGTATTTACGCACGTATTCTTTCAGTAAAATTTTAGAAATGGCTGGGTGCAGTGGCTTACACCTGTAATCCCAGCACTTTAGCAGGACAAGGCAAGTGGATCACTCAAGGTCAGGAATTTGAGACCAGCCTGGGCAACACAGTAAAACCTTGTATCTACAAGAAAATACAAAAACTAGCTGGGCATGGTGGCACACACCTATAGTCTCAGCTACTCAGGAGGCTGAGGATGAAGAACACTTGAGTCCAGGAGGTTTTGGTGGCAGTGAGCTGTGATTGTGCCACTGCACTCCAGCCTGGGAGACAGAAAGAGATCATGTCTCAAAAAAAGAAAAAAAATTTAAGAAAAACAGTATTTTGTAAACATACACAAAAAAGTATATCTATGTATACTGAAATAAATATTTAAAATAAATTAACTTAGTATGAGGTTCTTTTGTATAGATATATTCATCCCAACAATTATTTATTGCAACAATTACATGACTACTAGACACTAGACATGAAAGGATATGAGATGACATATCTATACACACACACCAATACACACATACATACAGTTGTATATCAGGGTTTCCCAACCTCAGCAATTATTAACATTTTGGGCTAATATTTTATTTGGGACATGGAGGGCTGTCCTGTGCATGTTTAGCAGCATCCCTGTCCACTCCCCACTAAATGCCAGGAGCGCCTGCCTCCAACTGTGATAACCAAAAATGTCTCCAGACCTTCCCAAATAAGTGTCCAATGGGAGCAAAACTACCCCCAGTTGAAAATCACTTTTGTATGTGTATAGAAAACCTCCGAAAAGACATGCACCCAAAATATAGCAGTGGTTGTTCCTGGAAAATCAGGATTACAAAAAACCATTGCCTTTTTTTCTTTTCTTTTTTTTTTTTTACATTTCTATAACTTAATTTTCATATAAATGTATTACTTTAACTACAAATAAAATATGAAAACTAATATAAAACTCTCAAAATAAATAGAAGTGGCTAAATATAAGCACAAAAAATTTTAAATACATCATAAAATAAAATCTTAGTAAGTAACAAAACATATTTAACAGCTTCTAAATAATCAGCAAAAAAGAAGCTGGGTGCTGATCTCATGCCTGTTATTTCAGCATTTTGGGAGGCTGGGGTGGTAGGCTTGCTTGAGACCAGATATTCAAGACCAGCCTGGGCAACATACTGAGACACCATCTCTACGAAAAAAAGAATTTTAAGTAGCTGCGCGTGATGGCGTATGCCTGTAGTCCCAGCTTCTGAGGAGGCTGAGGCAGGAGGATTGCTTGAGCCCGGAAGGACAAAGCTACAGTGAGCCATGATCGATCGCATCACCGCATTCAAACCTAGCCGACGGTATGAGACCCTGTCTCTAAAAAACAAAAGTTAAATAAAAAACAAAAGAAGAAATCGGTAAAAAAGGAAATAGGAAAAAGACAAACTAGTCTATAAATTCATTAAAACTAATACAATTGCTTTGTTTTATAATAAAGTATTTTTTCAACAATGACTATGTATTGATTGGCATAAAGGATTCACTCCTGAAACTTACCAATTTTAAAAGAAAATAATCTATAATGTTTGGTGGGTCATTTTTTTTAAATAAGGAAAAGAGAAATGTTTCCAATAATCCCATCACCAAAAAATCACAAAGTATTTAAAAATATCTGAACTTTTTCAATGTACTTTTTTCATATAGCTGATTTACGGCACACAAAATTTATGTTTAGTTTACCGTGAGCACTGCATAGTTATTAAACATTCTTCATAAAAATTATGCATTTCGAAGGGATAAAGTACCCCCCCACAGTGCATTAATCTCAGGCAAAGACTCATTTTAACTGAAGTACCAGGTGTGCTGGCTTATGCCTGTAATCCCAACACTTTAGGAGGCCAAGGCGGGTGGATCACCTGAGGTCAGGAGTTCAAGACCAGCCTAGCCAGCATGGCAAAACCTTGTCTTTCCTAAAAATACAAAAATTAGCCAGGCGTGGTGGTGTATGTCTGTAATCCTAGCTACTCAGGAGGCAGAGGTGGGAGAATCACTTGAAACCAGGCGGCAGAGGTTGCAGTGAGCCAAGATTGCACCACTGCACTCCAGCCTGGGCGACAGAGCAAGACTCCATCTCAAAAAAACAAAACAAACATTTTAATTGAAGTGATTTCCCATGACAGGGAGGGGAGAAAAATCATAATATAATAAAACCCAGAAAGTTTGTTTTCATTCCAGTATCAAATGAGGGGTTGACAAAGAGTATTCATTTACTCTATCCTGTGGACTTTTTCTCCTAGTATATACACAACACAAAAATTGTAAGTCAAGCTCTTATCTCTAACAGTTTAATGAGATGTCTTCGGCAATTTCACTTATTTAGCAAATATTTGGCAGACATCTATTATGTGCCAGACCCTTTACTCTCACACTGGGTATATACACCTGTAATCCCAGCATTTTGGGAGGCCGAGGTGGGTGGGTCACTTAAGGACAGGAGTTCAAGACCAGCCTAGCCAATATGGCGAAACCCTATCTCAACTAAAAATACAAAAAATTAGCTGGGCATGGGGGCGCACACCTGAAATTACAGCTACTCAGGAGGCTGAGGCACGAGACTTGCCTTAACCTGGGATGTGAAGGTTGCCATGAGCTAAGATCATGCCAATGCACTCCAGCCTGCGTGACAGAGTGAGATTGTGTCTCAAAAAAATAAAATTGCAAAACATGTTAAGTGCTAAGAAGGAAATGACCAGGGAGCAGTTACATATGTAAAATATAAAGATTCATTAAAACAGAGGCTAGAATCTCAATCCTCATCTTTTTATTTATTTTTATTTGTTTATTTTTTACTTTTTTGAGGCAGTGGCTAATGGATGTAATCCCAGCACTTTGGGAGGCCAAGGCGGGCGGACCACCTGAGGTCAGGAGTCAGAGACCAGCCTGCCCAACATGGTGAAACCCTGTCTCTACCAAAAATAAAAAAGAATTGGTCAGGCATGGTGGCAGGCGCCTGTAATTCCAGCTACTTGCGAGGCTGAAGCAGAAGAACTGCTTGAACCCGGGAGCCGGAGGTTGCAGTGAGCTGAGATTGCGCAACTGCACTTCAGCATGGGCGACGGAGCAAGACTCTGTCTCAAAAAAAAGAAAAAGAATACTAGTCCAGGCCACTGTGAAATATTTTTATTATCTAAGATGACTATCAAGGTCATATTGTTACCCTTATCCACTGTTACTCTCTCATATTATTTCTCTTTCCACCCACTTGATCCCATTAATTATCTTTGTTTTCTCTTTCTCACTCTCTACTCTCCAGGATTTCCATGAAAGATGACTTAAATAAAATCAAGTCCCAGTTAACAGCTTTCAAAGCAAAAACATCCTAAGTTCAGATTTAAATGCAAGCCATGAAATAAAGCATTATAAAAATTTTAAACTTTTCACAACTGCTAACAACTCTAACAGCAGCAACAAAAAGGAAACACAATAGAGTTTGAGGCAACAAGACTGACTGCTCACACATTTAAGAAAGAACACAGCTACAAACGTTCTATGAAAATTTAACACAACTGTCCAGCAACAGTGGATTAGGTGGATCAACTACGGCCCATCTACACAGAATACTATGCAGTTGTTAAAAAGAAAAGAGGATGCAGGGCCGGGCATGGCGGCTCACGCCTGTAATCCCAGCACTTTGGGAGACCGAGGAGGGTGGATCACGAGGTCAGCAGTAAGAGACTAGCCTGACCAACATGGTGAAACCCCATCTCTACCAAAAACACAAAAAAATTAGATGGGCGTGGTGGCGGGTGCCTGTAATGCCAGCGACTTGAGAGGCTGAGGCAGGAGAATCACTTGAAACCGGAAGGCAGAGGTTGCAGTGAGCTGAGATTGCGCCACTGCACTCTACCCTGGGCAATAAGAAAAAAAGAAAAAAAGAAGTGAGGATGCTCTCTATTAGCAGGTTTGGAATGATCTCTCAACATGCTAAATGAAAAAGTAAAGTAGGCAGTGGTTTACGCCTATAATCCCAGCACTTTGAGAGGCTGAGGTGGGCAGAATGCTTGAGCCCAGAAGTTCAAGACTAGCCTGGATAATATAGGGAAACCTCCATCTCTACAAAACAACAACAACAAAATAGTCAGGTGTCGAAGCACGTTCCTGTAGTCCCAAACTTGGAAGGCTGAAGTGGGAGGATCAATTGAGCCCAGGAGGTAGAGGTTGCAGTGAGCCAAGATCGCATCACTGCACTCTGGCCTGGGCGAAAGAGCAAGAACTCCATCTCAAAAAAAGAAAAAATTATAGGGAAAAATAGGTTATATAGTTTGCCACGTTGTACCAGAAAAGGACGAAAACATATTTGCTTTCAACTACCTACATAAAAAACACTACAGAGGGACACACACAGACTAAAAAAAAAGTAGTCGATTACTAACTTGGCGGTGGGGGTAGTAGACAGGATCATGGTGAGTATAAGACCTAATTTTGAACCACATATTACTTATTCAAAATATAATTTTTTTTAATAGACAGAGTCTTTTACCAGGCTGAAGTGCAGTGACTTGATGACAGCTTCAAACTCCTGAGCTCAAGCAATCCTCTCGCCTGAGCCTCCAAAGCTAGGACTATAGGTGCACATCACTATGTCCGGCTAATTTTTTTCTTTTCTGTAGAAAGCGGGGAGTCTCACTATGTTGCCCAGGCTGGTGTCGAACTCCTGGCCTCAACCAATCCTCCTGCCTTGGCTTCTCAAAGCAATCATCATTACTATTATTACTATTTTTTTTTTTTTTTGAGACAGTCTCAGTCTGTTGCCCAGACGAGAGTGCAGTGGTGCTATCATGGCTCACAGCAGCCTTGAACCCTTGGGCTGAAGTGATCCTCCCGCCCTGGCTTCCCGAGTAGCTGGGACTACAGGCACAACACCATTGTGTCCAGCTAAATTTTTTAATTTTCTTGTAGACAGACAGGGTATCACTTTGTTGCCCAGATTGGTCTTGAATTCCTGACTTCAAGTTATCCTCCTGCCTTGGTCTCCCAAAGTGCTGGGATTATAGGAAGGAGCCTGTAAGTGTCCTGAAAGCGCAAAAATTTTTGTTGTTGTTGTTGAGATAGTCTTGCTCTGTTGCCCAAGCTGGAGTGCAGTGATGTGATCTCGGCCCACTGCAACCTCCACCTCCCAAGTTCAAGTGATTCTCCTGCCTCAGTCTCCTGAGTAGCTGGAATTACAGGTACGTGACATCACCCTGCTAATTTTTGTATTTTTAGTAGAGACGGGGTTTCACCATGTTGGTCAGGCTGTTCTCCAACTCCTAACCTCGTGATCCACCTGCCTCGGCCTCCAAAAGTGTTGGGATTACAGGTATGAGCCACCACACCTGGCCAAAGTGCAAAATTTTTAATAGGAATTTTAAGTCTTTTATAAAGTCTATCTAAAAGTAGTCCAAAATTTTACTGCGCATTTATAATTGCTTTAATTCTAGTCTTTTAAATCTTGTTCACTGAAACCGCTTAGGTGTTAATGCTATCTCAAGGTAATACCAGTACCTTATGTTTACCTTGGTTCCACTGAACACAAGATACTGGTACTACCCTGAAACAGCATTACATATTGGTCAAAAGCACATCCTTTTTAAACCTTTTTTCTTTTTCATTACAAGAGCACAAACCCACTTTAAAAAAAAAAAAAAGCAGGGTCTCACTCTGTTGCCCAGGCTGGAGTCTGTCGCCTAGGCTAGAGTACAGTGGCGCAATCTTGGCTCACTACAACCTCCACCTCCCAGGTTCAAGTGATTCTCCTGCCTCAGCCTCCCAAGTAGGTGGGATTACAGGCATGCGCCACAATGCCTGGCTAATTTTTGTATTTTTCTGTAGAGACAAGATGACCACATTGGTCAGGCTGGTCTCAAACTCCTGACCTCAAGTGACACGCCCGCCTTGGCCTCCCAAAGTGCTGGGACTACAGGCATAAGCGCCACCACGTCCGGCCTCACACCCATTTTTATTTATTTACTTTTCATTACTTTCCTTGAAGGATATTCTGTGTCCAGTAGCCTTACCAGGAAGGCTGCTTCAGAATTTGACACGAACCATGCCACTGTTTCCACAGGTATGAGTTGCGCTTCCCCAATTACTCTAGTTTTGTTCCATTTGACTATGTTATTCTTTGCTTTATACACGTAAGCACATCTCTTAAATAGAATCCAGTTTCATCTTGGGCTTAAACACTTTCAATTTTTTTTTTTTTTTTTGAGACGGAGTTTCATTCATCACCCAGGCTGGTGTACAATGGCACAATCTCGTCTCACTGCAACCTCCGCCTCCCGGGTACAAGCAATTCTCCTGTCTCAGCCTCCCGAGTAGCTGGAACTACAGACGTGCCATCACACTCAGCTAATTTTTTGTACTTTTAGTAGACACAGGGTTTCACCATGTTGGTCAGGCTGGTCTCAAACTCCTGACCTCAGGTGATCCACCTGCCTCGGCCTCCCAAAGTGCTGGGATTATAGGCATGAGTCACCGTGCCCAGCCAACACCCTCAATTTTAAGAAGAGGTGTATGCTCCTTTTGGCACTGCAGACCATACTTACAGCCAGGCCTTGGAAAGCAGCTGTCAAGACATTTACTTTTAGAAGTTCAGTTCTGTTCCCAGCAGTCCTCTACAGAACCTTGTGAGACAGGGACTCACTCTGTCACCCAGGCTGGAGTGCAGTGGAGCGATCATGGATCATAGTAGCCACAACCTCTGGGGTTCAAGCAATCCTCCATCTCACCCCTCCACCAGGTAGCTGGGACTTCGGGCACATGTTACCATGCCTAGCTTCAATACTGTTTTTC
Source organism: Rhinopithecus bieti (assembly GCF_001698545.2). Taxonomy (NCBI): domain Eukaryota; kingdom Metazoa; phylum Chordata; class Mammalia; order Primates; family Cercopithecidae; genus Rhinopithecus; species Rhinopithecus bieti. The sequence continues at coordinate 3,597,101 of NW_016812332.1, read as the reverse complement.
ATTAGGGAAATGTAAATTAAAAACAGTGAGATACCACTATGTAACTACCAAAACGGTTAAAATCCAAAACACTACAACTCCAAAAGCTGAAAGTGGAGCAATAATAATTCTCACTCATTACTGGTGGGAATGCAAAATGGTACAGCCATTTTGGAAGACCATTTGGCAGTTTCTTAATATAATCTTACCATATGATCCAACAATCACACTCCCTGGTATTTACTCAAATTACATGAAAACTCATACGTCCACACAAAACCTGCACATGGATGTTTATAGCCTTTACTCGTAATTGACAAAACTTGAAAGTAACCAAGATACCCTCCAAAAGGTGAACAGACAAACTGTGGTACATCCATAAATGGAATATTGTTCAGCACTAAAAGAAATAACCCATAGAAAAGACAAGGAGAAGCCTTAAATGCACTGCTACTAAGTGAAAAGGCTACATATTATATGATTCAAACTAAGGCCACCCTCTGTATCCAAGGGTTCCCCATTCACAGATTCAACCAATGGCAAGGCAAAAAAATATTCTGGAAAATAATAAATATATATATATATATTTTGAGACAGAGTCTCGCTCTGTCACCCAGGCTGAAGTACAGTGGCGTGATCTCAACTCACTACAACCTTCGCCTCTGGGTTAAAGTGATTTTCCTGCCCTCAGCTTCCTAAGTAGCTGGGATTACAGGCGTGTGCCACCACACCTGGCTAATTTNCCACACAAAACCTGCACATGGATGTTTATAGCCTTTACTCGTAATTGACAAAACTTGAAAGTAACCAAGATACCCTCCAAAAGGTGAACAGACAAACTGTGGTACATCCATAAATGGAATATTGTTCAGCACTAAAAAGAAATAACCCATAGAAAAGACAAGGAGAAGCCTTAAATGCACTGCTACTAAGTGAAAAGGCTACATATTATATGATTCAAACTAAGGCCACCCTCTGTATCCAAGGGTTCCCCATTCACAGATTCAACCAATGGCAAGGCAAAAAAATATTCTGGAAAAATAATAAATATATATATATATATTTTGAGACAGAGTCTCGCTCTGTCACCCAGGCTGAAGTACAGTGGCGTGATCTCAACTCACTACAACCTTCGCCTCTGGGTTAAAGTGATTTTCCTGCCCTCAGCTTCCTAAGTAGCTGGGATTACAGGCGTGTGCCACCACACCTGGCTAATTTTTGTATTTTTAGTAGAAACAGGGTTTCACCATATTGGCCAGGCTGGTCTCAAACTCCTGACCTTGTGATCCACCCGCCTTGGCCTCCTAAAGTGCTGGGATTACAGGCATAAGCCACCGCACCCAGACAAAAAATAGTTTTTAAAAATTATAGCAACTAGCCAGGTGCAGTAGCTGACACCTGTAATCCTAGCACTTTGGGAGGCCGAGGAGGGCAGATCGTTTGAGTCCAGGAGCTTGAAACCAGCCTCGGCAACTTAGCAAAACTCTGTCTCTAGAAAAAATACAAAAATTAGTCAGGTGTGGTGGCGGGTGCCTGTAGTCCTAGTTACTCAGAAGGCTGAGATGGGAGGATCACCTGAACCCAGAGGTCGAGGCTGCAGTGAGCAGTGATTGTTTCACTGCCCTCCAGCCTGGGTGACAGACTGAGACCCTGTCTCAAATAAAAATTTGTAAAAAAGTATAACAACTATTTACATAGCATTTAGATTGTATTAATTGTAAGTAATCTAGAGATTTAAAATATACAGGAAGATGTGCATAAGTTACGAAGTCATTGTATTGAGGAACTTGGGCATCTAATAATTTTGTATCCTGGAGGAGAACTCCTGGAATAAATTTCCCCCAAGAGTACCATGGGAAGGTATATGAATGTATTCTGGAAAAGGCAAAACATTAGGGTAGGTGACTGCTTGTACTTTCTGATAAACTTTGCTGTGAACCTAAAACTGCAATGGTCTTATGAGGGGTAGTGAGTGTGTACACACAAAAGTGAGCATACACAGTTATTTAGGCTGGGCATGGTGGCTTACACCTGTAATCCCAGCACTTTGGGAGGCCAAGGTGGGTGATCACTTAAGGTCAGGAGTTCGAGACCAGCCCGGCCAACATGGTGAAACCCCATGTCTACTAAAAATACAAAATAATTAGCTGGGCATGGTGGTGCATGCCTGTAATCCCAGCTACTCATGAGGCTGAGGCAGGAGAATTGCTTGAACCTGGGAGGCAGAGGTTGCAGTGAGCCAGGATCGCACCCACTGCACCCCAGCCTGGGCAACAAAACGAAACTCTGCCTCAATTTAAAAAAAAAAAGGAAATTAATTTAAATAAATTTAAAAGCATTTTGCAAAAAAAAAAACCTTAATAAAAACATATTTCAGGTCATGGGTAAAGAGTCTCTGCAGTCATGGCAACAGCCGAGGCAGGCTGCCTGCGTAACAACTGCCAGTGACGGGGAGAAGCTGCCAGTCTACATCAGCCTGGGTCACAGTAAGCTGCCGCCACAGGGCTAGCAGGGTGGGCACCATGTTGTATTCATCTTTGTACCCCCAGCATCCAGCAGTGTTGGCATGTAGTGGGCACTCCAAGAAATCTGTGTTGAATGAACAATACCTGTGACAAGCAAGCAAACTTTATTCTTTCTTGACCCTTGTTCCTATGACACGCCTCCTCCTGCCACTGTCACTCCTTCAGAGCAGAGCTTCTCTAGGGAAGCTGGATGGGAAACACCTATGGTAAAAGACATTATGGGTGAAGAGGGACTGCACTTTGATGAGTTTAACAAGCTGTGGGTGTTGGACTCAGAGATTACCCAGTAGACCATAAAGCTCAAGAAAGAATGTAAGAACTTTGTGGACAAAATTGGCCAGTTTCAAAAAATCATTGGTGGTTTAATTGAGCTTGTTGATCAACTTGCAAAAGAAGCAGAAAATGAGAAGATGAAAGCCATCGGTGCCTGGAACTTGCTCAAATCAACAGCAGAGAGAAGCTCAACAACTTCAGAACTCTGTAACTTCAAGCACTTAGAGAAGAAAAGAAAATTTAGGCCGGGCATGGTGGCTCACACCTGTAATCCCAGCATTTTGGGAGGCCAAGGTGGGCAGATCACCTGAGGTCAGGAGTTTGAGACCAGCTTGGCCAACATGGTGAAAGCCCATCCCTAAGAAAACTTCAAAAAATTAGCCAGGCATGACACACCTGTAATCCCAACTACTCTGGAGGCTGAGGCATAAGAATCGTTTGAAACGGGGGTGGGTGGGGGGAACGGAGCCTGCAGTGAGCTGAGATCGCACCACTGCACTCCAGCCTGGGCAACACAGCGAGACTCTGCCTCAAAAAAAAAATTTAAAAAATTTTAAAAAAAACAATGCCAGCTGGGCCCGGTGGCTCAAGCCTGTAATCCCAGCACTTTGGGAGGCCGAGATGGGCGGATCACGAGGTCAGGAGATCGAGACCATCCTGGCTAACACGGTGAAACCCCGTCTCTACTAAAACTACAAAAAACTAGCCGGGCAAGGTGGCGGCGCCTGTAGTCCCAGCTACCCGGGAGGCTGAGGCAGGAGAATGGTGTAAACCCGGGAGGCAGAGCTTGCAGTGAGCTGAGATACGGCCACAGCACTCCAGCCTGGGTGACAGAGCAAGACTCCGTCTCAAAAAAAAACAAAAAAAAACAAAACAAAACAAAACAAAAAAAAAAACAATGCCAGGCATAGTGGCTCACGCTTTAATCCCAGCACTCTTGAGACGCCAAGGTAGGAGGATTGCTTGAGGCCATGATCTCAAGACCAGCCTAGACAACATAGAAAGATCCCGTCTCTACTAAAAACAAAATTAGCCAAGCGTGGTGGCACTTGGACTATAGTCCAAGCTATTTGGGAGGCTGAGGTGGGAGGACCATTTGAACCCAGGAGTTTTGAGGCTGCAGTGAGCAAAGATTGCACCACTGCACTCCAGCCTGGGCAACATAGCGAGACCCTGTCTCTTAAAAATAAATAAAATAATAGAAAATAATAACTTGGAATGGACAATGACTGGATAGAAGTACAGGTAAAACAAGACTGATCATGAGTTGTTACTGTTTAAGATGAGTGACAGGTTTGTGGGAGGTCACAATACTATATTATTCTCATACATGTTTGAAACTTTTCATAAAAAAAGGAAAGGAGGGTTATACGTAATACAATCACATTTATGATATAAAGGATAAACTGTTAAGAGGTGCAATGGATGAAACAAACCTGTAAGGAGATTATCTCAAAGAATTCCGGCAGGTGCCGGGCGCGGTGGCTCAAGCCTGTAATCCCAGCACTTTGAGAGGCCAAGACGGGCGGATCACAAGGTCAAGAGATCGAGACCATCCTGGCTAACACGGTGAAACCCCGTCTCTACTAAAACTACAAAAAACTAGCCGGGCGACGTGGTGGCGCCTGTAGTCCCAGCTACCCGGGAGGCTGAGACAGGAGAATGGCGTGAACCTGGGAGGCGGAGCTTGCAGTGAGCTGAGATCGGGCCACAGCACTCCAGCCTGGGTGACAGAGCGAGACTCTGTCTAAAAAAAAAAAAAAAAAAAAATTCCGGCAGGAGGAGTACTCTGAACTAAGGCAATGTCAGTACAGAAACAAAAAGCACAGATTAAATCAGTTACTTCCTTAGGTCAGCAGTCAGGCTTCATGGGCATTCTAAGTAAAATTTTCTTACCCTTTTTGGAAAAAAACTATAAAAGGCTCCATAGGTTTCATAATATATGCAAAGGGGACTACACAATCCCCCAAAAAATCAAGAATCAGTGAATTAGAATATATTTTAGGATACTGATGTTATCTATATTACTTAGCCTTTTGAATCATTATAGTCCAGTTCACACATTTTCTTTTTTAGAGACAGGGTCTCACTGTTGCCCAAGTTGGACTCCAGCTCCTGGGCTCAAGTGATCCTCCCACTTCAACCTCCCAAAGTGCTGGAACTACAAGCATGAGACACTACACTTGGCCAGTTCACACAGTTTAAATGAAGCTCTTTCCTACTTTAGAACTTCTGCTAAATGCTGTAGCTTCCAACTGGAATGCTCTTTGTACAATTAGGTATTCCTGATACTTCAGATCTAAAAGTATACATTTAGGAACTTTATGAGAATTAACTGTATTGAAGAACCTAAAATAATGTCAGGCATATAGAAAGTGTTCAATAGGTCAGGCACAGTGGCTCACGCCTGTAATCCCAGCACTTTGGGAGGCTGAGGTGGGCAGATCACTCGAGGTCAGGAGTTCAAAACCAGCCTGGCCAACATGGTGAAACTCCGTCTCTACTAAAATACAAAATCAGGCCGGGCGCGGTGGCTCAAGCCTGTAATCCCAGCACTTTGGGAGGCCGAGATGGGTGGATCACGAGGTCAGGAGATCGAGACCATCCTGGCTAACACGGTGAAACCCCATCTCTACTAAAAAATAGAAAAAAAAAAAACTAGCCGGGCGAGGTGGCGGGCCCCTGTAGTCCCAGCTACTCCAGAGGCTGAGGCAGGAGAATGGCGTAAACCCGGGGGACGGAGCTTGCAGTGAGCTGAGATCCGGCCACTGTACTCCAGCACGGGTGACAAAGCGAGACTCCGTCTCAAAAAAAAAAAAAAAAAAAATCAGCCAGGCGTGTTGGTGGGTGCTTGTAATTCCAGCTACTCAGAAGACTGAGGCATGAGAATCGCCTGAACCCCGGCGGTGAAGGTTGCAGTGAGCTGAAATGGCACCACTGCACTCCAGCCTGAGTGACAGAGCAAAAACTCTGTCTCTAAAAAAAAAAGTGCTCAATAAATATTAGGTATTATCTGAAACTCCATTACATATACAGGTTTCCTATCACCATTTATTCTCTCAGCATTCTGTTAATTTGTTGTTTGTAACATTTCATTGGCCGGGCATGGTGGCTCATACCTGTAATCCCAACACTTTGGACTTTGGGAGGATGAAGCGGGAGAATCATTTGAGCCCAGGAGTTTGAAACCAGCCTGGGCAACAAACTGTGAACCTATCTGAACTAAAAATAAAAACAGCTTGGTGTGATAGCACATGTCTGTAGTCCCACCTACTCAGAAGGTTGTGGCAGGAGGATCACTTGAGCTCAGGAGGCTGAGGCTACAGTGAGCCATGTTGGCACCACTGCACTCCAGCCTGGGCAATGGAGCAAGACCCTCTCTTGAAAAAAAAAAAAGTATTTCTAGAGTATAAGCTCCCTGAGGACAAAGTATTTGTCTCATACATCATTATACACCCAGGATCTAGCATAAAATCGCACTCAAATACCACCAAATAATCATGCTGGAATCAATAAAACTCACAGGCCAAACATACGCAGGGGGAAAGTTCAATGACCTCTACAGTACTAGGGATGGGGAGGATACTGTTAACTTTAATGCGGCAAGGAATAAAGAATGAACAAGTGTGTTTTGTCAAGGGGAAGAGGCAGGCACTTGAGATTAACTGAATGGATGCATTGAATTGGAGGAAGAAAAACTAAACAGGAAATTAGAAATACAAGGGACATCTGGATGCCAAAAATCTAGTAGTGGTTAAGAACATGGCCTCTACAGGTAGTCTAAGTTTAAATCCCAGTTCTACTGCCTACTAGTGGCATAGATTACTTAACCTCTGGACCTCAATATGGCAGTGTCAGAAAAAAGAAAAAAAAAAGACACCAATTATACCTGTATCAACCTCACTGAGTTGTTTTGAGAATTAAATGAATACTGAACGAATTAAATGAATACTGAAATACTGGAACACAGGAATAACACTTAGGAAAGAGTAAATCAATGTTAGGTATTATTAAGACGGTACATGGTAGCCAAAAATCTGATTCTGAATATACAGTGAAAACATAAAATAGAACCAGAACCCCATGTAACAACAACTGGGAACAAAAGAAAGAAAACATATGAAGAAAAGTGGTAAGTGGATGACAGGAAAAACAGAGTGGAAGCAAAAGAAAAGAATTTTGAAGAATTTGTTAACAGCAGACTGTTGATTAGGTACATATGGTCTATAAGGCCACAGGATTTGGCAATTTGAAGGTCAATCATGAACAGAAAACACAGTATTATACAAAGTGTTTAGAAGGGAGTGAGGGGAGAGTAGTGCGAAAAGGCAGACTATAGAGTGGGGTTAATGGGTAGTGGAGGAGCATACAGAGAATTCTAGATCAGTGGTCCCTAAACTTCATTTCAAGGACTTCAAAAAGAAACAGGGAATCTGACACAAGGTAGTGGACTCCCTTAATACCATCAATAAAATTTTTTTAACTTTACTATCACCATCATCTGAAAAAGGAAACGCCTAACAGTTAAAATGTATGAAGGGAAAAAATCCCAGAATAAAGGCAACACCTTTATGAAAAATCACTGTCAGTCAGGCGCGGTGGCTCAAGCCTGTAATCCCAGCACTTTGGGAGGCCAAAGTGGGCAGACCACGATGTCAGGAGATCGAGACCATCCTGGCTAACACGGTGAAACCCCATCTCTACTAAAAATATAAAAAAATTAGCCAGGCGTGGTGGCGGGCACCTGTAGTCCCAGTTACTTGGGAGGCTGAGGCAGCAGAATGGCATGAACCCGGAGGCGGAGGTTGCTGGGAGCTGAGATGGCGCCACTGCACTCTAGCCCAGGCAACAGTCGAGCCAGACTCCGTCTCAGAAAAAAAAAAAAAAGAACAAAAACTCTTTAACTACATTTTCTTGTATTAGGTATGTCGTATTTCTACATTTGGCAAACAAGTATTTTGTATATACCCAAAATCCACTTACTATATACAAACTACAAAGAAAAATATAAGGACACATTAGCAATATATATAAACTATGCTTTGCAGCAGCATCATGGGGGCTCAATACAACTTCACTGAAATGTACTCAAGTGGTGTGGGCCACACAAAACTAGACGAAGAATTACAAGTCAGATTCCACTCTATAAAAAAGTGCTAAGACAGTATAACATAATGGTTACATGAGTGGTGATATGACCACAGGCTTTGGAATCAGACAGACCTGGGTTTGAATCTCAGCTGCAATAGTTTATGGCTAGGTGACCCTAGCAAAATTATTTAACCTACCTAAATTTGTCTCCTCACCTGTAAAATAGGAATACCTACCGCAGAAGGTTATAGTGCTGATTAACTGGCAGTTTCTAACTTTTAGAAGTCGTAACATGATAGATGTTGCTGCTTAAAGATCCTTAAGTTAGTAGGAGATATTTTGCTTGATTTCTTCATTTCTAAGGGGGGAATCTCCTGAATTTTCTATTTTCAGGATTTTCAAAAGCTGGTCTAGAATAGTGATTTGCAAATCCTAGTGTCTTTTCCATGACAAGATTTTAATGAATCTACTATGAAATTACAAAAAAGAAAAGTGTAGTGTAGTGATTTTTCTCTCTAACAGGCACTACTGTGAAGAAAGAATCACTTGTAGAACTTTAAAAAATATGCAGGCCTCTTATTCTCTGGAGATCTGGATTGATCTAGGGCTTGAAGTGGACTGTCTGTGGAATTTTGGTAATTCATGTTATGTAAAAGTTAAGAAATGACTGTCCTACGACCTTACTAACAATGCTTTACCTGAGTTCAAGGTAAGGAAGAATCAGAGACAGAAGAGCTTTAAGAGGTGATCCTTTGGTTTCGTTCCAAGTTTCTAAGACCTTTACTATGAATTCTTTTTACGGAGAACAGAATCATACTGCAAAGTTCCTTTTAATATCTCTCCCAAAGCCAGGGAAAATAATAGTCCCCATTAAAATTTTACATCAATATGGTGTATTCCTTAAGTTCACGTTCTCTATTGAAACTATTCCATAATTAACACTTTAAAAATATGTGTAGATGACAGCGCACCGGAAACTGTACACAATAATATGTAAGTTGTCTTATTTCTAGATTGTCTTTCTTAAAAATAAGTTTAAGTTTACAGTAAAAATCCACTGACACTTCACTACATCCTCCCACAAATATGTATTCAACACATACATTTTAAAACATGCATCTCACAAGCAATCTCAGTAGACTGAAGGCACCTAAGGCAAATTCAATATTCCTGATGGAAACTAGACACCTTATTAACTAAGTTAACCCAATAAAACATTTTAAATATATAACACAAAAAAAACCAATGCCATCATGAACATTTTATTCCAAAAGAATCAGTATGAAATAAGTGTAGAAACACTGTAGGACTTCTTCAAAACAAGGAAACAAACAAAAACTTAGGATAGCTAATAACAGAACTACTGTACCAATAGAACTGAAAGCAAGCAAGCAAGCAAAAGGAATCTTCCTTAAAATACTTTGCTGCTGCCGTTAAGGAGAGGAGACCAAGAAGGGAAAGCAAATGCTAGAGCAGGCAATAAAGGCTTCTTTAATATATAGTATAGGTTTTACTAATTTGCGCACAAGATACCTTTCTTCTCAGCTCCTCACATTAGTGAAGTTTATGGGTGAAAAATGCAATTGCTAATTTAAAGAGTGTTAAAATCAAAACTTGCATACAATAGTACAAAGGTCAAAGAAACCATAGCAGGGATTGGTGAAGTATTACTTAGTGAGCCTAGACCTTAATGCATTTGTCAATCCAAATTTTAAAAACAAATGCCTAGCTTTACTCACACAGAAAATTAAGTTTACAGTATGTAGTAGAAAGCTGTATACCAACAGAATTCTATAAATTTTAAGTATTTTAAAGCAAGACTATACACAACTTAAAAGAAACCAGTTTTGACTTCAGCTTTTTTAAAGTTATATAATTTTAAAGCCCAATATTATATCAAAACACAATTGTAAAGCTATGAAATAACAAGTGTTACAATTTTTTAAGACTTCATACAGTGTCAAAATACCCAAGAATTTTTTACTTTTGAAAAGTTTAACTTCAGCCACTTTGTGCAGTCATATAAAAGTTTACTAGTTCAGAACCAAACTAAAGAGGACACCCTTTGTTTGAGGATACCCTTTCTAGTTAATCCAATCCTCCTCCTTTCAGCACCACATTTGCCTAACTATTCACCATAGGCATATGACATATACGACAGCAAATACTGCTTACCTCCTAAATATACAACAATCTGAAGAACAGGTGCAATACTATTTAGACGCATGCTTTTTGCTTCTAAGTCTAAATTTGCCCTGGAAAGGTACTTAAAAATAAACACAAATACCCAAGAAAGTTAAATAATCCTTTCAAAAAGATGCAGCAATTTTAAGAACCAGGACATGAGCTGTTAACTACCAACAGCTTCCAAATGTGTAGCCTATCAAAAGTTCACATCATGAGGATCGAGTCAAGCTCAACTATGAAGGGTCCTAAGAACATCTCACTTCGCTTCTCCTGCACAAGTAACATGATTTAACTACATTTCAGTTCAAGCGAACATTAAATCTCTTCAGTCGTTTCATAAGTACAGCATCGATCGTCTGGTTGGGTTTTTAATGGATAAAGAGATGGGGAAAGGAGATCTAGTGAAGAGTACTGTGAAAAAAAAAATTCAGTACTGAAAGCGTTGATGAGTCACTAAGTAAGGAATAACTACAGAGAATCCAAGTGACTAAGGCAGCATCTCAGGTAAGAAAGTACTTAAAAAGTTGACGATGGGAAATAAAACTTCACAGATCAGTCCCAAGTCACTGTGCACCGTAGCAGCCCAGGAAAGAAGCGTGGCTGTCAAGGGGCAAGTGCGTACCAAGACTGAGGGAGGGGGCCAGATATGCCAAATCGGAAAGGGGGGTGGTCCGGAAAAGGGGGGTAAGATGCCTATCCTAGTCATTCTCTTCAGGCTCTTCATCTCAAGAGGAACAAACAAGAGCAAACTCTGGGTCGAGAGGCCCCAAACGGGACTCTCCCAGAAAGGTGCTCGGCCCCAAGCCCCGGAGACCCGGGAAGGCCGCCTCCGGAGGAGCCCCCGCAGACGCCATACTAAAAGCCAAAATGGCTGCCCGGAGGAGGCCCGCACCGCGTAGCTAGTGAAGGTTGGGGAGCAAGCTTCTGCGGGAAAGAGGGAGGGGGACTCCAAGAAAAGCCGTTGAGAGGACCATCACACCCCGAGCAGCACAGGTAGGTTCCGCTTGGCCTCCCAAGGCACCGGCTCCAGCTGAGGGGAGTCCCCGGCCCCACCCCCCGGCCGGGAACCCAGCCGCCGCAGCCGTCCCGCACACCGACCCCAACGAGGTACCTGCAGTTCGGCCCGTTCCACCTCCCAGTGCGCCCGCTCCATCTCGAACCGAGCCCACTCGTGCTGGATGTAGTGCAGTATCCCCGGGATAGTGTACTGCTGCGGCCGGGACAGCTCGGGGCCTGCCGCGGGACCCGCTCCCTCGGAGGCCGGAGGACCCCCGCCGCCCGCCGCTCCGTTCCCCCCCGGCGAAAGGCCCAGGTTCCCCCCAGGTCCCTGCTGCTGCCGGGGAGGGGCCGCCATCCCCGGTCCGCTACCACCGCCTCCGGCAAGCTCGTCCATTGTGTGTGGGGCCCCGGCCGGGGCGCAGGGCGAGACGCCGACAGCTGGGGGAAGGGCCGGAGAGGGTGGCCCCGCGCTGGCTGCGGGGCGGAGGCCGGCCGGGAGAGGGGCGGGGAAGGGGTCGTTACTGTGTGCCTGCCGTGGGTCAGAGCAGGGAGCTGCCGGCCGCCGCCATTACAGTCCCTCCTCCATCTGCCCGTCTCACTCACTCACTTTAGGGGAAGGGGGGCCGCGGCGGGAGGGGTGGGGGGAGAGTTGGGAAGGGGATAGGCGGAGGGCCGTCACTAGCGCACAGCATGCCGGGTAGTGAACGCAGCCTCACGCTTAATCGCCAAATAGAGTCCGGCCTCACCCTACGCCGGCGCACTGAGAACGCAGTCCGGGTCGCCGTTAGAGGGCGGGGAAAGAGCTCGGGCTCCGCCTCTAGGCTGGCCGTCAGACCCGGTGAGGTGTCTGAAGGCAGCTATAGGGCGCCAGGGCTCCGACTCTGGCTTTTGGAAGCGAAGCGGCCGTAGGCTTCCTGGTTATCAGTTTCCTTCGAGCAGGCCGTCCCCAGGCGCAGTTTCCTTCCCAAAGGTCTCTCACCCGTGTGGCGGGCTTCGGAGCTGGTTATTAACCTGGCTGGTCGCTCTGGCCGACAGCAGCCCGTCTCGGATTCCCGACGTTTCTTTTTCATTCTTTGAGTGTTTCAGGCAGTCCCAAGGGTGGGCCCTCTTTCCCTTCCTGTCATTCGCTCTGTCTCTGGTTTCTTAGCACCAGTCAGTTCTCTTCTGGCAAATAGCCAAGATCCTCCGGCTGTGGTTACTGATTCCTCGTCTCCCTCTCGAGCCTGGGCTTTGGTCCCGTTTCTGTGCGCTGGGTCGCGCGTCGTAACTTATTCCACTTTGCGTCCCCTCTTCTTTCCTTTTCTGGAATGGATTGTGTTTCGGGGGGTTGGGAGAGGGGGAGGAGCGATTTTTTTTTTTTTCTAGGGAGAAGAAGAGGTAGTGAATTCCTTTAGATCTTGACGATGGTAGGTAAAGTTTGAAGGAAACTGGGTAGACTAACAATTTGATATCTTAGAAATGAATGGGCTCACAAATATTGTCATCAATAGACTATTTTGATCGAAACAGAAAATAAAAGCATTGTGAGTACAACTTAAAATCCTAGATGGATGTTCTCCTGGGTCATTAAATGTTTAAGTGAATATGGCCGGGCGCGGCTGCTCAAGCCTGTATGTAATCCCAGCACTTTGGGAGGTCGAGGTGGGAGATCACTTGAGGCCAGGAGTTCGAGACTAGCTTGGCCAACGTTGTGAAACCGCATTTCTACTAAAAATACAAAAATTAACCAGGCGTGGTGGCACACGCCTGTAGTCCCAGCTCCTGAGGAGGCTGAGGCACGAGAATTGCTTGAGCCCAGGAGGCTGAGGTTGCAGAGAGCCGAGATCGCATCGCTGCACTCCAGTCTGGCGACAAAGCTAGACTCCGTGTCGAAAAAAAATTTTTGAAAGTTTGAGTGAATGTAATATACGCATAAGAGACAAGGCTAATATTTTAAGTACAATCGTGGGTATTTTATGTGCTTAGTTTCCTAGAAAATATCCTAATGCACTAGTATGTTTCTAAAAATTAATATAGCTAAAAGCATTTGTTTGAAAATAATACAAAATAATTAGCAACATAAGGAAATTAGGTTCAGTAATTATATTAATAGCAATACAGGAAAACTGCATTTAAGATCTGTTACTTTTTAAAATTTTTTTCTTTATTGCAAAAGCCAATAAAACTTGTACTATGGAGTATGCACTGCCAACCAATCAGGAAGTAATTTCAAAGAGATAAAGTAATTCATCTTATTTTATCACATCTACTTTACTGTTATTACAGTATAATGGAAAGCAGATTGGACTTGTTACTCATGCTGCCATGTTTTATTTATATATGAAATGAGATATTAGATCATAGTACTATAATGCTAAGGACCATTTCTTCAAATTATTATTTTATTTATTATTTTTTTGAGACAGGGTCTCACTCTGTTGCCCGGGCTAGAATGCAGTGGTGTAATCTCTGCTTATTGCAACCTGGAGCTCCCTGGCTCAGGTGGTCCTCCCACTTTAGCCTCCTGAGTAGCTGGAACTACAGGCGTGCATCCACCATGCCCAGCTAATTTTTGTATTTTTTGTAGAGACGGGGTTTTGTCATGATGTCCAGGCTAGTCTCCAATTTCTGGGCTCGAGTGGTCCACCCCCGTTGGCTTCACAAAGTGTTAAGATTTCATATTTCTTCAAATTATTAAAGTACTATTTATCTTATAGTTACCAACATACAACCTGTTTATTCATCCGATTCCTTTTTAGGGGGCCTCATAGCACATAAAAAGCTTGGAAAGATTATGCTGCCTCAAAGACACGCACACACACACACACACACACACACACACACAGAGACATTTATGGCCAGGTGCAGTGGCTCATACCTATAATCCCAGCACTTTGGGAGGCCAAAACGGGCAGATCACTTGAGCTCAGGAGTTGAAGACGAGCCTGGCCCACGTGGCAAAACCCTGTCTCTACCCAAAAAATACAAAAATTAGCTGGATGTGGTGGCACTTGCCTGTAATCCCAGCTACTCCAGAGGCAGAGGTGGCAGTGAGCCAAGATCATGCCACTAAACTCCAGCCTGGGCAAAAGAGAGAGTGAGATTCCATCCCAAAAACAACAACAACAACAAAGAAAACCATTTGTGAGAGTGGGTGACCTGATGATAGCATCAAAAGAAGACTAACATGCACACTTATGTGTCCCTTTGGTACCTTGAGCTTAAGGAAAGACTGGATTTATTATCCTTTTTGCCTCCTCACCTACCCTCAAAACAAAAACAAAACCTGTACTTCTATTATCTACCTTATTAAGTGATACTACATCCAAACTTGAAGCCTAGCAGTCATTCTAGTACCCTTCACTCAGCCCCCACAATCCAATTTCTTTCTCAGTGATATCTTTCCTATGGATTCTATTATCTCTCTTTATACTTTAAACCTTCCCACCTCCGTTCTACCCCCACTTTGCACTGTCACTGCTGCCTGATTGGTCTTCCTAAAATGAAGATATGATTCTGTCATTCCTCTGTTTAACATAGTTTAGTGATTTCTAAATTTAGAATAAAGCCGAAATTTTAACATAGCATTTTAAAAGATCTAGATCCACCCTATAACCTAATCTACCGTAACACCATCATGCCACCTCATTCTTCAGCCAGTCTGCACTGTTTTTGGTTCCTCAAATGTATAATGCTATTTCATTTCACAGTGATTTAACACATACTGTGCCCCATTGCCTGTCTTCAAAACTCAGCTCCGATCGGGCACAATGGCTCACGCCTGTAATCCAAACACTTTTGGGGATGGAGGTGGGAGGATGGCTTAAGCCCCAGGAATTCGAGACCAACCTGGGCAACATGGCAAAACCCCGTCCCTACTAAAAATACAAAAATTAGCCAGAGTGGCCACGTGAGTCTGTAGTCTCAGCTACTCTGGAGGCTGAGATGGGAGAATCACCTGAACCCAGGAGGTCCAGACTGCAGTGAGCCATAATTGATTGCATCATTGTGCCAGTGCACTCCAGTCTGGGCAACAGAGCAAAACCCTGTCTTAAGACAAACAAAACCCTCCCCCCAAAAAAACTCAGCTCAAGCATTACTTTGTCCAAGAAGCCTCCATATCCCTGAATTCTTTAGACTCACTATTCTATTCTAGTAGCCTCCCTCCCATGCTTGTCTCTTTTTTTCTTTAATCTTTTTGTTTGTTTGTTTGTTTTTTGAGACTGGGTCTCACTCTGTCACCCAGGCTGGAATGCAGTGGCACGGTCTTGGCTCACTCCAGCTTCAGCCTCCCTGGCTCAAACCATCCTCCCACCTCAGCCTCCTAAGTAGCTGGGATCACAGGCATGTGCCACCATGCCCAGCAAATATTTTTGTATTTTTTGTAGAGATGGGATTTCACCATGTTGTCCAGGCTGGTCCTGAACTCCTAGCAAAGTGCTGGGGTTACAGGTGTGAGCCACTGCACAGGGCCTTATCTCTTTAATACTTATTAACACTGTATTTATACCATCTGTATACTGATCAGTAACACTCATGCTAAACACTCCAAAAGCAATACTTACACATAATGAGTACTCAATTTTTGCTTTATTCCTTTCTATTTTTTGTAGAGAGGGAGTCTCACTACGTTGCCCAGGCTGATCTTGAACTCCTGGACTCAATCTTTCCTCCCATCTCAACCTCCCGAGTAGCTAAGACTACGTGTACGCGCCACCACTCCAGGCTATTTTTTGTTTTTAATTTTTGTAGAGATGGGAGTCTCACTATGTTGCCAGGGTTGGTCTCCAACTCCTGGCCTCAAGCAGTCCTCTTTCCTTGGCATCCCAAAGTGCTAAGATTACAGGCATGAGCCACTGAGCCCAGCCCGTTTTTTTTATTTTTTAAGAAGTATTGATTGGCTATGACTTTTCAGGTGCTCTACTGCTCCCTGCTTATCCACTGTGACCCAGACACATAATCTCTGCCTTCACAGAATTTCTCGTCTAATTTTAGGCAAATTACTTAGCACCAGCCACTCTGGCTTCCTCAATATTTTGTCCTGATCTGTCTTGAAACTACCTTTCTTGAAACTTCAAGTGTGCTGCCTATTTAAAGAATTACAATGGAATGTGTTTACGTTCATTTTAATCATGGTTTTATAAATATCAGTAATCCAATTGATATGGTTCGGCTCTGTGTTCCGACCCAAATCTCATCTCCAATTGTAATCCCCATGTGTCAAGGGAGGGAGGTGATTGGATCATGCTGTTCTCGTGATAGTGAGTTCTCAGGAGATCTGATGGTTTTATAAAGGGCTCTTCTCCCTTCACTTTCTCCTCTCTCCTGCCCTTCATGTAGGATGTACTTGCTTCCCCTTCTGCCGTGATTGTAAGTTTCCTGAGGCCTCCCTAGCCATGCAGAACTGTGAGTCCATTAAACCTCTTTCCTTTATAAATTACCCAGTCTCAGGGAAGTTCTTTATAGCAGTATGAAAAGGGACTAATACAGCAGTCTTTGACTTCATCCTTCCTAGACCATAAAGTCATTTATCTGCAGGATTGCAACCTCGTAGAAGGGAAGGACCTACACCCCTCTTTTTCAAAACTGTACCCCAAGAGTCTGGGAAAGGGTGGATCTTCAAATGTTTGATGAATAAGTCAAATTTAGACTAGATTAATACAAATATTTTTTCTTCATGTCAATCATTTTTGTTAGTTGTTACTGTCATTATACCAGTTGTCTCTTAAGCTTCAATAACCAGAACTGCCCTGAGTTTTAAAAGTAAAGAATGCCAATATTTCCTCCTCTATTGGAAAAATATTGTGTAATGTTGTGCTTTGGTTCATGATTCCTGATGACACTCGGAGTGAGCTTCTAGAATCTTGGTCGTCTATAGATAATGAGCTCACCCAAGCCACATTATCACCTACAACTCACCTAACTGGAACTATCTCCCTAAACTGTGGCTGAGTCATTTCCTCTCTTAAATCTCACCTTTGAAGCTTCCTGTTTGTTCTGTCCTTTCATCAGTCCCGTTCATGCCTCCTCCATGCCCATAAGTGCTCCCAGTTTCAATCTATTGCTGATAATCTTCAACAATGCCTATTTGCCAGCCTGTGCAACATGGGGAGACCCCGTCTCTACAAAAAAATAAAACAATTAACTGGGAATGATGGCAGGTGCCTGTAGTCCCAGCTACTTGAGCCGGGAGGTTGAGTCTGCAGTGAGCTATGATCACACCACTGGGTGCCCAGCCTGGATGACGGAGCGGGACCTTGGCCCCCCCCCCCCCGAAAAAAAAGGAAAAAGAGCTGGGCGCAATGGCTCACGCCTGTAATCCCAGCACTTTGGGAGGCCGAAGCAGGCCGATCACCTGAGGTCAGGAGTTCGAGACCAGCCTGGCCAACATGGTGGAACCTCATCTCTACTAAAAACACAAAAAGTTAGCCAGGTGTGGTGGCAGGCGTCACCTTTGAAACTTCCTAAATAGGGCATCTAATCTTAGACACTGTGTACTTATTCTATTTTGAACCAGAGAGGGACTTGTCATATTTCATCTGCATGTGTTATGTCAACAAAGACAGGTTAAGGAATTCCAGGCTTTTAAATAAATCAGGAGTAGGTAAAACTCAGATATCTTCTTACCAGTTACTACAATACCTGATGTTCAAAGAGTGTTGACCCTGCCTCTAAGGACTGTATAGCTCCCTGTAATTACTCACCCAGAATGTACAATTTTGCTTTTTTTTTTCTTTTGAGATGAAGTCTCACTCTGTTGTTGCCCAAGCTGGGGTGCAGTGGTGCAATCTCGGCTCACTGCAACCTCCACCTCCTGGGCTCAAGCGATTCTCCTACCTCAGCCTCCCAAGTAGCTGGGACTATAGGCATGCACCACCATGACTGGCTAATTTTTGTATTTTTAGTAGAGACGGAGTTTCACCATCTTGGCCAGGCTGGTCTTGAACTCCTGACCTCGTGATCCGCCTACCTCAGCCTCCCTAAGTGCTGGGATTACAGGCGTAAGCCACCATGCCCAGCCTTGTACAGTTTTATATCTTGCTGTGTAGGTACCTGGCATCCTTCTACCAAAGAGTTCAAATCAATTCACAAACACTAGCCATCTTTTTTGCATCATCTGCAAAGGCTATAACAAGTATTCTTATCTCCACAGTGAAGAAAGAAAGCTGAAGAGCTCTTGGTCACTTCAGTAAGTCCTTAGTAGAAGTTCTTGCTCTGGCTGGGTGTGGTGGCTCACGCCTGTAATCCCAGCACTTTGGGAGGCCAAGGTGGATGGATCACCTGAGGTTGGGAGTGTGAGACCAGCCTGACCAACATGGAGAAACCCCATCTCTACTAAAAATACAAAATTAGCCAGGCGTGGTGGCGCATGCCTGTAATCCCAGCTACTCGGGAGGCTGAGGCAGGAGAATCGCTTGAACCCGGGAGGTGGAGGTTGCAGCGAGATCGCCCCATTGCACTCCATCCAGCCTGGGCAACAAGAGCGAAACTCCATATCAAAATTTAAAAAATAGGCCGGGCGCGGTGGCTCAAGCCTATAATCCCAGCACTTTGGGAGGCCGAGACGGGCGGATCACGAGGTCAGGAGATCGAGACCATCCTGGCTAACACGGTGAAACCCCGTCTCTACTAAAAATACAAAAAACTAGCCGGGCGAGGTGGCGGCCCCTGTAGTCCCAGCTACTCGGGAGGCTGAGGCAGGAGAATGGCATGAACCCGGGAGGCGGAGCTTGCAGTGAGCTGAGATCTGACCACTGCACTCCAGCCTGGGTGACAGAGCGAGACTCCGTCTCAAAAAAAAAAAAAAATAATAATAATAATAATAAAAAAAAGAAGTTCTCGCTCTGAATGTGTATGTGTATTTGGAGACTGGAAAGTCTCCCTGCACAGTTCTGCCTACTGCCATCCTGTCAATGGGTTCAATATTACTGTCTCTGGTTCTCAAATCATTTACATGTTTGAAATTATTTTTAGATAGTTTTGGGGTGATCCAGTCACTCAGGGAAATTACATAGTGTTTAAATTTTTTTTTTTTTCAGACGGAGTCTCGCTCTGTCACCCAGGCTGGAGTGCAGTGGCGCGATCTTGGCTCACTGCAACCTCTGCCTCCCGGGTTCAAGCAATTCTCCTGCCTCAGCTTCCTGAGTAGCTGGGACTACAGGCGTGCGCCACCATGCCCAGCTAATTTTTGTATTTTTAGTAGAGACAGGATTTTACCATGCTAGCCAGGCTGGTCTTAAACTCCTGACCTCATGATACACGTGCCTCAGCCTCCCAAAGTACTGGTATTACAGGTGTGAGCCACTGCACCTGGCATAGTGTTTACATTTATAAACAGCAGACAAAGTATTAGACCCCAGAGAAAGATCTTTAAGAAGAGCTGATGTGTTCAGAAACCAAAGGAGCAAAATATTTAATGCACGTGGTACAGAAAGGAGACAGCTTTGACCTGCACCATACTTTAACCTGCCAAATAAGATCTACTTCTCATTATAGTGATTGGCTTTGGCTAAGAAAATTGTAGAAACATAGGCAGGGCACTTGAACCCTTTGGATAAATATTGTAAGGAAAAGAACCTTCACAGATTATAGAAAATAGATATCAAACCTTTAGGAAATTCAGCATGCTGTATAAAATTTTAGTCCAAGTTCATTCTGGAATTGTCTCCTGGGTAATATAAGTAAGAAAAAAATGGGCTGTGATAATATTGTTTAATAGCTAACTCATAGAGATGTCAAAATTGAAAAGGAAAAAACAGATTGCCTGGAGCCAAGTCCCTCCTGGGCACTGCAACCTCCGCCTCCTGGGTCCGAGCGATTCTCCCGTCTCAGTCTCCCAAGTAGCTGGGATTACAGGCGCCCGCCACCACGCCCAGCTAATATTTTTTATTTTTTTATTTTTTATTTTTTGCATTTTAGTAGAGACAGCATTTCACCACTTGGCCAGGCTGGTCTTGAACTCCCAACCTCAGGTGATCCGCCTGCCCTGGCCTCCCAAAGTGCTGGAATTACAGGCATGAGCCACCGTGGCCGGCCCCACTTAACTTTTTATTTTGAAGAACTTCAGTTATGGAAAACAACAACAAAATCTAATGAACTCCCATTACACGATTTTGCCATCTTATTTCATCTACTTTTTTTTATTTCATCTGAGAATGAACAACCAGGTCTGTAAACATAAGAGCAAAATGACTGGAAAATGTGACTGGGAAATTGCCAAAAGTTTGCTAGGTAATAATTTAACAGGCTTGGTTTGTCTGTCATTGAAGCAGCAGGGTGAGTGTTCCAAAGAAGGACACCAAACATGGACACCTGGCCCAGTAAATCTATGCTAAAGACGGTGTTCCTTTGGAGAATATGTTAAATTGGCAAAAGTCACAAAACATAATTTTATAACAACATATTTTTAAGTGATGGTAACCTTTAGTTTTGGCTTTCTGTTAATAGAAAGTACATGACAATTATCTCAACAACGAAAAAAGACTGAAGAATTCTTTTTAGGCATTTAAAATAACTCCTACTGCTGTTTGCTTCTTTTGTTTTATAGTTTTTATAGTTTTGTAACAATTGGATATTTTAAATTGTGTTATATAATGTTGTGCCTAGACTTTTTTTGTGGGGGGAAACAAAGTCTTACTACATTGCCCAGGCTGGTCTTGAACTCCTGGCCTCAATGGCCTCAAGGAATCCTCCTGCCTTAACCTTCCAAAGTGCTGGGATTACAGACGTAAGCCACTACACCTGTGCCTAGAAGTTTTGTACTTAACTTTTTTTTTTTTTTTTTTTAGACAGAGTCTTGCTCTGTCATGCCCAGCTTGGAGTGCAGTGGTGTGATAATGGTATGGTGCACTGCAACCTCCGCCTCCTGGGTCCGAGCGATTCTCCCATCTCAGTCTCCCAAGTAGCTGGGATTACAGGCGCCCGCCACCACGCCCAGCTAATATGTTTTTTTTTTTTTTTTTTTTCATTTTTAGTAGAGACAGCATTTCACCACTTGGCCAGGCTGGTCTTGAACTCCCAACCTCAGGTGATCCGCCTGCCCTGGCCTCCCAAAGTGCTGAATTACAGGCGTGAGCCACCGTGGCCGGCCCCACTTAACTTTTTATTTTGAAGAACTTCAATTGTGGAAAACAACAAAATCTAATGAACTCCCATTACATGATTTTGCTATCTTATTTCATCTACTTTTTTTCTTTGTGAAGAAATGTTTAATGTAAATACCAGACATTATATTATTTCATTGGTACATAGTTCTCTAAGTATCTTTAACGGATTAGGAGTTTTTGCTTCTCTTTTTTTTAACAAAACACCATACCATTATCACACCTACAAAATTAATGGTAATTCCTTTTATTTTTTTTTTTTTTTGAGATGGAGTCTTGCTCTGTCACCAGGCTGGAGTGCAGTGGCACGATCTCGGCTCACTGCAACCTCCGCCTCCCAGGTTCAAGCAGTTCTCCTGTGTCAGCCTCCCGAGTAGCTGGGATTACAGGCATGTGCCACCACACCCAGCTAATTTTTGTATTTTTAGTAGGGATGGGGTTTCACTATGTTGGCCAGGATGGTCTTGATCTCCTGACCTTGTGATCCACCCACCTCAGCCTCCCAAAGTGCTAGGATTACAGGTGTGAGCAACCACACCCAGCCGGCTATTCCTTTATACAATCTAATCCTCAGTCCATATTTGATTTACCCCAATATCTCAAAAAACAATTTTTTTAAAAAAAGATGGTAATTTCAAATCAGGATCCAAACAAAATCTATACATTTCATTTAGTTGTTATGTCTTTCAGTCTTTTTTTTTTTTTTTTTTATGTGCCTTTCTATGACCCCCCTCATTGTCACGCCATTTATTTATTGAAGAGACTGGATTATTTATCCTGGAGAATTTCCCACATTTGGATAATTACAATGTTATATTATCATTTAATATTTTCTCCATATTTTCTCCATATTTTCTATTTTTATTTTTAAAAAATAATCTAATATATTGTTGCATCATTAATTAATTAGTAACAAAAGAAAAGTAATTTAATCATTTGTTCAGTAGCAATAGATAACCAAACAATAAATAAATAAAAGAAAAAAATTAATAATCTAAAACTTTTGCTAGAGATGGGATCTTATTCAGGCTGGCCTCAAATTCCTGGGCTCAAGCAGTCTTTCCGCCTTGGCCTCCCAAAGTGCTGGGATTACAGGCGTGAGCCACCATACCCAGCCTATATTTTTTATTAAGTTTTTATTTTTTATTTTCTTGGCAAAAATGCTTATATGGGGAAACAGCATACTTCCTGTGGCGTCACACCAGGTGGCACATAATGTCTGGTTATCTGAATTTTAGTATGTTACTAAATTTGATTAGACTGACCTAGCTATTATTGTCAGCTTTAGCTAGCTAGCTATTAACATACATACTGTATTCTACCTTGCTCAGTGCAGGGCCTGTCCTGCAAAGGAAATTCTACTAGGCGTTTCTGGGAGCTTTAGGGTCATTCCCTGCAACAGGGACCCTACCAGGCCTCCTTCCATTTCCCACTATGATTCTTAGTTTCATACTCACTTCTAATGGGGCCCTTTTTTTAGGTGATGACTTGAGTGATTTCTGGGTTTCTTGGTTCTTGTGATGCTCTCAGGTCCTCTTTTTCTTTTCTTTTTTTTTTTTTTTTTAAGTGGAGTCTCGCTCTGTTGCCAGGCTGGAGTGCAGTGGCGCGATCTCGGCTCGCTGCAACCTCCACCTCCCAGGTTCAAGTGATTCTCCTGCCTCAGCCTCCCAAGTAGCTGGGACTGCAGGCGCATGCCACTACGCCCGGCTAATTTTTTGTATTTTTAGTAGAGACAGGGCTTCACCACTTGGCCAGGATGGTCTCACTCTCTTGACCTTGTGATCCGCCTGCCTCGGCCTCCCAAAGTGCTAGGATTACAGGTGTGAGCCACCGTGCCCAACCGCGCCCGGCCAAGTCCTCTTTTTCTAACCTCCACTTCTGCCAGGACATGCCTTGCCTTGCACACACACACACACAGACACACCCACACAGACACACCCTTCCCACCCTGACCTCTCCCTACCCTCCCCCTGTTCTTGTTGCTGCCTTAGTTTGGCCCCATCAATTAATTAGCGTCCTAGAGTTCCAGGGGACATTTTTTCATGTAATTTTTGGTAAAGATGTTGTCTGTAGATGTGTTCTTTTGCTATCCTAGTTGTTTTCACTATTTTTGTGAGAAGATTCAGGAAGATCCCAGAAGTACTCTGCTGCCATCACCACTACTTTCTTTGCTTCTCTTCACTCTTGCATTTTCAAATTTTAAATTGCCTGCTCTTTCTCCTAAAGTGATATATTGTAGCCCTGCTTTTGAAATATTTTCATCCGACCACTATTAAAGTCGTTATGACATTTTTTACTAGTCCAAAGATTGTGAGATATAGAAGTGTAAATTTAAGTATGTATATCCTCTGGGCAAAAGTCAGGCAGGCTCTTGTCTGACAATTTAAATTTATTTACGTTTTTAGCTGGATGCAATGGCTCATGCCTGTAATCCCAGCACTTTGGGAGGCCAAGGTGGGAGGATTGCTTGAGCTCAGGAGCTCAAGACCAGCCTGGGCAACATAGTGAGACTCCTGTCTCTACAAAAAATAAGAAAAAATTAGCCAGGTGGGCTGGCATATGCCTGTAGTCCTAGCTACTCAGAAGGCTGACATGAGAGGATCTTGAGTCCAAGAGTTCCAGGGTATAGTGAGCTATGATCACACCACTGTACTGTGGCCTGGGTGACAGAGGGAGACCCCGTCTCAAAACAAAACAAAGCAAAATTCATTTTTAGCAAGAGCTGTAACATGTTGCTACACTTTACTGTGAAATTCAAAATAGCATAAAGTGCTTCTGGACTAACCAAGCAGGCCACCTAAAAAGTCTCTGTGTTCTACTCTGACACCTGATCTGAATGAGGATAGTACCAAGTTCAGACACACTTCTGTAAACTTGGCTTGGATAACATTTGCCTGGTATGTTTTATTTATTGCAAGTGGAAAGAGTGATTAGCTCAACTTTCTAAAAGAGAAAATCAGACTTAAGAATTTTGTTTTGGAAGTATTATAAGCTCTAATCACAAATGTGAAACACACTATAGTGAATATAGTAATTTAAACTTTATTGTCCTAAATTTTCACATTATCTGATTGAGCCACTTCTTTGACTCTGTTGAGATCAACTACAAGTAAATAATCTGTTAGAATTAGGCCGGGCGCGGTGGCTCAAGCCTGTAATCCCAGCACTTTGGGAGGCCGAGATGGGCGGATCACGAGGTCAGGAGATCGAGACCACCCTGGCTAAC
>NW_016812332.1:3564917-3568676 GCF_001698545.2 Rhinopithecus bieti | reverse complement strand
AGTTTTATAGTCTTATTTTCTTGTATATTTTTAGGGGAAAATTCACATGGTAATTAATTTATCCCTAGGTAATATGAACATTAGAGTAAAAGACTTTGTAATGTTGAAACAAATTAATTGCATATAAATTATGGAGCAATTGTTTTACAGAAACAGTCTCCATAATCCCTGTACTGCACTTAAATTCACTTACAGTCTACCAGTCAACTTGTCAGAGATACAGTTTTTGTAAAGTCAAATTCCTCTGCATCTTTTTTTTTTTTTTTTTTCCCTGAGACACGGTCTTACTGTCTCCCCCAGGCCTGAGTGCAGTGGCCTAGTCACAGCTGGCTGCAGCCTCAACCTCCCAAGGCTCAGGTGATCCTCCCGTCTCAGCCTCCCAAGTAGATGGGACTGTAGGCAGGTGCCACCATGCCTGGCTAATTTTTGTATTTTTTGTTGAGATGGGGTTTCGTCATATTGCTCAGGCTAGTCCCTCCACATCTTAGTAAGTTTTCATTTATTTGTTTCTTCCTTAACACAAAGCTATAGAAAACATTGGGAAATTAAATTTTAATTCTAAAGTCCTTTGGTTTGATTTGAACTTAAAATCTATAACACTGCACTTGACCTTAAGAACACTCACAGAGCCAGGTGCGATGGCTCCCACCTGTAATCCAAGCACTTTGGGAGGCTGAGGCGGGTGGATCATGAGGTCAGGAGTTCAAGACCAGCCTGGCCAAGATGGTGAAACCCCCGTCTCTACTAAAAATACAAAAATTAGCTGGATGTGGTGTTGGGCGCTTGTAATCCCAGCTACTCAGGAGGCTGAGGCAGGAGAATTGCTTGAACCTGGGAGGCAGAGGTTGTAGTGAGCCAAAATCGTGCCACTGCACTCCAGCCTGGGCGACAGAGCCAGACTCTGTCTCAAAAAAAAAAAAGAATACTCACAGACTTGTCATTTGAATCCTAATGCAGTGCTGTTAGGTGATCACTGCCCATTAAATGAAGAGAAAAATGTACTATATGAGAAAAATCTATTTGCCTTTGTATGTCTTTCACAGTTTTTTTCCTTTTATTGTATTTATTAATTTTCGAGGCTGTCATAAAACAATTTGGATTTAAATTGTGTCTTGGACCAGAATTTGATGAGACTTCTTGGTCAGTTTAACCAAAATGGCTTTAGGTCAAGATCTGTGAGCCACGTGAAGCTTTATAAATTTTTCAGATATACTACTAGAAAAATGATAGACCAGTTTTCTTTCACAGTTTTCATTGGGAATCAGATATCTAATAAGAATTAACAAAATTAAAAAAAAGGGCTTCTGTCGTGAGTGGCACACGTAGGGCAACTCGATTGCTCTGCGTGCGGAATCGACATCAAGAGATTTCGGAAGCATAATTTTTTGATATTCGGGCAGCTGGTGATCGTTGGTCCCGGCGCCCTTCTTTTTCTGTCTCAAGTTAGATGATTAAAAAAAAAAAAAAAAAAAAAAAAAAATNCAAGCTTTCTTTTCGTTGAAGGAGAATACACAACTGTGGAAAGCTTACAATTTACATCCCACAGGAGGACCTCTCAGCTTACCCCCATATCCTAGCCTCCCTATAGCTCTCCTTCCTATTAATGATAATCCTTTATCTCCCTTGCCCAGAAGGAAATAAGCAAAGAAATCTCCAAAGGCCCACAAACCCCCTGGGCTATTGGTTATGTCCCCTTCAAGCTCTAGGGAGAGGGGAATTTGACCCAACCCGGGTACATGTCCCCTTCTCCCTCTCTGGTTTAAAGCAGATCAAGGCAGACCTGGGGAAGTTTTCAGATGATCCTGATAGGTACATAGATGTCCTGCAGGGTCTAGGGCAAACCTTCGATCTCGCTTGGAGAGATGTCATGCTACTGTTAGATCAAACCTTGGCCTTTAATGAAAAGAATGCGTCTTTAGCTGCAGCCTGAGAGTTTGGAGATACCAGGTTTCTTGGTCAAGTAAATGATAGAATGACAGCCAAAGAAAAGGACACATTCCCTACCGGTCAGCAGGCCATACCCAGTATGGATCCCCACTGGGACCTCAACTCAGATCATGGGGACTGGAGTTGTAAACGTCAGTTGACCGGTGTTCTAGAAGGACTAAGGAGAATTAGGAAAAAGCCCATGAATTATTCAGTGATGTCCACCATAACTCAGGGAAAGCAAGAAAATCCTTCTGCCTTCCTTGAGCGGCTACAGGGGGCCTTAAGAAAATATACTTCCCTGTCACCTGAATCACTCGAGGGTCAATTGATTCTAAAAGATAAGTTTATTACCCAATCAGCTGCAGATATCAGAAGACTGCAAAAGCAAGCCCTGGGCCCTGAACAAAATCTGGAGGCCTTATTAAACCTGGCAACTTCGGTGTTCTATAATAGGGACCAAGAGGAACAGGCCCAAAAGGAAAAGCGAGATCAGAGAAAGGCCGCAGCCTTAGTCATGGCCCTCAGACAAACAAACCTTGGTGGTTCAGAGAGGACCGAAAATGGAGCAGGCCAATCAGCTGGTAGAGCTTGTTATCAGTGTGGTTTACAAGGACACTTTAAAATAAGACTGTCCAATGAGAGACAAGCTGCCCCCTCGTCCATGTCCACTATGCCGAGAGCGA
Organism: Rhinopithecus bieti; assembly: GCF_001698545.2. Lineage (NCBI taxonomy): Eukaryota > Metazoa > Chordata > Mammalia > Primates > Cercopithecidae > Rhinopithecus > Rhinopithecus bieti. The sequence goes on along the minus strand of NW_016812332.1, from coordinate 3,566,064 downwards.
GCAAGGGCTGCCAGCTTGCTGTCACCTCTCATTAGTACATTGTATTACCAAGAGTGAGTAATACTGCCTTCCAAGTTATAGCAATGGAAGTCTTTCACAACCACCATCAAACATTGGGAGCATTAATGACTCACTTGTTTTTGTTTTTTTTAAATGTAGAGGCTTTCTTTTTTTATTGTTTGCTTATTTGGTTTTTTGAGACAGTCTTGCTCTGTTGCCTACCCTGGAGTGCAGTGGCATGATCTCAGCTCACTGCAGCCTTGACCTCCTGGGCTCAAGTCATCCTCCCACCTCAGCCTCCCAAAGCACTGGGATTACAGATGACAGCCATGGAGCCTAGCCTTAATGTAGCTTTTACTTTTTTTTTACTTTTTTTGAGATGGAGTCTCGCTTTGTCTCCTAGGCTGGAGTACAGTGGCGTGCTCTCAGCTCACGCAACCTCCGCCTCCCAAGTTCATGCAATTCTCCTGTCTCAGCCTCCCAAGTACCTGGGATTACAGGTATGACCCACCATGCCCAGCTAATTTTTGCATTTTCAGTAAAGACAGGTTCTGCCATGCTGGCCAGGCTGGTCTCAAACTCCTGGTCTCAGGTGATCTGCCCACCTCGGCCTTGGGTCCCAAAAAGCTGAGATCACAGGCGTGAGCCACTGTGCCTGGCCCTAATGTAGCTTTTAAAAACACTTAATTTTAACTCAGGAAACACTTTATTTAATTAGGAAGGTCTTATACAATAGGTGTAGTTTTTTTTGTTGTTTTTTTTTTTGAGACGGAGTCTTGCTCTATTGCCCAGGCTGGAGTGCAGTGGCCGGATCTCAGCTCACTGCAAGCTCTGCCTCCCTGGTTCACCCCATTCTCCTGCCTCAGCCTCCCGAGTAGCTGGGACTACAGGTGCCCGCCACCTCGCCCGGCTAGTTTTTTGTATTTTTTTTAGTAGAGACAGGGTTTCACCGTGTTAGCCAGGATGGTCTCGATCTCCTGACCTCGTGATCCACCTGTCTCGGCCTCCCAAAGTGCTGAGATTACAGGCTTGAGCCACCGCGCCCAGCCAGGTGTAGTTTTGTTTTTGTTTTTTGTTTTTTGTTTTTTTTTTTTTTGAGACGGAGTCTTGCTCTGTCTCCCAGGCTGGAGTGCAGTGGCCAGATCTC
>NW_016812332.1:3559561-3563007 GCF_001698545.2 Rhinopithecus bieti | reverse complement strand
AAAAAAAAAAAAAAAATTAACAAAATTAGATAAGAAGTACACAACATGGTGAAACCCCGTCTCTACTAAAAATACAAAATAGCCGGGCGTGGTGGCGGGTACCTGTAGTCCCAGCTGCTTGAGAGGCTGAGGCAGGAGAATGGTGTGAACCAGGGAGGCGGAGCTAGCAGTGAGCTGAGATCGCACTGCTGAACTTCAGCCCGGGTGACACAGCGAGACTCCATCTCAAAAAAAAAAAAGTACACAAATATTTCAGAATCCAGAATATCTGGTTTGAAATATTTTACTTGTTTGTTTATTTTTTTGTTTTTGAGATGGAGTCTCACTGTGTCACCCAGGCTGGAGTACAGTGGCATAATCTCGGCTCACTGCAACTTCCACCTCCTGAGTTCAAGGATTTCTCCTGCCACAGCCTCCCTAGTAGCTGGGACTACAGGCACCTGCCACCACACCCAGCTAATTTTTGTATTTTTAATAGCGATGGGGTTTCACCATGTTAGCCAGGCTGGTCTCGATCTCCTGACCTCAGGTGTCCACCTGCCTCAACCTCCCAAAGTGCTGGGATTATAGGCATGAGCCACCATGCCTGACAGGTTTGAAATATTTTTAATTTGAGGGGAAAACTTGATTCACTATTTATTAGTAATGGAAAGTAATCTGTAGTAATCCTAATTCTCCTCTGCAGTTCCTCCTTCGTAACATTACATATATCACGACTCATTGCAGCATCACTATAGCACCTCCTGGGAGCATCCCAGACACAACAATTTTTGGTCCCCACTGCCTTTCTCTAAAATTAAGATACTGGATATTCTTGTGAATCCACAAATTTGATGAAGAGTTTTCACCACTAAGCACAAATATTGCGTGGCTAATTTAGAACAATTGAGAATAAGATTCCCCATGCAGGGCTTTTTCTTTTCCATTTCTAACCTATACCCACAGTTTGTCAAAGTGAGTATTTAATTCCCTATTTTAACATTATTTTATTTTATTTTATTTTTTGATACGGGGGGTCTCACTCTGTTGCCCAGGCTGCATCTCTACTCACTGCAGCCTCCACCTCCCAGGTTCAAGCGATTCTCCTGCTTCAGCCTCCCTAGTAGCTGGGATTACAGAAGCACACCACCACACCCGGCTAATGTTTTTTGTATTTTTAGTAGACACAGGGTTTTGTCATGTTGGCCAGGCTGGTCTCGAACTTCTGACCTCAGGTAATCCACATGCCTCGACTTCCCAAAGTCCTGGGATTACAGGCATGAGCCACCACACTCGGCCAACATTACTTTAAATTTCAGAATAAATTACCCTTGGCACTGAAACCAAATAGAAGAAAGATAATTTTAGAAGAAGAAATTTTATTTTCGTTTTGAAAGATATTGTTGTCTTCATTATATACAGCAACGGGAAACTTGGGTCTGTTTGAACTAGCTTTTCTGTCCAAAGAATGGAAGGTAGAATACGATGATCCAAGTTACTTTTAACCTTAAATGTAGGGAATGGATAGCAACAATGGCACACACAAACATGCGCACACAGGCACATAACACACTCTGGCCATTACCACTTCATATCTTTTTAAACTGTTCTTACCTCCTCTACCATCAGGGGATTCTGCTAGTCAGTTTCTCTCTGGCAAATGCTTTACATTCTACTCTCAATCTCTCCATTCCCCACTCCACAGACACAGAGATGATTAAGGAGTAAAAATAAAACAAGTACTTTCAATCAATCAATGTGATGATCTATTTATAGTATATAGATTCCTCATCCTCAGTTTTTCTCCCCAGCCTGCATCATATTCCTGTAAAAATTTTTAAAATTCTTTAGTTCAACTCCCTAATTTAGGATAGAAAGTTTGACTTGAACTTCTTTGAAAATACAGTATCCTTTTCAGTAAAACATTTGACTTCCCTCTGCTTTATTAATGTTTACTTTAAAGTTGCAAATAACTACACTTATTTGGACTTAAATTGTATCTTGGACCAGAATTTGGTGAGACTCTTCGGTCAATTTACCAAAATGTCTTTTACCAAAATGGCTTTAGATCAAGATCTGAGAGCTGTGTGAAATTTTAGAAATTTTTCAGATGTAACTGGGCACAGGGGCTCATGCCTGTAACCTGTAATCCCAGCACTTTGGGAAGCCCAGGCAGGTGGATCACCTGAGGCCAGAAGCTTGAGATCAGCCTGGCCAACATGGTGAAACCCCGTCTCTACTAAAAATGGAAAAATTGGCTGGGTGTGGTGGTGCACGCCTGTAGTCCCAGCTACTTGGGAAACTGAGGCAGGAGAAAAGCTTGAACTCAGGAGGCGGAAGTTGCAGTGAGCCGAGATTGCACCATTGCACTCCAGCCTGGGTGACAGAGTGACACTCTGTTTCAAAAAAGAAAAAAAAAAAAAAAGCAACACACATACATATGTGTTTAATGCCAAATTAATCAAATATGGCTGAAATATTTGTTGAGTGACTCATGACTTAATAGAAAAAAGAAAAAGTTTCATCTAAAGCTACTTCCAATATACTTTGAATCATAAAGGAGGGATTTTGAGAGAGAGAGAGAGAGAGAGACTGAGAGGGGGTAGTGGATGGGAAAAAAGGTAGAATGAGTGACAGGTTTCTTGAAATCAAATTTCAGTAATCCTAGTACTGTAGTAGGGAGAATCTGTTGGGAAGAGAATCTTACCTACACTGGAGAATAGGATGAGAGAAAGGAGGCTCTGGAGTGTTTCACATTTTCCTTATCTCATTTAGCCCTCACAATAACTCGGCAACAGAGTTAGCATTACTCCCAGTTGACAGGTAAGGAAACTGAATCATTGTAGAATTCAAGTAAATTCCGAGGCAAAGAAACAATGTTTTTGTTGTGTACAAACATAATATAACAAACTCTGAGGGTGGTTATCCAAATTAGATAAAAATCTGCTACTGACCAGTATTATTTCCTCCCGTTTATGGATGGAGAAATTCAGAAACAGCTAAATTATTAATACTTGGAAGCTGATGGAATGAATCAATATGGCGTGGCAAAAAGAATCTCGCAGTTGCCATTTCCATATTTCCTGAGTTTAAGACATGCTGATTGGATGCTCTTACCACATCCATTTTGAAAAATAGCACATATTTTAAAGACTTATGGCCGGGCGCGGTGGCTCAAGCCTGTAATTCCAGCACTTTGGGAGGCCGAGACGGGCGGATCATGAGGTCAGGAGATCGAGACCATCCTGGCTAACACGGTGAAACCCCGTCTCTACTAAAAAATACAAAAAATTAGCAGGTCGTGGTGGCAGGTGCCTGTAGTCCCAGCTACTCAGGAGGCTGAGCCAGGAGAATGGCATGAACCTGGAAGGTGGAGCTTGCAGTGAGCTGAGATCTGGCCACGGCACTCCAGAGCGAGACTCCTCAAAAAAAAAAAAAAAAAAAAAAAAAAAAAAAAAAAAAAAAAA
>NW_016812332.1:3547974-3557815 GCF_001698545.2 Rhinopithecus bieti | reverse complement strand
ATTTTTTTTTTTTTTTTTTTTTTTTTTTTTTTTTGAGATGGAGTTTCACTCTTGTTGCCCAGGCTGGAGTGCAATGGCATGATTTTGGCTTACCGCAACCTCCGCCTCCCGGGCTCAAGCAATTCTCATGCCTCAGCCTCCTGAGTAGCTGGGATTACAGGTATGCATCACCATGTCCAGCTAATTTTGTGTTTTTAGTAGAGATGGGGTTTCTCCATGTTGGTCAGGCTGATCTCGAATTCCTGACCTCAGGTGATCCGCCGGCCTCAGCCTCCTGAAGTACTGGGATTACAGGTGTGAGCCACCACACCGAGCCAGAAGATTTTTTAAATCCCCAAAACAAAGCCCCGACCTTCTTCTGCTGGTCCTGGTAGCCACTAATCTACTTTCTATCAGGATCATATAATAGGTAGTATTCTGCATCTGGCTTCTTTCACTAACTGTTTTTAAGATTCATTCATTTTGTTCCCCTTCATTGTTGAATAGTTTTCTACTGTATGGATATACCATGTTTTGTTCATCTATTCATTAGCTGATAGAAATGTTTTCATTTCTCTTGAGTATATAGTTAGAAGTAGAATTGCTGGATAATATGGTAAATTGTGTTTAACTTCTTTGGAAACTGCCAATTTGTTTTCTAAAGTGGCTGTAGCATTTACATTCCCACCAGCAATGTATGAACATTCCAGGGCCTCCACATCCTAGCATTTGTTAGTGTCTGCCTTTTTTATTATGACCATTCAAGTGGGTGTGAAATTGCATCTTACTGGGGTTTAAAACCATGTTTGTATTTTCCCAAGACTAAGGGTATTGAACATTTTTTCACATGCTTATTTGCCATTCATATATCCTCTTCAAATTTATTTCCTTATTCATTGTCTGTCTTTTAATTATGTTGCTTGTCTTCCTATTAAGAATTCTTTATATATTCTAAATCCAAGTCCTTCATCAGATACATGGTTTGCAAATCGTTTTTTCTGGTCTGTGAGATTTCATTTTCTTAATGGTGTCTTATGTGGGTTTTCTTGCGGGGAGGGAGGTGTTATTTGTTTGTTTCTTTTTATTTTTTGAGACACAATCTTACTGTGTCACCAGGCTGGATTGCAGTGGTGCAATCTTGGCTCACTGCAGCCTCCTCCCAGGCTCAAGCGAGTGTCATGCCTCAGCCTCCCGAGTAGTTGGGATTACAGATGTGACTGCTACACCCAGTTAATTTTAGTAGAGATGAAGGTTTTGCCATGTTGGCCAGACTGTTCTTGAACTCCTGGCCTCAAGTGATTCCCTCGCCTCGGGCTCTCAAAGTGCTGCGATTACTGGTGTTAGCTACCACACCCAGCCTTAAATTTGTTTCTTCTAAAAGTTTTATATAACTTTAGTGCTTACATTTAGGTCTATGATCTGTTTTGAGTTATTTTTGTATATGGTGTGACATAAAAGTCGAAATATATTTCTTTAATTTTTTTTTTTGAGATGGAGTTTTGCTCTTGTTGCCCAGGCTGGACTGCAGTGGCATGATCTCAGCTCACTGCAACCTCCACCTCCCAGGTTCAAGCGATTCTCTTGCCTCGGCCTCCCAAGTAGCTGGGATTACAGGCACCCGCCACCATACCTGGCTAATTTTTTGTATTTTGTATTTTTAGTAGAAACGGGGTTCCACCACGTTGGCCAGGCTGGTCTCGAACTCCTGACGCCAGGTGATCCACCCGCCTCGGCCTCCCAAAGTGCTGGGATTACAGAGATTACAGGCATGAGTCACCACACCTGGCCTATTTTTGCAATTTCTTGAGGTGAAATAAAAATTCTAGCCAGGAATGGGCACGGCGGCTCACACCTATAAACCTACACTTTGGGAGGCTGAAGCAGGTGGATCACGAGGTCAGAAGTTCAAGACCTGCCTGGACAACATGGCGAAGCCCCATCTCTGCCAAAATTAGCCAGGCATGGTGGCACATGCCCGTAATCCCAGCTACTTGGGAGGCTGAGGGAGGAGAATCACGTGACCTCGAAAAGCAGCGTTTACAGTGAGCTGAGATTGTGTCATTGCACTCCAGCCCGGGTGACAGTGAGACTCTGTCTAAAAAAAAAAAAAAAAAATCTAGCCAGGTGCTGGTAAATGCTTGACAAAATAATGGTTCTTCCCTGTCTGCTGAAAACATTTTCAACTTTGGGAGAGACACTCTGTGGCTTTGAGGGAGGAGGCTACCACCCAACCAGCCAGATCCATGACCAAATGAAAAATTATTCATAATACCTATGTATTTGTGTAGGACTATCCTATTAGTTCTGTCCCTCTAGAGAACCCTGACTAATATCCAGGCACAGTGGCTCATGCCTATAATCCCAGCACTTTGGGAGGCAGGGCAGATCACCCAAGGTCAGGAGTTCACGACCAGCCTGGCCAACATGGTGAAACCCCATCTCTACAAAAAAAAAAAAAAAAAAACGATTTCTACAAAAATTAGCCAGGCATAATGGCAGGTGCCTGTAATCCCAGCTACTTAGGAGGCTGTGGTGGGAGAATTGCTTGAACCTGGGAGGCAGAGGTTGCAGTGACCAGAGATCACACCATTATACTCCTGTCTGGGAGACTGAACGAGACTCTGTCTCAAAAAAAAATTAATTAAATAGTTAATTAATTTTATAAAAAGAGAACCTTGACTAATACCGGCTGCTACAACAAAATACCTTAGACTAAGTAACTTATGAATGACAGAAATTTGAGCTGGACCCTGTGGCTCATACCGGTAATCTAAGTACTTCTGGGTACAACCTACCAAGGCAGGAGGGTTGCTTACATTTAGGAGTTTAAGAACAAACACTCTGGGCAACAAAGTGAGACCCTGTCTCTTCAAAAACAAACAAATAAAAAAAAAAACGGCGCAATGGTGTTTCCCTGTAGTCCGGGCTACTCAAGAGGCTGTTCCCTTGTGGTCTTATACCAAGTAAGCTCTCAATCAGTGTTAACTGAATTTGATTTGGGGTTCAGTGAAGTGAACCTTGTTTTTATAGGTGTGAACCTTGATCAGTCTTTGCTACTCTGAGCATGGTCCCTGCACCAGCAGTATTGGCATCAACTGAGAGCTTGTTAGAAGTACAGAATGCCAGACCCTGCCCCAGATCTACAGAACCAGACTCTTTTATTTATTTATTTATTTATTTATTTATTTATTTATTTATTTATTTATTTTAGAAACGGGGTCTTATTCTGTCTCCCAGGCTGGAGTACAATGGTGTGATCATAGCTCACTGCAGCCTCGAACTCCTGGAATCAGACTCTGTTTTAACAAGCTCCCTGTCTTACTCTGTTTGGGCTGTGTGGTGATTAATACTGAGTGTCAACTTGATTGGATTGAAGGATGAAACATATTGATCCTGTGTGTGTCTGTGAGGATGTTGCCACAGGAGATTAACTTTTGAGTCAGTGGGCTGGAAAAGGCAGACCCACCCTTAATCTGTTTGGGTACCATCTAATCAGCTGCCAGTGAATATAAAGCAGGCAGAAAAACGTGAAAAGGCGAGACTGCCTTAGCCTTCCAACCTACATCTTTCTCCCCTGCTGGATGCTTCCTGCCCTCAAACATCAGGCTCCAAGTTCTTCAGCTTTGGGACTCAGACTGGCTTCCTTGCTGCTCAGCTTGCAGACGGCCTATTGTGAGACCTCGTGATCCTGTGAGTTAATACTACTTGGTAAACTCTCCTTTATATATACATCTATCCTATTAGTCCTGTCCTTCTAGAGAACCCTGACTAATACAGGATGCTACAACAAAATACCTTAGGCTAAATAACTTAGAAATGACAGAAATTTGGGCTGGGCCCTGTGACTCATACCTGTCATCTAAGTACTTCTGGGGACCAATGCAGGAGGATCGCTTAAAACTAAGAGTTTTGGGCCGGGCGCGGTGGCTCAAGCCTGTAATCCCAGCACTTTGGGAGGCCGAGACGGGCGGATCACGAGGTCAGGAGATCAAGACCATCCTGGCTAACACAGTGAAACCCCGTCTCTATTAAAAAATACAAAAAAACTAGCCGGGCGAGGTGGCGGGCGCCTGTAGTCCCAGCTACTCGGGAGGCTGAGGCAGGAGAATGGCGTGAACCCGGGAGGCGGAGCTTGCAGTGAGCTGAGATCCGGCCACTGCACTCCAGCCTGGGTGACAGAGCAAGACTCCGTCTCAAAAAAAAAAAACAAAACAAAACAAAAACCTGCAAAGGAGTGAGAGACTCTACCAAGATGGTGCTACACTTTTTTATAATGTAGCCACATACTCACCTGCATCCCATCACCTTTGCCATATTCTACTGGTTAGAAGCAAGTCACAGGTTTTGTCCACACTGAAGGAGAGAGGATTATGTATGGGCATGAATTCCAGGAGGGGACTCATGGAGCACTCTAAACATCTGTCTATCAAATCCTTCACCACCACCCTTTAAATCTGTGTGGGCCATGAGACTTCCTTTGGTAAATAAAGTATTAATAAAGTGACCAAAGCAGAGCCTTGAAAAGTGCTTGTGCATAGGGGCTTGCCCACTTGCCATTCTTGGAACACTACTGATGTGTGAATACACCAGAGCTAGCCTGCTGGAAGATGAGAGATGCATGGCATATTCGCCCCAGCTGCTAGCCAACCAACCTCCAGATATGTGAGTAAGGCCATCTGAGACCAGCCATTCCCAACCAATCTGCCAATTACGCAGAGCCTCATGAATAAGACCAGCTGAGATCTACCCAGCCTGGTGCAGTGCAAGCAGAACCATGAGCTAAATAAATGGTTGTTGTTTTAGGCCAGTGAGTTTTGGGAGTGATCTCTTATGCCGCAATAGGCAACTGATACACTATTTAAACTAACTGGACTTGTGTCTGTTGTGGGCAACTGAACCAATCAAGGTCACATACCCATCTCAGAAACTATCACTGTGGCCATGGGAATGTGATACTTTGACCAACCAGGATACATAGCTTACTCCGAGAGGTAGAACAGAAATAAGCTCTGATCAAAGCATGTGAATTGAGGTGGAAAGGATGGTTTCCCAGAGAAAAATTAAGGGACCATGACAGTTGTAAAATATGGCCCAAATTCTTTAACACCTCTGCCATCAAGAGGTCAGGTCTACGGCCCCTGCTGTTATGGACTGATTTGCACAACCCCCTCAAATGTATATGTTGAAGCCCTAACTCCCAGTGTGGCTATATTTGGAGACAGGGCCTTTAAGGAGATAATTTAAGGTTAAATGAGGTCATAGGATGGGGCCCTAATCCAATAAGACTGGTGTCCTTATGAGAAGAGGAAGACAGCAGAGTCTCTTTCTGCATGCACGCAGGAAAGGCCATGTGGCAACACAGTGAGAAGGCGGCCATCTATAAGCCAGGAAGAGAGGCCTCACCAGAAACCAATCCTGACAGCACCTTGATCTTGGACTTCTAGCTTCCAGAACTGTGACAAAATTACTATCTGTTGCTTAAGCCACCCAGCCTGTGGTATTGTGTTAAGGCAGCAGGAGCAAGCTAGGACACCTGCCCTTGATGGATGGAATTCTGACCGCTTCCACCAATAGCAGAGGTGACACTCCAACCTCCAAAGCTGTGTAAGAAAAGGCCATACAGATTCTGCCTTGTTTGGAGGGACACTTACTCTCTTGCAGTCTTGAGTAAGAACTCCTTTGTTATGAGTTGAATTGTGCCCTACTAAAGATGTTGTGAGGTCTTAATCCTCGGAATGTGATCTTACTTAGAATTAGAGTGGGTAGGCCAGGCACAGTGGCTCACGTCTGTAACTCCAGCACTTTGAGAGACGCAAGTGGGTCTACCACCTGAGGTCAGGAGTCCGAGACCAGCCTGGACCTCATGGTAGAACACTGTCTTTACTAAAAATACAAAAGTTAGCCTGTAGTCCCAGCTACTCGGGAGGCTAAGGCAGGAGAAGTGCTTGAACCTAAGAGGCGGAGGTTGCAGTGAACTGAGATGGTGCCACTGCACTCTAGCCTGGGTGACAGAGCAAGACTCTGTCTCAAAAAAAAAAAAAAAGAAAGAGAAGAAAGACAGAGAGAGAGCGAAAGAGAGAAAGAGAGAAAGAAAAAGAAAGAAAGAAAAGAAAAAGTGGCCGGGCGCGGTGGCTCAAGCCTGTAATCCCAGCACTTTGGGAGGCCGAGACGGGCGGATCACGAGGTCAGGAGATCGAGACCATCCTGGCTAACACGGTGAAACCCTGTCTCTACTAAAATACAAAAAACCAGCCGGGCGAGGTGGCGGGCGCCTGTAGTCCCAGCTACTCGGGAGGCTGAGGCAGGAGAATGACGTAAACCCGGGAGGCAGAGCTTGCAGTGAGCTGAGATCCGGCCACTGCACTCCAGCCTGGGCGACAGAGCAAGACTCCGTCCAAAAAAAAAAAGAAGAAAATTCCAGAAATAAAAAAAAATTTTTTTTTTGAGGCGGAGTTTTGCTCTTGTTGCCCAGGCTGGAGTGCAATGGCATGATCTCAGCTCACCGCAACCTCCACCTCCCAGGTTTAAGCGATTCTCCTGCCTCAGACTCCCGAACTGCTGGGATTACAGGCATGCACCACCACGCCAGCTAATTTTTGTATTTTTAGTAGAGACAGTGTTTCCCCACGTTGGTCAGGCTGGTCTCGAACTCTCAACCTCAGGTGATCTGCCTGCCTCGGCCTCCCAAAGTGCTGGGATTACAGGCATGAGCCACGGTGCCTGCAACAATTCTTAAGTTTTAAATTGCACGCTGTTCTGAGTAGCATGATGAAGTTTTGTGCCATCCTGCTCTGCTGTGTCTGGGATGTGAATATCCCCTTTGTCCAGCATATCCATGTTGTGTTTTTTCTTTTTTTTTTTTTTTTTTGAGGCAGAGTATTACTCTGTCACCTAGGCTGGAGTGCAGTGGTGCAAACACGGCTCACTACAGCCTTGATTCCCTGGGCTCAAAGGATCTTCCTACCTCAGCCTCCTGTGTAGCTGAGACCACACCCAGCTAACTTTTTTATTTTCTTGTGGAGATGGGGTCTTGCTTTGTTGTGTAGACTGGTTTTGAACTCCTGGGCTCAAGCGATCCTCCCACTTCAGCCTCTTAAAGTGATGGAATACAGGCATGAGCCACCGAGCCTGGCCAATCATGAGAAAATACATTAGACAAACCCAAGTTGAGGGATATTCTGACCAGTATTTCCCAAAACTGTCACAGTCATGAAAAACAAGAAAAGACTAAAAAACCATCACAGTCCAGAGAAGATTAAGGAAATAAGATGACTAAATGCAACATGGTATCATGGAGGGGAGCCCGGAATAGAAATCGGACAAATGGAAAAACTGGTGAAATGTGAACAAAATCTGAGTTTAGTTATAATAATGCTATCCATGTTAATTTGTTAGATTTTATACATGTACCATGGTAATGTGAGAGGATAATATTAGGGGAGATGGGCAAGGGTATACAAAAATTCTCTGTATTATCTTCACAACCTTTGTAAATCTAAAATTATTCCAAATACTCAAACCTGTAATCCCAGATACTTGGGAGGCTAAGGTGGGAGAACTGCTTGAGGACAGGAGTTTGAGACCAGACTCACAGCAAGACCCTGTCTCTAAACAATAAAATAAATAAAATAATTCCACATACAAAGTTAGTGTTTTTTAAAGCAGAGCTCAGAGAGACCTAAGTATTCATATTAAAGTGAAGATGGGGTAACACTGAAGACTACTCCAAGTAAAAAAATAAACAAATATGCTGGGCACGGTGGCTCACGCCTATAATCGCAGCATTTTGGGAGGCCGAGGCGGGCAGATCACCTGAGGTCAGGCGTTCGTTCGAGACCAGCCTGGCTAACATGGTGAAACCCTGTTCCTACTAAAAATACAAAAATTAGGACAAGTGTGGTGGCTCACGCCTGTAATCCCAGCATTATGGGAGACCAAGACAGGTGGATCACCTGAGGTGAGGAGTTCCAGACCAGCCTGACCAACATGGTAAAACCTTGTCTCTACTAAAAGTACAAAAATTAGCTGGGTGTGGTGGCGCATGCCTGTAATCCCAGCTACTCAGGAGGCTGAGACAGGAGAATTGCTTGAACCTGGGAGGTGGAGGTTGCAGTGAGCCGAGATCATGCTACTGCACTCCAGTCTAGGCAACAGAGGGAGACTCCTCCAAAACCAAATAAAAAATAATAAATAAAGTTAAGAGAGTACCGGGAATGGTGTCCATGCCTGTAATCCCAGTGCTTTGGGAGGCCAAGGTTGGCAGATCGCTTGAGCCCAGGAGTTCGAGATCAGATTGGGCAACATGGTGAAACCCTGACTCTACAGAAAATGCAAAAAATTAGCCAGGTGTGGTGGCCCACGCAGAGGTTACAGTGAGCCGAGATTATGCCACTACACTCCAGGCTGGGTGACAGAGAAAGACCCTGTTTCAAAATAAATAAACAAAAATTTTTAAAAATAAAGTGAAGAGGGCTTGTGTATGTGTCTGAGTATATAAGTCTACAAGTACCTTTATGGTGATACTGTTTAAATATTTAAATTTTTACCAGTATAATGCAGATGTTTAGGTTTGAGGGTAATTTATGTGTGTGTGTGTGTTGTGTGTGTGTATATATATATGTATGTGTGTGTGTGTATATATATGTTGGCCAGGCTGGTTTCAAACTCCCAAGCTCAAGTGATTCACCCACCTCAGCCTCCCAAAGTGCTGGGATTACAGGCATGAGCCACGATGCGCCATCCATATTGATTTTAATAATTAAAAGACATGGCCGGGTGAGGTGACTCACTCCTATAATGCCAGCACTTTTGGAGGCCGAGGCAGGAGTTCAAGACCAGCCTGGGCAAGACGGCAAAACCTCATCTCTACAAAAAGTACAAAAATTAGCTGGGTGTGATGATGTGTGCCTGGAGTCACAACCACTAGGGAGGCTGAAGTGGGAGTATCACCTGAGCCACGGGACATTGAGGCTGCAATGAGCCATGATTGTGCCACTGCACTCCAGCTTTGGTGATAGAGTGAGACCTTCTCAGGGAAAAAAAAAAAAGACATGAAGTTGGTGTTAACAATTCTCAGTTTGTAGTATCTGTGCTTGCTCCATGTTTCACTATTTATAATGCTGTAAACATTTTTATGCATATAGATTTTAATTATACCTTAGGATAAATTCCTAAGACTGGGATGCTTGAGTTAAAAGGTGAAATCACTGGCCGGACACCAGTGTCTCACACTTGTAATCCCAGCACTTTGGAAGGCTGAAGCGGGCAGATCACCTGAGGTCAGGAGTTCGAGACCAGCCTGGTCAACATGGTGAAACCCCTTCTCTACTAAAAATACAAAAAAATTAGGCAGGCATGGTGGTGGGTGCCTGTAATCCCAGCTATTTGGGAGGCTGAGGTAGGAGAATCACTTGAACTTCGGAGACGGAGGTTACACTGAGCTAAAATAATGCCACCTGCACTCCAGCCTGGGAGACAAGAGGGAGACTCCCCCTCAAAAAAAAAAAAAAGGGCCGGTGCGGTAGCTCACGCCTGTAATCCCAGCACTTTGGGAGGCCGAGACTGGCGGATCACGAGATCGGGAGGTCGAGACCATCCTGGCTAACACGGTGAAACCCCGTCTCTACTAAAAATACAAAAAATTAGCCGGGCGTGATGGCTGGCGCCTGTAGTCCCAGCCACTCAGGAGGCTGAGGCAGGAGAATGGCGTGAACCGGCGAGGCGGAGCTTGCAGTGAGCCGAGATCGCGTCACTGCATTCCAGCCTGGGAGACAGAGCGAGACTCCATTTCAAAATAAGTAAGTAAATAAATAAAAATTTAAAAGATAGAATAATTTTCATGATTTGTTTTGCATTCTACTTG
>NW_016812332.1:3529610-3545225 GCF_001698545.2 Rhinopithecus bieti | reverse complement strand
AAAAAAAAAAAAAAAAAAAAAAAAAAAAAAAAAAAAAAGAAAATGGCACTTTACCTCTGTATTCTTTCTCCCGAAAAGGCATAACCTCTATCTACTGATAACATCAGACAAATCCCAATAAAGGGACATTCCTTAAAATACCTGACCAATACTCTTCAAAACTGTCAAGGTGTATCTCTGTATATCATGTAAATAATGTAATATATATATTGAATTTTACATTTACATTATATATGTTTGTATGCTGGGCCACAATGTACAATCTTTCTCTTACAGTCACAGCTTTAAAAGTCTAAATTACTTTTCTGGTAGGAGACCTCAACATGCTTAATAAATGGTTATTATATAGACTATAGACAGGATTATCAGCTCTTTGTAGTTGGGAATAGAAGATTGGAATAGGCAGGAAAAGCTTCACCAGGGAAAAGACAACATGTTATCATGATGACACTGGCTAACCCTTATGTAGAACTCGCTGTGTGCCAACTGCCTAGCCTGTTCTAGGAATGTTACATATCCTAACTCCTTTAATTGTCACAACCACCAAGAAGTGAGTACTGTTACTGTGGCCATTGTACAGAAGACTAAGTTCTAAAAGACTAAATATCTTGTCCAGGGTCACAAAGCAACTAAGTAGTGGAGCCAAGCAGTCAGGCTGTCACCCAGGCTGGAGTGCAGTGGTGCGATCTTGGCTCACTGCAACCTCCACCTTCTGAGTTCAGGCGATTCTCCTGCCTCAGCCTCCTGAGTAGCTGGGATTACAGGTGTCTGCCTCCAGGCCCGGCTAATCTTTGTACTTTTAGTAGAGACGGGGTTTCGCCATGTTGGCCACGCTGGTCTCGAACTCCGGACCTCAGGTTATCTGTCCGCCTTGGCCTCCCAAAGTGTTGGGATTACAGACATGAGCCACTGTGCCCAGCCCATACTGTACTTATTCATGTAGTGGTTTGTTTGGCATTTTCCAGATTAATTGTGCAGCAGCATTAGAAAAGAGAATAATGACTGGATCACTTCCAAAGCTACCTGAAGTTAATGCTCATTAAGTTCAAATGAACATTTGGCTGGGCACAATGTCTCAGACGTATAATCCTAGCACTTAGTGAAGCTGAGGTGAGTGGATCACTTGAGTCCAGGAGTTCAAGACTAGACTGGGCAACTGGAAACCCCGCCTTTACAAAATATACAAAAATTAGCTGGGCATGGTGGTGTGCACCTGTAGTCCCAGCTACTTGGGGGGCTGAGGTGGGAGGATTGCTTGAGCCTGGGAGGTCAAGGTTGCAGTGAACTGTGATTGTGCCACTACATTCCAACCTGGGTTGGAGTAAGACCCTGTCTCAACAGAACAAACAGAAAGGTTAAGTGAACATTTAATGACACTGATATGTAGAGTGAGGCAATGTGATAGATTAAAGACAGCATTGTAGTATGAGTCAGGGGAGCAGAATTCAGTACTTCACACTACATCTCTGATCAGTTTTCTTATCTACAAAATGAAGGGAGTACACCTCAGGGATGACAAATATAAGGTGCATATGTTGCCACTCCCTGCTTCCTAACTTACAACTGACGTAACCTACAACTGACGAGTAATTACGCATGCCATCCTTTTGTTTTGAACCTGGAAGCAGCTCCAGAATCCTTCCCAAAGCAGCTGTTACAGTTAGTCACAATTGACACCCAAGTTGAAACTCATTTGCCATCTTTGGATATGACAAACTGTAAAGACTGTCCTAGGTCTAACTTCCAGAAGTACGCCATCAGAAATACGATACCTTCTCAATTCAATGTGTACTTCATTCAGCCTCTTCAATCTCTCTTTTCTCTGGGCGTTAAGTTTACATCATGTGGTTGCTGGGACATGGATCTGAGCATATTCTACTTTTTTTGTTGTTTTGGTTTATTTTATTTTTTATTTTATTTTATTTTATTTTATTTTATTTTATTTTTTTTTGGAAGACGAAGTTCTCACTCTGTCGCCCAGGCTGTTTTTTAGTGCAGTGGTGCAATCTCGGCTCACTGCAACCTCCGCCTCCTGGGTTCAAGTGGTTCTCCTGCCTCAGCCTCCCAAGTAGCTATAATTACAGGCACCCGACACCACGCCTGGTTCCTTTTTTTGTATTTTTAGTAGAGAAAAGGTTTCACAATGTTAGCCAGGCTGGTCCCGAGTTCCTGACCTCAAGTGATCTACCCGCCTTGGCCTCCCAAAGTGTTGGGATTACAGGCGTGAGCCACTGCACCCAGCTAGTTGTTTTTTTTTTTTTTTTTTTTTTAGAGATAGGGTCTCCTTCTGTCACCCAGGCTGGAGTGCAGTGGAGTGATCATAGCTCACTGTAGCCTAGAATTCCTGATCCAGCCTTACTCTCCCAAGTAGCTGGGATTACAGACATTGCCCACCACACCCAGCTCTTGTTTTTTCGTTTGTTTTTTGTTGTAGAGGCGTGGTCTCCTATATTGCCTAGGCTGGTCTCCAACTCCTGGCCTCAGATGATCCATCCACCTCGGCCTCCCAAACTTCTGAGATTACAGGCGTGAGCCACTGCACCCAGCTAGTTGCTTTTTCTTTCTCTTTTTCTTTTTTTTTTAGAGATAGGGTCTCCTTCTGTCACCCAGGCTGGAGTGCAGTGGAGTGATCATAGCTTACTGTAGCCTAGAATTCCTGATCTCAGCCTTACTCTCCCAAGTAGCTGGGATTACAGACACGCACCACCACACCCAGCTCTTGTTTTTTCGTTTGTTTTTTGTTGTAGAGGCATGGTCTCCTATATTGCCTAGGCTGGTCTCCAACTCCTGGCCTCTGGTGATCCACCCACCTCGGCCTCCCAAAGTGCTGAGATTACAGGTGTGAACCACCTCGCCTGGCCCTGTATTCTAATGCAAATCTACCAACCTCACTAGTCTTGAAAGCATGTTCATGCTTGTCAAGCACGTCTGTGTGAAGAGACCACCAAACAGGCTTTGTGTGAGCAACATGTTTGTTTATTTCACCTGGGTGCAGGCGGGCTGAGTCCGAAAAGAGAGTCAGCAAGATAAGGGTGGGGCCGTTTTATAGGATTTAGGTAGGTAAAGGAAAATTACAGTCAAAGGGGGGTTGTTCTCTGGCAGGCAAGAGTCGGGGTTACAAGGTGCTCAGTGGGGGAGTCTTTTGAGCCAGGATGAGCCAGGAAAAGGAATTTCACAAGATAATGTCATCACTTAAGGCAAGGACCGGCCATTTTTCACTTCTTTTGTGGTGGAATGTCATCAGTTAAGGCGGGACTGGGCATTTGCACTTCCTTTGTGATTCTTAAGTTACTTCAGACCATCTACGTGCAAGTCACGGGGATGCGATGGCTTGGCTTGGGCTCAGAGGCCTGACAATGCTAATCCAAGGAAAATGCTTGTTTGATTCCCGCTGTAAGTAACCTTAACCTTCTTTTCCTCTTTTCTAGATTTCCTTGCTGGGGCATCCTAGCACCATTTGTGTAATGCTTTCCCCAGTGAAGTTGCCTTCTTTCTTCTTCTTTATGTACACACATTTACACACAAGCTTTTCGGTGTAGCATCTACTGACTTCCTTCCTGGTCATCGAAACATCTTCCCAGCTCTGTGTGTGTGTGTGTGTGTCTCTCTCTCTGCGTGTGTGTGTGTGTGTGTGTGTGTGTGTGTGTTTAGAGATAGGATCTCACTCTGTTGCCCAGGCCAGAGTGGGAGTGCAGTGGTGTGATCATAGCTCACTGCTGCCTCCAATTCCTGGGTACAAGCAGTGCTCCCACCTTAGCTTCCTAAGTAGCTGGGACTATAGGCACACACCATGATGCCTGGCTTTTTTTTTTTTTTTTTCCTTTTTTGTGGTAAAGATGGCATCTCACTGTGTTTCCCAGGCTGGTCCCCAAATTCTGGTCTCAAGCTGTCCTGCCACCATGGCCTCTCAAAGTGCTAGAATTATAGGTGTGAGCTACCACGCCTGGCCCCTCTGGCCCCTTGTGTGTCATTGAATGCAAATAGTTTAAAAAAGGAAGTTCATACCTCTCACTGACCACTCCCAACACTTGTCTAAGCATATTCCCTTCTTACTGTCTTACCTCAGTTTCATAATTATTTCATTTCCCTCCTCCTCGATGATTAATAACCATGATAGGTTCTTACAGCATTCATCTTCAGTTCTCAGATGTGTACTTGTCTCTCGAGTCTCCACATTGTTTATTTTGGCATTGTATATTTTATAGTAGAAATAGTTTAAAGTTGTGTTTCTCTAGATTTTTTTACCACTGCATCCTGCTACAGTTAAAATTGTCTAATGTTTAAGAGTGTGCAAGAAAAGAAAGATATATCCAAGTCTTTGGAAGCCTTCATTTACTCTTTTCAAAACTTACATCCTAATGAATATCAATTCAACATGTCCTTATTTGTCATCCTTGCTCTTGAAGTCAGTGGGAAGGAATGCTGTGCTTGTAAGGTAGAAACCAATTTGATCCCTTGATGTAACACCTCAGTGAGATCTTTTTACATCTCATTTTACCACTTAATGCAAGCAGGACATTTAAAGGCAAAGGTTTGGCCATGAGTACCTTTGAGACATTTTCCTTTTACCCGGCAGTTGAAATCCAAGGTATAGAATTATAATTTCTAACTGTCATAAAGATGTTTTTTAAATAACTTCGCTGAAAGGGAGTAAAAGAAAGGATGGTAATCTTAACTTCCTGGTAACCCGCCATAATTTACTGACAGTAATTTGTGAGACAAATAAAAGCAGCATTTAATAGCAAATGATTAAACACCACAGAGTATGTTGCAACCCCACCCACAGCCATGAGCTTTTCTTCCTGGAAAAGGGAGTGAATGGCCACAGGCCTCCCCCATGGCACAGCTGTTATATCCCCAGCTGAGCTGGTCTAGATAACATCCCGGTCTACACAGGGAATGAAGGCAACAACCCTAGGCTTGGCCACACTGGGCCTGGCTCTTTACACCTTAGTGTTTAGAATTGCTGTAAGATAACCACCTGTCTGATAGGGCTTAGGAAACAGGAAATGAGCTGGGAGGACGAAATGTATATATATATATATAAAAAAAACTTAGTCCAAGTATTATATCATAATGTTTCTAGTTACAGCAAGGAAATAATACAGTTGATCCTTGAACAACACAGGCTTGAACTGCACAGATCCATTTATATGCAGCTTTTTTTCCAACCAAACACAGATGGAAAATACAGTGTTTGTGGCATGCAAAACCCCAGTTATATGGGGCTGGCTTTTTGTGTATGTAGTTTCCACAGGGCCTACTGCGGGACTTGAGTATGCACAGATTTGGTTATACTCAAGGCAGTCCCGGAACTAATAACCTGCATACTAAGGGTTGACTGTAATGAAAAGAGCTCAGTTGTAAAGTGAATATTTACTGTAGACCAGCGCCTTTGCTAAGTGCTATTTGTGTTACCTATCTCACTTTCACACCTCAGAGTTAACCATCCCCCTGGGGTTCAAAAAACCCAAGCACCTTAAGCATCACATGGCAGGTATGTGGCAAAGCCAAAACTTAGCCAGGTCTGTCTTACTCAGGTCTGAGCTTTTAAGCAATGCGTTCTCCTATCTCCTCAAGCAGGCAAAACCCCCAAAGAAAAAAATACTTGCTGGTTTCCAGCTTGACTTAGCTGCTTAGCTCAGTGCTTAGTGGGACCCATCCTCTATTGTGGTGTTCCCCAGCCTCTGTATTTGCTGGGATTCTGATTAGTCAAGAACTACTCATTCACCAAAGGTCCTGTTCTTCCATGCTATCTGCTTATTTCTCTAGATGCATGGGATGACACATGAAAAAGGACATTCAGGCATCTAGTGAAATAGGGAGAATCATAAAGGAGAGTCTCGACTCTACTTTTCTTCTTTTTTTTTTTGAGTCGGAGTCTCCCTGTGTCGCCCAGACTGCAGTGCAGTGGCACGATCTTGGCGCACTTCAGCCTCCACCTCCCGGGTTCAAACAATCCTCCTGCCTCAGCCTCCTGAGTAGCTGGGACTACAGGCTCATGCCACCACACCCAGATATTTTTTTTGTATTTTAGTAGAGACTAAGTTTCACCATGAGGTCTCGAACTCCTGACCTCAAATGATCCACTGCCTCAGCCTCCCAAAGGGCTGGGATTACAGCCATAAGCCACTATGTCTGGCCTAATTTTGGTATTTTTTAGTAGATAGTGGGGTTGGCCAGGCTGGTCTCAAACCCCTGACCTCAAGTGATCCACCCACCTCAGCCTCCCAAAGTGCTGGGATTACAGGCGTGAGCCACTGCTTGCCTGGGCAGTCAACTCCACTCTTCAGCAGGCATGGATGCCTCTTCAAACAGATAATTAATGTTACAGATAATTAATGTTTTGTGCTCCAAGAGGCTGTGAAGTAGATCAAGCCCTGTAAATCAGCCTCTGACTGGTATTCTGACAGCCAAGCTTTGAGCAAACTGACTCTTTTTTTTTTTTTTTTTTTTTTTTTTTGAGACGGAGTCTTGCTCTGCCGCCCAGGCTGGAGTGCAGTGGCCGGCTCTCAGCTCACTGCAAGCTCCGCCTCCCGGGTTCACACCATTCTCCTGCCTCAGCCTTCTGAGTAGCTGGGATTACAGGCGTGCCCACCATGCCCAGTTAATTTTTGTATTTTTAGTAGAGCCAAGGATTCACCATATTGACCAGGCTGGTCTTGAACTCCTGACCTCAAATGATCTGCCTGCCTTGGCCTCCCAAAGTGCTGGGATTACAGGCACGAGCCACCGTGCCCTTCTAAACTTTAACCTGCTTGACCTTAAAATAAGAATAACAGGCTTGATACGGTGGCTTACGCCCGTAATCCCAATACTTTGGGAGGCCAAGGCAGGAGGATCACTTGAACCTAAGTGTTCAAGACCAGCCGGCAATATAGTGAAACCTCATCTTTACAAAAAGTTAAAAAATTAGCTGGGCATGATGGTGCATGCCTATAATCCTAGCTGTTCAGGAGGCTGAGGTGGGATCACTTGAGTACAGAGGAAGATGCTGCACTAAGCTGAGATTGCACCACTGTACTCCAGCCTGGGTGCAGAGTGAGGCCCTATCTCAAAAATAAAGGATAACAGAAGTACCTGCCTCAAATAATTGTGAGAATTGCTCAGGATAGGACCTTAGAGAGCTTGTTATAGGGCCTAGAGGAATTTGATAAATTGATATCACTACTATTTCCACCACTAAGGAAAGAAAAGCTTTACTATAGATCTTGTCTCCATTGCCCATAAAATAAAGCCCAAATTCCTTAGCATGACTTCTAAAGCCAATTTTGTCATATGTGAGTAGCTTAATTTCCAGCAGCTATTCTTCCCACACCCTGAACTGCAGCCCCAGTGAACTTTCCAGAGCTTTCATACCGATTTTCTCTGCCTCAGTCGTCCCCCGTAGCTCATTCTTCATGACCTCACATCAGTGCCCCTTCTCTGGGAAGCAGTTCTTCACTCTCCTGTGACGTTCCTTGTCCCTCCCTTCTGTACACCCGTGGAAGCAGACCTGTCCCAGTTATAACTCATCACCTTGTAGTGCTGTTGTTTACCTACCTCGCACCTTTGCTAGGTATAAAAATCAGAAGATCAGAAGTCCTTACTACTTCATCTCCCCATTCTTCTGGTGCTCGACACGTCATTGTTACCCAGCAAAATAGATGAGTAAATTGAATGAATATAAACAGAAGTACTGCGGTTGCTCAGAATTGTTTTGGAGAATAACTGATGAAAATTTATCGTTGGTTTTTATTTATTGAAACCTCAATTAGTTCATAGGAATGAAGACTGATATTATCAGATGATATTTACTGCTACTTTATTTACTGTTTATCTATAAAACATTTAATATAATTCTTTGAGAAATTTGATCTTGCCTTTCTGGGTTTTTGTTTGTTTGTTTGTTTGTTTGTTTGTTTGTTTTTGTCTTCAGGGTTCCAGTTACAGCCATCCCTTGTCATAACTTTTGAACTATATTTGGAAAATACTGGCCAGGAAAGAAAATGATAAAATTTTCCTCATGGTGAATAAACAAGGGCAGACTCGACTTTCTAAGTACTATGAACATGTGGATATTAATAAGCGTACACTTCTGGAAACAGAAGTCATAAAGAGCTGTCTCTCTCGGTCCAATGAACAAGTAAGTCTCTGGTCCTCTCCTTTATCTCTACATTCAACTCGGCCTTGGCAGATTTGTTATTACTGAGTCTCAGGGGCCGTCATTTCCTTTGATCTATATTCCTTCAATAGCTACTAAGGAAAATAAGAAGTGATGTGAAATGAAAAACTGAAAGAAGCATAGCTCTCTTTACATCCCTTTAAGAAAATTAAAACAAGGAAAACCTGGAAGAATCTTGGGTTCTTATTTAAGTAAGCATATTTGTCTCAACGCACCTTGGAAACGACAATAAAATTTCCTTCTGCTAATAGACACCTCTTCTTTTTTCATTCTTACGAATTCAGCCCCTGAAACTCTCATGAGTGCCTGTAGCAGGTAGCTTTCTATAAGCCAAAAAATGAAGATCAAATGATTGGTATAGAGGTAAATACTGAAGACCCATTTTATGCCAGAGGATAATATTATTCTCAAATGGGGTGGTTTTATTCTGCTTATTATTTTTGTAAATATACCACCAATATAATACTGAAACCAGTGATTGAAAAACAAGTTTGATTTTATTATCTAGGTGGGAAAAATGGAAATTAAAAATTCTTATGAAACAACAAATTTATCCATCTTCCAAAATGGAGATTAAGGCTGGGTGCAATGGCTCACGCCTGTAATCCCAGCACTGTGGGAGGCGGAAGCGGGTGATCACCAGAGATCAGGAGTTCGAGACCAGCCTGGCCAATATAGTGAAAAATTAGCGGGGGTAATTTTTTTTTTTTTTTTTTTTGAGACAGAGTCTCGCTCTGTCGCCCAGGCTGGAGTGCAGAGGCCAGATCTCAGCTCACTGCAAGCTCCGCCTCCTGGGTTCACGCCATTCTCCTGCCTCAGCCTCCCACGTAGCTGGGACTACAGGCGCCCGCCACCTCGCCCGGCTAGTTTTTTGTATTTTTTAGTAGAGACGGGGTTTCACCGTGTTAGCCAGGATGGACTCGATCTCCTGACCTCGTGATCCGCCCGTCTCGGCCTCCCAAAGTGCTGGGATTACAGGCTTGAGCCACCGTGCCCGGCCCAGCTGGGCGTAATTATGCACAACTGTAGTCCCAGCTACTGGGGAGGCCGAGGCAGGAAAATTGTTTGAACATAGGAGGTGGAGGTTGCAGTCAGCCAAGACTGCTTCACTGCACTCCAGCCTGAGCGACAAGAGCAAAACTCTGTCTCAAAAAAAAAAAAAAAAGGAGGTTAAATAGGAATTTTAAAACTGAGTCCATTTTTTTTGTTGTGTTTTTTGAGATGGAGTCTTGCTTTGTCGCCCAGGCTGGAGTGCAGTGGCGCCATCTTGGCTCACTGCAATCTCCGCCTCCCAGGTTCAAGCGATCCTCCTGCCTCAGCCTCCTGAGTAGTAGCTGGGATTACAGGTGCGTGCCACCACGCCCGGCTAATTTTTGTATTTTTAGTAGAGATGGGATTTCACTATGCTGGTCATGCTGGTCTCGAACTCCTGACCTCAAGTGATCTGCCTGCCTTGGTGCTGGGATTACAGGCATGAGCCACTGCGCCTGGCCAAAAACCGAGTCCATTTTGTAAAGAATTTTTTCCCTAGCTCATACCTTGAACAAAAAAAAATTTTTTTTTTTTTTTGAGACAGAGTTTTGCTTTTGCCCAGGCTGGAGTGTAACAGCATGATCTCGGCTCACTGCAACCTCTGCCTCCCAGGTTCAAGTGATTCTCCTGCCTCAGCCTCCCAGGTAGCTGAGATTAGAGGCATGTGCCACCATGACCGGCTAATTTTGTATTTTTAGTAGAGACGAGGTATCTCCATGTTGGTCAGGCTGGTCTTGAAATCCCGACCTCAAGTGATCCACCTGCCTTAGCCTTCCAAAGTGCTGGGATTACAGGCATGAGCCACCACGCCTGGCCCCTTGAACAAAATTTTTATGAATAATTTTGTTTAGAGAATTACTTAATCCAGGTCCTAAACTTGCCAGATCTATTGGGAATTACTCAACAACTGAGGGAAAATCAGAAAACTTGTTTAACTCATGCATTTTAATTTTGTCAGTTCTCCATTTCACTGCACAGTGGGCTGCCTGTGAGCACCAGCGCTAAATCATAAAATATTAAGCTACATCAGTGCTCAAAAGTAACATGGTACAAATGTGTCTCCCTTGGCATCTAAACTGCTTTTTCAGTTGGGACATCTCAGAGTTCCTCTTTGAATTACTACTTTGGCCTGCCATGGCACACACTGTTTCATGTTGTCAGATGGAAACAGAAACTTTTAAAGGGCTGTGTTAATAGCCACATACTTTAAGTAAAAGTAAATACTCTTAGAAGCATTCCTGTTTGAACCTTTCTGCAGAATGCAGGCACTCAATTTCAAATATCATTTTCACTGATAGGTTACCCTTTGAAACGAAAGCTTTGGAATGAATATACTGTTAGATACTTTTGGTGCATTCTAAATTATTTTAGATTTTAAAAGGAGTCCACTGGGCTTTTGGCATAATCAGGCACCAACGTAGCATAATAGCAGCTTAGTTTTTATCCATAGAGGTGCTCTGATACTTTTTTTTTAATGTCAGAAACTCCTGAGAGGCTTTGAAAATGTTCCTCAGTTCTTTCAAAAGGTTGTGTTTCCTTGAAAGATCCAGCTGAGCAGAGATCACACTGGCTCTACAGTGAGCCAAAAGCTGCAGAATGCTTCTGTACTCATTACCTTTATCCTAATTTTAAATAAAAACCTAAATTCCTCCATTTTATAGACTGTCAGATGGCTTTCCCATAGAGGCATTTCCATGGTCAAAACTTGCAGCTTCATTCCCAGGTACATCCGGGCACCCAAGAGCAACACATCCAGCACACCCTAAAATCCAGAAGAAGAGTAACCCTGTGCTTCTGCTCACTCTCCACCTCCCATCCACTCAGCGCCTTCCCATAACTCTTTGTACAAAGGCGATAGGAAAGGGATAAATGAGAAGGGAGTTTTATCCATGTGTCAGTGGTGGCAGGCTAGTTATTAATTCATACGAAGCAATGTTTACAATGCGAGATTTTGTCTAGCATCTGCCACAAAAAGGCCATCTTTAAATGATTTATAAAATAATCTACATGGATTCTTTTCATGAGTCTAGGAAAAAGCAACCAATTTTGTTTGTTTGTACCATGTATTTGGCTCCTCAATGACTATTAAATAGTACAAAACCGAGAATATCTAATGGCTTCCAAAAAAGTCTTGGGGAGGTGAGGAGAAGAAAGTCTTCTTTATCATGTTTGCTTATTTTCACTTCAGAGGCACTTTGCTGATTATTCATTATCTTTGCCTGCTGAGTTCCACACAGAGCCAAGCAAAGGAATGAGAAGGAGTATAAGTGGGAACCCATGTGAACACTCAGACTTTTTTCCAAGACTTCTCCAATTTCCACTAGAGATGCTTCCAAGTGGGCCCCTGAATATTGTGAGAAGGCCACCAGTGGTTGTGTAACATCTTAATATTTTATATTTCTAGGAATGTTTGTCAGATGAATCAGAACCTAGAACTTATGCATGTCATTTTAAATAACTCTCTCTCAACAACAGGAATTAATATCTCATTGTGTTTTGTCTAGTGCTCTTTCATTGAATATAAGGATTTTAAGCTGATATATCGGCAGTATGCAGCTCTCTTCATTGTGGTTGGAGTTAATGACACTGAGGTAAGATAATAGAAGAGCCCTTGGAAAATGCAAGAATTTCTTTCTACTTGCCTCCCTAAGAATTATGACTCTCTTAATTTTTTTATTTTTTTTTAACGGAGTCTTGCCCTGTTGCCAGGCTATAGTACAGTGGCACGATCTCAGCTCACTGCAACCTCCACCTCCCAGGTTCAAGCGATGCCCCTGCTTCAGCCTCCCAAGTAGCTGGGATTACAGGCACGTGCCACCACACCCGGCTAATTTTTTGTATTTAGTAGAGATGGGGATTCGCCATGTTGGCCAAGACGGTCTTGATCTCCTGACCTCATGATCTGCCTGCCTCAGACTCCTAATTTTTTTTTATTTTTATGTTTTTAAGAGACAGACTAGCGTGCAATGGCACAGTCATAGCTCACTGCAGCCTTGAATGCCTGGTTTCAAGCATCTTCCCATCTCAGCCACCTGACTAGCTGGGACTACGGGCTCACACTCCCAAGCCCAGCTAATTTTTTTGCTTTTATTTTTTTTAGAGATGGGGTCTCACTATGTTGCCCAGGTTGGTCTAGAACTCCTGACTTCAAGCGATCTTCCTGGCTTAGCCTCCCAAGTAGCTGGGAATACAGACACAGGCCACTGTGCCTGGCTAGGATCTTGGTTTCTAGCAAGAATAAGGAAAGTTGTGTGGAAGAGAAATATCTAGGATGTTTCTTGGATTAGATGAGGAGCTTGAAAAGTAGAGAAGCCCCAAACCACAGAATGCCTTTTTCTGTTGTAAGCAATACCAGTGCCCTGCCCTTGTTCTCTTGAACAATGAAGCAGCTCATAAGTATACAGACCAACTGATTTTGGCATTAAACATGGCTGATATATCAAAAGCCAGTGAAAACTATAAAGATGATTGTATTGTGATTATATCCCCTCAAATTTATTTAGTTCACCCCTTCACAAATGCCACTCCCAGATCAATAGTACTTATGGACATGGAATCCCTGAAAGGATATTTTACATCTAGCTGAAATATTGATTCGTTGTTTTTTATCCATGAACCAAACTTTGAAGTGGTTTTCCCATCTCCACAGATAGAAAAATGATGGCATGAAGAACCTGAACAATTGCTTAAGCCAATTTGTGGTAAAGTCAGGAAATGGAGCTAAGAACTCTAAATACTAGACACTAAGATTTTAATCTGGCTAGATTTATCATAGACTTCAAAAAAAAGATTCTTTTGGAGACAGTCTCACCTTGTCACCAGGCTAGAGTGCAGTGGCACCACCTCGGCTCACTACAACCCCCGCCTCCTGAGTTCAAGCGATTCTCCTGCCTCAGCCTCCCGAGTAGCTAGGACTACAGGTGCCCACCACCACGCCCAGCTAATTTTTGTATTCTTAGTAGAGACGGGGTTTCACCTTTTGGCCAGGATGATCTCGATCTCCTGACCCCATGATCCACCTGCCTCAGCCTCCCATAGTGCTGGGATTACAGGCGTGAGCCACCACACCTGGCCTAAGTTTTTTAAGGCGGGGTCTCTCTCTGTCTCCCAGGCTAGAATGCAGTGGCACCTTCACCTCTCACTGCAGCCTTGACCTCTTGGCCTGAAGTAATCCTTCCACCTCAGCATCACGATCCCGAGTACCTAAGACTACAGGCTCATGCCAAGATATCTGGATATTTTTACTTTATTTATTTATTTATTTATTTTGTTTTTTTTTTTTTTTTTTTTTGAGACAGAGTCTCGCTATGTCACTCAGGTTGGAGTACAGTGGCACGATCTTGGCTCACTTCAATCTCAGCCTGCCAGGTTCAAGTGTTCCTCCTGGGTTCAAGCAATTCTCCTGCCTCAGCCTCCCATGTAGCTGGGATTACAAGCGTGTGCCACCATGCCCAGCTAATTTTTGTATTTTTAGTAGAGACGAAGTTTCACTGTGTTGGCAAGGCTGGTCTTGAGCTCCTGACCTCAAGTGATCTGCCCATCTCGGCCTCCCAAAGTGCTAGGATTACAGGCATGAGCCATTACGCCCAGCCTATTTTTTTATTTTTTGTAAAGAAGGGATCTCATTATGTTGCCCAGGCTGATCT
This sequence comes from Rhinopithecus bieti, assembly GCF_001698545.2. Taxonomy (NCBI): domain Eukaryota; kingdom Metazoa; phylum Chordata; class Mammalia; order Primates; family Cercopithecidae; genus Rhinopithecus; species Rhinopithecus bieti. The sequence goes on along the minus strand of NW_016812332.1, from coordinate 3,531,383 downwards.
TGAACTTCTGGGCTCAAGTGATCCTCCCACCTCGTCCTCCCAAAGTGGTGGGGATTACAGGTGTGAGCCACCACGCATGGCCTTTTTGTTTTTTAAGACAGGACCTCGCTCTGTTTCCCAGGCTGGAGTACAGTGGTGCCATCGTAGCTTACTGCAGCCTTGAACTCCTGGGGTCAAGCCATCCTCCTGCCTCAACCTCATGAGTAGCTGAGACTAGAGGCATGCAACACCACACCTGGCTAGTTTTTTAAATTTTTTGTGGAGACAGAGTCTCACTATATTGCCTAGGCTGGTCTTGAACTCCTGGCCCCAAGCCATCCTCTCACCTTGGCCTCCCAACTTGCTAGGATTACAGATATGAACCACTAAACCTGGCCAAAAAAAAAAATCCTAGAGGTTAAGGTTTATCTACATTTCCCCTATTGATAAGCATCTTTTAAACAAGTGAGTATAGAACTGTTCCGAGTATTTGTCAGTGGGAGGCTACTTTCCTCATATTATCAGTTCACTAAAAGCTGGAAGCTGACTGGGATGTTCTATGTCTGATTTAAATGAGGGCCATACTAAAATTGATTCTACCTTTCTTCTTTTATTTTAGAATGAGATGGCTATTTATGAATTCATTCATAACTTTGTGGAAGTTTTAGATGAGTATTTCAGCCGAGTGGTAAGTCTAATGGCTAAAAAATGGTTTACTTCCTCAACCCAGTTTGCCAGAAATTGAGTCTCTTTGGACCTATATCAAGAACATGTGTTAATACAGAGTTTTAATAAGTAAAAATTAAAACTTAAGTGATGCCAGATTTTCTTTATCTTTCCTGCTGGTTTATCCAAAGTATTACAAGCCTATATATGCCTGAGATCTTTATAAAGAACTGGAAAAAAAAAAACAAAAAACCCTCTTATAGCCGGGTGCGGTGGCTCAAGCCTGTAATCCCAGCACTTTGGGAGGCTGAGACGGGCGGATCACGAGGTCAGGAGAGCGAGACCATCCTGGCTAACACGGTGAAACCCCGTCTCTACTAAAAAATACAAAAAACTAGCCGGGCAAGGTGGCGGGCGCCTGTAGTCCCAGCTACTCGGGAGGCTGAGGCAGGAGAATGGCATGAACCCGGGAGGCGGAGCTTGCAGTGAGCTGAGATCCGGCCACTGCACTCCAGCCCGGGCGACAGAGCGAGACTCCGTCTCAAACAAAACAAAACAAAAAAATTAGTTGGGCATGGTGGCGCTTGACTGTAATCCCAGCTACTTGGAAGGCTGAGGCAGAGAATTGCTTGAACCCAGGAGGCAGAGGTTGTAGTGAGCCGAGATCCCACCACTGTGCTCCAGCCTTGGTGACATAGCGAGACTCCATCTCAAATAAATAAATAAATAAATAAAATAAATCAGGCACGGTGGCTCACGCCTGTAATCCCAGCACTTTGGGAGGCTGAGGTGGGCGGATCACGAGATCAGGAGATCGAGACCATCCTGGCTAACATGGTGAAACCCCCTCTCTACTAAAATACAAAAAGTAGCTGGGCGCGGTGGCCCACGCCTATAGTCCTAGCTACTCGGGAGGCTGAGGCAGGAGAAGGACATGAACCCGGGAGGGAGACTCCGTCTCAAAATAAATAAATAAATAAACATATGTAATAAAGCTGGGTGTGGTGGCAAACACCTATAGTGACAGATACTCAGGAGGATGAGGTGGGAGGATTTTAGGAAATTTTATCACTTGACAAGGAAACATACCCATTAGCATTTCCCCTCATTATCCCCCTCCACACACAC
>NW_016812332.1:3512591-3528378 GCF_001698545.2 Rhinopithecus bieti | reverse complement strand
ATGCCAGATTTTCTTTATCTTTCCTGCTGGTTTATCCAAAGTATTACAAGCCTATATATGCCTGAGATCTTTATAAAGAACTGGAAAAAAAAAAACAAAAAACCCTCTTATAGCCGGGTGCGGTGGCTCAAGCCTGTAATCCCAGCACTTTGGGAGGCTGAGACGGGCGGATCACGAGGTCAGGAGAGCGAGACCATCCTGGCTAACACGGTGAAACCCCGTCTCTACTAAAAAATACAAAAAACTAGCCGGGCAAGGTGGCGGGCGCCTGTAGTCCCAGCTACTCGGGAGGCTGAGGCAGGAGAATGGCATGAACCCGGGAGGCGGAGCTTGCAGTGAGCTGAGATCCGGCCACTGCACTCCAGCCCGGGCGACAGAGCGAGACTCCGTCTCAAACAAAACAAAACAAAAAAATTAGTTGGGCATGGTGGCGCTTGACTGTAATCCCAGCTACTTGGAAGGCTGAGGCAGAGAATTGCTTGAACCCAGGAGGCAGAGGTTGTAGTGAGCCGAGATCCCACCACTGTGCTCCAGCCTTGGTGACATAGCGAGACTCCATCTCAAATAAATAAATAAATAAATAAAATAAATCAGGCACGGTGGCTCACGCCTGTAATCCCAGCACTTTGGGAGGCTGAGGTGGGCGGATCACGAGATCAGGAGATCGAGACCATCCTGGCTAACATGGTGAAACCCCTCTCTACTAAAATACAAAAGTAGCTGGGCGCGGTGGCCCACGCCTATAGTCCTAGCTACTCGGGAGGCTGAGGCAGGAGAAGGACATGAACCCGGGAGGGAGACTCCGTCTCAAAATAAATAAATAAATAAACATATGTAATAAAGCTGGGTGTGGTGGCAAACACCTATAGTGACAGATACTCAGGAGGATGAGGTGGGAGGATTTTAGGAAATTTTATCACTTGACAAGGAAACATACCCATTAGCATTTCCCCTCATTATCCCCCTCCACACACACCAGGTAACTAGTGATCTATCCTTTTTTCTTGGTGAGTTTTTTATTTTTTATATTGATACATAAGAGATGTAGATATTTTCATGATACTTGTGATAATTTGATACATTCATATAATGTATAAAAACCAAATCAGCGTAATTGGGATCTCCATCACCTTAAATATTTATATTTTCTTTATGTTAGGAACATTCGAATTATTCTCTTAGCTATTTTGAAATATACAATAGATTATTGTTTACCATAGTCACCCTACTGATTTATCAAACACTAGGTCTTATTTCTTCTATCTAATTGCATATTTGCACCCATTAATCTAACTCTCTTCATTTCCTCTTTGCCTCTTCCTTTCCCAGCTTTGGGTCACCACCAATTTACTGTCTATCTTTATGATACCTACTTTTTTACTTCCCACATGAATGAGAACATGTGATATTTGTCTTTCTGTGCCTAGCTTATTTCACTTAACATAATGACCTTCAGTTCCATATGTGTTTCTGCAAATGATAGGGTTTAATTCTTTTTTATGGCTGAATAGTATTCCATTGTGTATATACACCATATTTTCTTTATCCATTCATTCATTGATGGGTGCTTTGGTTGATTCCATATTTTGGCTATTGTGAACAGTGCTACAATAAACATTGGACTGCAGACATCTCTTCAATGCATTGATTTCCTTTCTTTTGGATATATATCTAATCTACTTTCTGTCTCTATAGATTTGTCTGGTCTAGATATTTCATATAAATATAATTGTACAACATGTGATTTTGGTGTGACTGGCTTCTTGGATTGAGTGTAGTGTTTTCAAGATCCATCCATGTTGTAGCACATGTCAATACTTCTTTCCTTTTTCTTGCCAGATGATATTCCATTGTATGGATGCATATACCAAATTTTTTTATCCATTCATCAGCTGGTAGACAGTTGAGTTATTTCCAGTTTTTGGCTATTGTAAATAATGCTTATATGAACATTCGTGGACACGTTTTTGCATAGAACCATGCTTTCAGTTCTCTTGGGCTACCTAGGAGTGCGATGTGGTAACTCCATGTTTAGCATTTTGATGAACTGCTAAACTGTTTTCCAAAGTGTTGGTGTGATTCAAAGACCCATCAGGAGTGCATGAGGGTTTCAGTTTCTCCACATCCTCACCAAAACTTGTTCTTATCTGTCTTTTATGATAGCCATCCCTGTAGATGTAAAGTGGTATAGAGGCCAATGAATTGTAGGTGTCATTTGTGTTTCACTAATGGATAAGGATGTCGAGCATCTTTTCATATGTATATTAGCCATTTGTCTATCTTCTTGGGAGAAATGTCTGCTCAAATCCTTTGCCCATTTTTAAATTGCATTATTTGTTATCTTATTGTTGAGTTGCAGGAGTTCTTTATATATTCTGAATACAAGTCCCTTATCAGATACATGATTTGAAAATATTTTCTCCCGTTCATTTGTAAAGAATCAATTGTTCCAACATCATTTATTCAAGACTGTTCTTTTCCCCTAATGAATTGTCTTGGCACCCTTATCAGTAAATCAATTGGCCATAAATGTATGTGTTTATTTCTGGCCTCTCACTTTTGTTCCATTGATCTCTATGTCTAGCTTACATCAGTAGCACACTCTTGATTTCTGTAGCTTTGTAGTAAGTTTGAAACTCACCAGTCTTTTAAAAAAGAGTCGACAAAGATGTTTTAGGCCTTCCTGGGCTTTAGTTAGATATTCTTGAGAAGTAGCAGTGGCATAAGCTTTTTTTTTTTTTGAGACGGAGTTTTGCTCTTGTTGCCCAGGTTGGAGTGCAATAACGTGATCTCGGCTCACCACAACCTCCGCTTCCCAGGTTCAAGCAATTCTCATGCCTCAGCCTCCCAAGTAGCTGGGATTGCAGGCATGCGCCACCACACCTGGCTAATTTTTGTATTATTAGTAGAGACAAGGTTTTTCCTTTTTCCATGTTGGTCAGGCTGGTCTCGAACTGCCAACCTGAGGTGATCCACCCACCTCAGCCTCCCAAAGTGCTGGGATTACAGGTGTGAGCCACCACACCCGGCTAGCGCAAGCTTATTTTTTAAAGTTGTTTTATTTCATTTCGCATTTAAATAAAAACAATTAAGGAATTGTTTCCAAGCTTCTTCCTGAGGCAGTGAGCAGAATGTGCTCCCTAATTAGTAATACTGTGTGCACTAAAACCCGGAAAGGGCAAAACGCAGATTAGGAAGTTATGTCTTCAGCCCACCTCCTAATGCCTGAAGTGAGGTTTGGCAAACTCCTTCTTCATGGGACAGTCAGCTAGCCTGTCTTCGTCGTCTTAGTGCAACCGTTCTCAAAGTCTGATTCCTGGACCATTAGCATAAGTTGAGGACTTGTTAGAAATTCAAATTCTGGGTCCTACCCCAGACCATTGCATCCGAAGCTCTAGGTTGAGGCCCAGAAATCTGGTTTAAGAAGGCTTCCAGGTGATTCTGATACATGCTTAATTTTGGTAATCACTGCCTTAGTGCATGAGGCTTGCTGTCAGCGTTTTGGTTTTTTTTTTTTTTTTTTTTTTTTTTTGAGATGGAGTCTCGCTCTGTCGATCTTGGCTCACTGCAACCTCCGACTCCCTGGTTCAAGCAGTTCTCCTGCTCAGCCTCCTGAGTAGCTGGGATTACAGGCACACGCCACCACACCCAGCTAATTTTTTTTTTTTTTTTTTTTTTGGAGACGGAGTCTCACTCTGTCGCCCAGGCTGGAGTACAGTGGCCGGATCTCAGCTCACTGTAAGCTCTGCCTCCCGGGTTTACGCCATTCTCCTGCCTCAGCCTCCTGAGTAGCTGGGACTACAGGCGCCCGCCACCTCGCCCGGCTAGTTTTTTGTATTTTTTAGTAGAGACGGGGTTTCACCGTGTTAGCCAGGATGGTCTCGATCTCCTGACCTCGTGATCTGCCCGTCTCGGCCTCCCAAAGTGCTGGGATTACAGGCTTGAGCCACCGTGCCCGGCCAATTTTTGTATTTTTAGTAGAGTCGGGGTTTCACCATGTTGGCCAGGATGGTCTTGATTTCCTTACCTCTTGATCCGCCTGCCTCGGCCTCCTAAAGTGCTGGGATTACAGGCGTAAGCCACCGCACCTGGCTGCTGTCAGCCTTTTCTTGATTCAAGAGTTGGTGTTGGGAACACACCTAGTGGTCTGTGATATGGTGATGCCTCTGGCCAGGAAGGGGCTGGTGCCTTCCAAAGCCGAAAGAGACCAAGAGGTGGTCATTCCAGAGACTGGCCTTAGAGGACAGAGGACATGGAGACTGGCTTTAAAATCTATCTCTGTGTTGATTGCTTGGCAAGACATAGACCAGCACTATTCAGTAAAACTTTCTGCAGAGATAGGAATGTTCTGTACCTGTGCCATCCAATACAGTAGGCATTAGCCAGATGTGGCTCTTGAGCACTTGAAATGCAGTTAGTATAACTGAGGAAATGAAGTTTTAATTTTACTTAATTTAAATCTCCACATGAGGCTGGTGTTTACCATTTTGGACAGCATAGCTCTCACTTCCGCTTACCTTGTGATGACCACTTTCTTGTTCAGACGGACTAGTTGCAAGTCAGGGTCTATGATCAGAGCTGACTATGATTAGCCATTTCAAGGTGACACCCACCAAGAAGAATATAATTTCCCAAAATAATAATGTTCTAAGCCTAGGAGAATAAAAAGTGGGTACAAGTACTATCATTGCTAAGGTTTTAAAAATTATTATTATTATATTCAGTAACAGAATAAATAGCATATTACTGAATTATAGGTATAATTTTAGGGAGAGTCAGGGACCACATAAACCACAAAAGTAAAGATTAGAATTTAATTTCAGTTAGGTGATTCTGCAGGACTTGGACGGTAGATACTAAGGGACAGCTTGGCTTAGGATCAAACCATAGCAAAAAGAAGAAGAGGAAGAGGGAAAAGAACACTCTGGGAAAGAAAACAGGATCTGTCCCCTCACAGCGACAGCCTTGTCATGTAAGATTTATTTTTAGGTTTGTGAATTTTAAACATTCTTTCTGTGGCTATTTTTAATCTTCGAGAATTTCCAAATCTTAAATTTGGAGATCAGTCTCATGCTGTCTGGGGCTGAGAGAAGCATCCCAGCATCACATTTTTAAAACAAAAAGCCAACCCCAGTAAGCTTCAAAGGACACGGCTTTGCCACAGGTGAGGGTTGTTGCTGTTGAAGAAGTGATATCAGGGGATTTTCAGTGCTGCATTTGACAAACCTTAAGTCCTTTCATATTTGAACTTAATTCTCTTTACTTTTTTCTTCCTCCATACTTTTTTCACTATATAAATATCTATTTTATTTTATTTAAAAAATTTTAAAACATATAAGCAAAGAGAAAGAGGAAAGCGAATACATGTAATTATACATTTGTCTAAACCTATAGAACGTACACCACCAGAGTGAACCCTAATGTAAACTGTGGACTTTGGGTGAGAATGGTGTAGGTTTGTCAGTTTTAACAAATGTACCACTGTGGTGGGGAATGCTGACCATAGGAGGAGGCTGCACATTCGGAGGGACATAGGGGATGGGATGTCTGTGTACCTCCCCCTCAATTTTACTCTGAACCTAAAACTTGCTCTTTAAAAAGTAATGTATTTTTTGGCCAGGCATGATGGCTCACACCTATAATCCCAGCACTTTGGGAGACTGAGGCAGGTGGATCGCTTGAGCTCAGGAGTTCAAGGCCAGCCTGGGCAACATGGCAAAACCCCGTCTCTACAAAAAAATACAAAAATTAGCCAGGTGTGGTGGCGCACACCTCTAGTCCCAGCTACTTGGGAGGCAGAGGTGGGAGGATCACTTGAACACAGGAAGCGGAGGTTGCAATGAACCAAGATCATGCCACTGCACTCCAGCCTGGGTGACACACTGACTCAAAATATATAAAGACTTTCTCGAAATAAATAAATAAAATAGATTTTTTTTTAAGTGAGAAGAAGATCATCAGTAAGCCCATCAGTTACTGATAACTGCTGTTAGGTACATTTCCTTTTAGAGTTTCTATGTCTGTCTGTAGCTATATAACCATATATATCTTGATCTGTATACATGCATACATAGGATAATACTATGTATGCATTTTATAACTTTTTTTAACAATATGTAAGTACTTATATTTCTACATTGTCATTTGTGGATATGCTACGGTTTACTCAGTTCTCCTCCTTGATAGATATTTAGGTTATTATCAATAATTTGCTATTACAAGCACCATTACCCTGAATATCCTGTCATATATGATTGTGCCATTGTCTAATTTTTTCCTTGGGATAAACTCCTAGAAGTAACATTAGTGGATTCAAAGATGTGGCACATTGTTACCATCTCTGATACACACATCAAATTACCTACATCTGTAAAGGTTGAGTTAGTTTCTTTTTCCCTCTGCTTTCTAAAGATGAATGGTACTGGCCTGTAAAATTCCTTTGAACTACAGCCTATTTTTAAAAAAATTACAGTCCCAAACTCAGGGCCTTGGCAGAGTCAGACTGCTGTGGCCTCCAAGTCCAGCAGCAGGTAGGAGAGGCCACTGCTATGGATGCAGAAGCCTCTTCAGTCTGACTCTGCTAAGAGCAACGGGTCCCAATGTCTTTGTTCTCACCCTTGCACTCTTTTTCTCTCTTCCAGAGTGAATTAGATGTATCCTTTTTCAATACTGTTTTCCACGGTACTTGGCAAGCGCACTCTAGTCCTTATCAGGTAAGTGCCACGGAGCAGGAAAACTATTCAGCAGTCCAGAGTGTTCATCACCAACAACCATGACAAGACAGCTGGAGGTGTGGGTGTTCTGCAGAACTCCTCCCCCACCTCGTCACCCTTCTTCAACAAGACAATTCTTTTTTTTTTCTTTTGAGATGGAGTTTCGCTCTTCTTGCCCAGGCTGGAGTGCAATGGAGCAATCTCTGCCCACTGCAACTTCCACCTCACTTCAACCTTTGCCTCTTGGGTTCAAGTGATTCTCCTGCCTTAGCCTCCTGAGGCATTACAGGCACCCACCACCACCACGCCCAGCTAATTTTTGTATTTTTATTAGACATGGACGGGGTTTCACCATGTTGGCCAGGCTGGTCTCCAACTCCTGACCTCAGGTGATCCACCCACCTTGGCCTCCCAAAGTGCTGGGATTACAGGCGTGAACCACTGTACTTGGCAAGATGATTCTTAAGATTTTTTTTTTTTTCAGGCAGGACAGCGCTCTCATAGTAGTTAATAGCTACTATTTGTTCATTTAATTTCCTTTAAGCATATGGAATAGGCATTTTCAAAATTTAAATAACACAGCCAAAAAAGTGTTTAGTCCTCCTACAGAAACTGGATTTCCAGGGTTCCAGGTATAAATATCTAGAAATGCCCTACATGACCAGAATAAGGCCTTCAGTGTTGATAAACTGGAAGGTTAAAGAAATTGCCTGGCTTGTAATCCTTGCTATCAAATGTATTCATTTCCTTGATAGCAGAGAAAGTTCTCCTTTTCTCCTTTTCTTCTGTCTCTTTTAAATCACAATATCCAAGTACCCTCAAAACAAGCATGATTTGCTTAGAGTACTGCAGGCCCCCAGATTTTGGCAGGAGCCCTTAGGCTTTGTGCCAGTGTTTGGGAGGCCAGCTAACTTTGAAGTTTATTTTTTACTTCAAAAATCTATCTACCACTTGAGTCCTTGAAGAACACATCAAGTTTCAATCTAAAATAGTAAATTAACTATAACAAATGTTATATATAAATATTTATATATATTAGAATATAACTATATACAAAGTATAACAATATGTTTATGTGTATATATACATACACTTATTTGTATGTGTGTGTATGTATGAGTACGTGCATAAACACACAGCCATTTTTCCACATTTTGCCAGAAATATTAAGTGGATAGAAAACTACTGGTTCTGGGCATAGTGTCTGATATATATCATATGTGTATATATATATATTTCTCATATATATATCATATATCATATATAAATGAGATATTTGTATTTTTAGTAGACACGGGGTTTCACCATGTTGGCCAGGCTGGTCTTGAACTCCTGACCTTAGGTGATCCACCCACCTTGGCCTCCCAAAGTGCTGGGATTATCATATGATATCATATATCATATATATATGAAATATATATATAATATATATATGAGCCACTATGCCCAGCCATATATATATGGCAAATTTTTTTTGAGAGGAAGTCTCGCTCTTGTCGCCCAGGCTGGAATATAGTGGTGCAATCTCGGCTCACCGCAACCTCTGCCTCCCAGGTTCAAGCCATTATCCTGCCTCAGCCTCCTGAGTAGCTGGGATTACAGGCATGCGCCACCATGCCTGGCTAATTTTGTATTTTTAGTAGAGACAGGATTTCTCCATGTTGGTCAGACTGGTCTCAAACTCCCAACCTCAGGTGATCCGCCTGCCTCGGCCTCCCCAAGTCCTGGGATTACAGGTGTGAGCCACCTCACCCAGCCAAAAAAAGTTTTTTTTTAAGAGTGTGTGTGTGTGTGTGTGTGTGTGTGTCTAATTTATATATTTTGTTTGTTTGTTTGTTTGTTTGTTGGAGACAGAGTCTCGCTCTGTCACCCAGACTGGAGTGCAGTGGCACGATTGTGGCTCACTGCAGCCTTCGGCCTTCTGGGTTCAAGCGATTCTCCTGCCTCAGCCTCCTGAGTAGCTGGGATTACAAGCACCCACTATCATGCCCAGCTAATTTTTTTTTTTTTTTTTCGTAGAGACGGGGTTTCACCATGTTGGCCAGGTTGGTTTTGAACTCCTGACCTCAGATGATCTGCCCGCCTCGGCCTCCCAAAGTGCTAGGATTACAGGTGTGAGCCACCGCGCCCAGCCTAATTTATAAATTTATATATACACTTATATAAATGCCCAGAACCAGTATGTTTGCATCCACTTAATATTTCTGGGGAAATGGCTATCTACTTGTTATTACTGATAGGAAATGTCGCCGTGTTGACAAAATTCATTTTGTACGCTGCAATTGGAAGCCTCTGTAAACTAACTGGGAAAATCTGAGTGCCCTCTAGTGGTGAGTGACCCAAATCTATGATCACTGTGACCTAGAAGGGATTATAGATCCCTTCATAGGTTTTAGCATGCTGAATAAAAAGTACCGTGATATACAGACCATGTTGTATATTATGGTGTATTTTCATTCAGCATGGTCTGTATATTACAGTATGTTTTTATTCAACATGTAATATTCTATCTGAATTAATCCATCCAAAGCAATTCAAAATAAATCTCTTCCTACTTGAACAAGATACATGTAGACAAAAAGCTTTTTGATTTAAACAGTCATCAGGAAGATAGCAAGGGCTAAAAGACACTTCACTGGGAGTAGAGAACTCAATTTGCACTTTTGGTCTTGCCACTGACTAGCTGTGTGTATTGGACAAGATACATAACCCCCTCGTCTTAAAATGAGAGAATGACGACTAGAAGAGCTTTAACATTGGCTCAGCCTTAATAGTTGATGTTGCCATGACTTTAGGTAACCGAGCTGAGTTACCTTACATCTGAAACAGGAAGAGAGTCTTACAAGACTAGATATTGAGAGGGTTAACATGAATCAGAGGTGAAGGGATATGTGTTCTAGTTGGATGAGTTGTGTTGATGTGTTGGATATTTACTAGATGTTTACTAGAAATAAAGATGGGGATACTTGTCTTTGTAGCCTTCTGGTGTGTAGTATAGGTCTATGTGATGAGCTCCAGCATTCTTGTTTGAATTACAATTTTACACCAAGATACACAATTTTCCCTTCATTTTACCTGGTTTCGTTTTCACCCTCTCTTCCTCTCTAACCAAGTTATATATATTTAATGTCCTTAGGAATTACTTAGGCATATCCATCTGGCAAATTAGGAATTTTACATCATTTAGAGAAGGGAACTAAGTCTCTCTAGACCTGGAAGTTTACGTCTTTGCTCCAGATTTGATGTCACTTGTACTTCCAGTGGTCTAAAAGTGGAGCAGGCAGCAGAGAAGGGCATGCGCCCCCTCTTTTCTGTTGACACTTTTTTTCTTTTTTTTTTTTTTGAGACAGGCTCTTGCTCTGTCACCCAGGCTGGAGTGCAGAGGTGCGATCAGGGCTCACTACACCCTGGATCTCCTGGGCTCAAGTGATCCTCCCACCTCAGCCTCCCAAGTAGCTGGGACTATGGGTACCCAACACCATGCCTGGCTAATTTTTTTAATTTATTTTTTTGTGGAGATGGGGTCTCACTCTGTTGCACAGGCTAGTCTCAAACTTCTGGGCTGGAGCAAGCCTCCTGCCTTGGCCTCCCAAAGTGTTGACGTTCTTAAAAGATTACCACCCTTAGCCATCTGAAAAATATCTAATTAAAAACCCATGACTCTTCTGTGCTTCATACATAGTCCTTTTTAACCATCACATGTCCAAGGAGGACCTCTGCAGACTAGTTACACAGCAGAAAGACAATGGGACCTTATCGAGGCTCAGCTGCAGTTCCTGCTCCATCTGGGGAGGGGTGTAGACATTCTGCATCACTGTGTGGTAGCATGTAGCCAGGCACCTACTGGAGCAGCCAGCAGTGCTTATATCCACTCTGCCAGGAAAGCTCCCTTAGGCCTTAAAAGGTTGAAAACAAGCAAACTGCTATAATGGCAACCTAGATTTGGTCCTTAGACTGCTAACAGTACATAATCTTGTTTGTGTTTGCTCAGGCTTAAGAAAGCCCTCCTTGTCAGCCCACATAGGACAGATGTGAGTTAAAGCTTGGTTTTGGCACAGGAGAAGGAAGTCAAAACCTCATAAATTCCCAGGAGGCCCCCTCTTTTTCTCCAGAGGCTTTTCCCCTGATTTTTTAAGGCTAGGGAAGTTTCCGAGAACCTGTACAGTTAGACTTGGAGAAATACAGTGCACCATTTACATTTCTCCTTAGTATGGGCTTGTTCTACTTCCAGTAAGGCTGACATCACAGAGCAAGACAGATTGGATTTTAAAAAGAAATGACCTAAGCATAAGAAATCAGGACAGCAACTCTGGCTTGCTGAAAGTCTTCCAGTTAGTGGAAACCCTCTGGTGCAGTGGTGTCAGGTGGGGCGGGCTGCCCCCTCGGGACCAAGCCCGTCAGTGACCTAAATCATTCACGTGCTATGAATACACTCCTGTGCACTCTTCAGTTCCACTCCACCCGCCCGGCTGCAGTGAGGCCTGAAGATTCGGGAAGCCTGTTTCTATAGGGAGAGTTTGCCCCCATCACATACCTTGGTAGATTTATTTAAGACTTCAAATTTTATGAATTAAGGTGGTTTTTTTAGGAATCAATTGATGAACCTCCCAAAATATGCTCAGCCCTGGAGCCCCAGCAGGCTTGCTTTTCTCCAGACAGTTCATAATTCAAAGGAGCTACCTCCACCACCCCCATCTACTGAATAGACAGGGGATGGCACCGATGAACAGCACAGTATGGGAGACACACCAACTACTCTTCAAATTGGTGCATACCTGCTCTGCGCATGAAGGTACAGAAAACCTCCACAGCCTTTTCAGTATTTGGTGCCTTTAAAGAGGCCCAAAGACTTAGTTTATTTTGGCTAGAATGGAATGCAGCAGTACAGCCTTAAGGCCTGGACAGTCAGGGGCTCCTCGGGCCCTGTGCTCTAGAGGGCCCACTCTGTCTCTGCTTTGCCAGCACCCCTTCCCCATCATGGGGCAGTTGGCCACCAGCCCTCCCTGTCCACTGGTTGACCATCCTCTGACTTCCTGGGCCCCTAGAATTTATAAGGTCCGTAGATATCCCAGAGCCTGCCGCCACGGCCTCTGCAAGCCTCTCCTCAACCTTCACCCCAAGACTAGGGGCAGGAATGATAGGAAGGCTGGGCTGGTAGCTGGGATGTCCCACCTACGTGCCTGGGGAGACAAGCGAGAGCAGGCTGGGGTCTCTACTTTATACTCTTGTGAGGCAGAAATAGAGGCTAGCATCCAGGCCCCACAAACATATGCTAGAATCCAGAATGTTTTCTTGATTTAAAAACATCTTTAGGCCTGGCACCATGGCTCATGCCAGTAATCCCAGCACTTTGGAGGGCTGAAGCAGGAGGATTGCTTGAGGCCAGGAGTTTGAGACCAGCCTGGGCAACACAGGGAGACCCAGTCTCTACAAAAAATTTAAAAAGCCAAGCATTGGTTGTGTGTGCCTGTAGTCCCAACTACTAGGGAGGCTGAGTGGGGAGGATCGCTTGAGCCTGGGAGACTGAGGCTGCAGTGAGCCGTGATTGTGCCACTGCACTCCAATCTGGCAACAGAGCAAGACCCTGTCTTTAAAATAAAATAAAACATCTTTACAACATTCCTGTTTGTATTTTATAAACTCTTAAAATCTCAAAGCCTGAGCAGTTGATTCTAGAGCCGTAAAGCTCTGGTGGGTTGTGTGAAAGAACCCTGATTCATGCCCCTTTTATTACAGTTGAGGGCAGGGCATGGGAAGGGCCTCAGTGCTGTGTGCCCTCTCTGTGACTCCGCTAGCATCTGTCATGGTGCTTCCTGGAAGAATGATGGTGTGCAGGCAACAGAGATCAGCACCACTATGGTTTGCAGGCAGGCCCTGATCAGGCCCACTGTGGGGCATCTACCTCTAGTTCCATCAGCTTCCTAAAATCTGAAATACTTTTAGAGATCCAGAAACCAGAATAGGGCTTCTCCAAGTAGGAGATAATGTCAGCCTGATTTAATGAGAAATTGCAAAAATACTTGTTCAAACTGAGGTAATAGGAATACCAGCCAGAAAAACAAACAAATTCTTCAGGGAAGCATCCAACACTGAAACTGCAGCTTCTAAATGAACTGAAATTTTCTGCGTGTTCTGTCAGAAAGTTACAGTGTTAATTAATTAATTAAATCATTATTTAAGCATTTCTTCTGAGGTATGATGGAGCATGTGATGACTTCAGGAATGGCTTGATTTCTTTTTTTTTTTTTTTTGAGACAGAGTCTCACTCTCTTGTCCAGGCTGGAGTGCAGTGGTGTGATCTTGGCTCACTGCAACCTCCGCCTCCCAGGTTCAAGTGATTCTCCTGCCTCAGCCTCCCAGGTAGCTGGGACTACAGGCGTGCACCACCACACCTGGCTAGTTTGTATTTTTAGTAGAGACGGGGTTTTGCCATGTTGGCCAGGCTGGTCTCCAACTTCCAACTTCCGGTGATCCGCCCCCCTTGGCATCCCAAAGTGTTGGGATTACAGGTGTGAGCCACGACACCCAGTCAGGAATGGCTTGATATTATCAGAAAAGAATAAACTAGCTCTGCTTTCCCTGAAGGCTATATTTAGAGTCGTAGGAGCCAGATACTTTGGAGCTAGAAGCAACCTATAAATCATCAGGTTAAAACCTCACTTTTTTTTTTTTTTTTTTTTTGAGACGGAGTCTTGCTCTGTCGCCTGGGCTGGAGTGCAGTGGCCGGATCTCAGCTCACTGCAAGCTCCGCCTCCCGGGTTTACGCCATTCTCCTGCCTCAGCCTCCCGAGTAGCTGGGACTACAGGCGCCCGCCACCTCGCCCGGCTAGTTTTTGTATTTTTAGTAGAGACGGGGTTTCACCGTGTTAGCCAGGATGGTCTCGATCTCCTGACCTCGTGATCCGCCCGTCTCAGCCTCCCAAAGTGCTGGGATTACAGGCTTGAGCCACCACGCCCGGCCTAAAACCTCACTTTTAAAAATTAATGTAAAAAAAAAATTTTTACAGTCAGGGTCTTGCTCTGTTGCCCAGGCTTGAGTGCAGTGTTGTGATCATAGCTCACTGCAGCCTCAAACTCCTGGGCTCAAGCAATCCTTCCACCTCAGCTTCCAGAGTAGGAAAACAAAAATATCAAGGAAAAAAAAATACATCAAGGAATATAGACACACACCACCACACCCAGCTGGCTAATTAAAAAAAATTTTTTTAAATAAAAACAGCATTTCAGTATGATGCCTAGGCTGGTCTTGAACTCTTGGGCTCAAGCAATCCTCCCACCTTGGCCTCCCATAGGGCTGGGTGAGTCACCATTGACTGGTGTAAAACCTCACTTTTTAGGTAAAAAGGTTGAGACCCAAAGAGGTTCTGTGACATGTCCCAATCCGTAGAGCTACTTTAGGGCAGAGCTGGTACTAGTTTCTGGGTTTCCAGGGCCCTTGACTCTAGGATTATAAATTGGGTAGGTTAAATTTGACATTTTTTTTCTTTTTTTTTCTGAGACAGAGCCTTGCTCTGTCATCCATGCTGGAGTACAGTGGTACAGTCTCAACTCACTGCAACCTCCGTCTCCCAGGTTCAGGTGATCCTCCTGCCTCAGCCTCCTGAGTAGCTGGAATTACAGGCGCCTGCCACCATGCCTGGCTAATTTTTGTATTTTTAATAGACACAGGATTTCTCCATTTTGGCCAGGCTGGTCTCGATCCCCTGGCCTCAAGTGATATGTCCACCTTGGCCTCCCAAAGTGTTGGGATTACAGATGTGAGCCACTGCACCCAGCCTAAATTTGACATATTTTTAAAAAAGTAATCATCTGGAGTAGACTGTGGCAATTTAGTCTCTAATAAAACATTTATAAAATGCCTGTCACCATGGTGCTTTGGTGTTGTCGAAGCTTATTTGTGAATAAGGGGAGATGCTTTAGAGAAATGCCTTTGGTTGGAGGAGTCAGAAAGGATGAAAACATTTGAGAGTGTCTGTGAATGTCTTGTTGAGAACATGCTCTCCACTTTGTCTTGTTGAGAACATGCTCTCCAAAAGTGGAGTTCACATTCAGATTTTGAAACATCTTTTTTTCCTTTTGAAAATATGAAATGGAAAGGCTCATTGCCAGAGAGTGAGGACTGGCCTGTGGATCCAAGGGAACATGTGCAGCCGTTCCTCCATGGGAAGGGCAGGCACTGAGGGACGAGGGACCCAGGGCCTTCTCCAGCATGGGAGCTCTAGCCAGGGCCGTGGTGGGTGATGAGAGTCTTGTATAGGAACAGTCCCCAGGAGTCAGCCAGTACCCCAGAAGGAGATGTGAATGTTGCAGATCCAACAGCTCTGCCTCCAGGTTTTTTCTGGCTCCCACTAGACTTGACCACTTTCCTCTTTCCTTTAAGGAGCCCTCTAGGTGCCATATTCATCCACCAGCATTCCTCACCACCAGGTCCCTAAGCTTTAACCCTATTCCTTTTGTTCCATTTTTTAGGGTTCTATTTTAGTCAGGAATAGTGACAGCAAGTTATGAGAAGCAAGAGAGATTTAGGGGGAAAAATGAGAATAATAACAGGCTCATTGACCCACCTCTGACTTTCATATTTAATTTTACATAAGTCTACATAAGCCTACATAACTTTAAGCAAACAGAAACTTTATGTTTTAGCCTACATAACTAAGCCTACATAAACTTTAAGCAAAACCACAGCTGGGTATCCTGTTGTTCTCAGAATATGAGTGGGCCTTTAATGAAAACCGACTTTAAAAAAGATAACAGCCAGGCGTGGTGGCTCACGCCTGTAGTCCCAGCACTTTGGGAGGCTGAGGCAGGCGGATCACCTTAGGTCAGGAGTTCGAGACCACCTGGCCAACATGGTGAAACCTCATTTCTACTAAAAATACAGAAATTAACTGGGCGTGGTGGCACACACCTGTAATCCCAGCTACTTGGGAGGCTAAGGCGGGAGGATTGCTTGAACCTGGGAGGCAGAGGTTACTGTGAGCCAAGATTGTACCACTGCTCCCCATCCTGGGCAACAGAGTAAGACTCCATCTCAAAAAAAAAAAAAAAAAAAAAAAAAAAAAAAAAAAAAAACT
>NW_016812332.1:3477914-3512328 GCF_001698545.2 Rhinopithecus bieti | reverse complement strand
AAAAAAAAAAAAAAAAAAAAAAAAAAAAAAAAAAAAAGAGTCCTTTTCAGTGGCCTAATTAGCAAGAGACAAACTGTGAACAGGGCCAGGCACAGTGGCTCACTCTTGTAATTCCAGCGCTTTGTGAGGCCGAGAAAGGCAAAGTGCCTCATTTCAGCATAGGGGTTCAAGACCAGTCTGGGCAAGATAGTGAAACCCCATCCCTCCAAAAAATAAAGAAATTAGATGGGTGTGGTGGCGCACCTACGGTCACAGTTAATTGGGAGGCTGAGGTGAGAGGATCACTTGAGCACAGGAGGTCGAGGCTAACAGTGAGCCAAGATTGTGCCACTGCACTCCAGCCTGGGCAACAGAGCAAGACCTTGTCTTAACCAAAAAAAAAAAAGTGAACAGAAGACTATACTATACTACAAGAAGACTGTCTCCAGGACTATGCAGAATCTCATAATGGTAGCCTTCTCTGGTAGTATTTTCTGGGGGAAATGTGAACACAGTGGCCCTTGGCCGCTTATCCAGTTTGGTGGGAAATTAAAGTATGAATAATGAGAAAGCAAGTTTTCCCACCCTACATATTTTATTAAAGAACACTTCGCTAGAATATTTTTTTAAAAAAGAAATAAAAGGAGAAACCAAGGGATCTGAGACCCAAGCCTAGAGTTAGAAATTGTAGTTTCTAGGTTGGTCTCTGCCCTGGAATTCCTTTTGAGGTTCCATTTGAGTCTGTGCTGCTCAGTTTCTCACTTATTAAAGGATAATTTGATTGCCACTGTGGTGTTAAAATACTTATGACAGAAAAGTGTTTTATTATCCAGAGATCAAAATTCCAATGTTGGGGCTGGGCGCGGCGGCTCACGTCTGTAATCCCAGCACTTTGGGAGGCTGAGGCAAGCAGATCACTTGAGCTCAGGAGTTATAGAGACCAACCTGGCCAACATGGCAAAACGTCGTCTCTACTAAAAAATTAGCTGGGTGCCTGTACTCCCAGGTACTCAGGAGCCTGAGGCACAAGAATCCCTTGAACCCAGGAGATGGAGGTTACAGTGAGCCAAGATCATGCCACTCCACTCTAGCCTGAGCAACAGAGAGAAGCTGCATCTAAAAAAAAAAAAATTCCAATGATGGGACCATAAACATTTCAATCACTGTATTTATTTATTTTCATTTTTATTTATTTATTTATTTTGAGACAGAGTCTTGCTCTGTTGCCATGCTGGAGTGCAGTGGCCCAATTTCGGCTCACTGCAACCTCCGCCTCCCAGGTTCAAGTGATTCTCCTGCCTGAGCCTCCTGAGTAGCTGGGATTATGGGCGCGTGCCACCATGCCCAACTAATTTTTGTATTTTTAGTAGAGATAGGGTTTCACAATATTGGCTAGGCTGGTCTTGAACTCCTGACCTCAGGTAATCCATCCGCCTCAGCCTCCCAAAGTGCTGGGATTACAGGCGTGAGCCACTGCACCCAGCCTCATTTCCATCACTGTAATTAAAAAGTTGATTTCAAGTGGCACTAATATTCCATGAGCCCTGCGATGTTCAATTCCAATCCACATTATGTGAAAATTCAGAAAGGTTCTTAGCTTTCTAGGTTGGGAGAAAGTGGACTTCAGTAACTCCGTTCTTTGGGAGATTGTTTCTAGTTCATGTCAGCTCAACCTCTGGGGCCCATGAAAGACAACAAGTTTCCTTAGGATCTTTAGAGTCAGTCAAGTTCATTATAGCCTGAAGGTAAGACCATCTTTCAATAGCCATTCTCAGCTCACTACATTAGTATACCAACAGTCTGGGCCCTTCTTACTTCCTCCTATTTCAAATGTCACCATTGCACTGTGTTTATTCCATGGGCTTAGCATATAGGGTATTTTTTGGTCCCTGCTTACCTGGCATATGGCCTAAATGCCATTACTCTTGGCCTCACCAGGGTGTACAAGTTGCTCATAAACCAAATCAAGATGTAAACAACAGCTGGATTCTTATTTTAAAAGAGTCACATGATTCCAGGGGGAAATCAGCTTTCAGCCCTTTGCCTCACAGTGGGTTTGGTCTGTAGTTTCCCCATATAGTGCCAGAAAGCTGCATGATTATTAGTTTGAGTCAGATACACAGATACACAGGCAGTCACATGTCCACAGTATACAATGACCTCACTGAGCAACTCATGTTTCCAGGATGTTGGGAAATGACTTGCTGGAGGACCTTGTCCTTGTAATGTGGGGATGTCAGTGGTTTATATGATTTAGCAGTAAATTCTGATCTGAATTTCAAAACAGTTGGGCAGTTGCTCAAGGCGACATCTGAACAGCGGATCATCTGCTTGCCGGAGATGGGGCAGGCCACAGAGCAGCTTGATCCCCCAACCGATTCATGGGTTAAAATTAGATTTCCTTGTATCTCAGAGGAAGTTATCCTGGAGAAGGTGACATTTTCAAAGGCACTAAGGCTTTCATTGCCCTTAGTGAGTACAACAGGAAGGTTCTCCAGGCCATTTTTCATGTAGCCACCTGTGCTGCTCAGCTCTGCCTTTCTGTATATACCCAGCTGCCATTCCCCCTTTGTCTCACCTAAGTTCTGGCTTCTGGGTCTAGTGAACAGGTTGGAGTCAAGGGCCTAACATTCCAGTCCCAGTTTGGCCGTGGGACAAAGCAGTCATCTGTATAATTGGAAGACATTATTAATAGGTATATCAGAGTGACGCTTTTTTTTTTTTTTTTCTGGGTCACTTAAGGACAGTTCCCATGGGCCCCTGGAAAACAGTTTATTCTGCTGGAGGACTATTTGCACAGAGCTTAATGAGATAGTCACACAGAGCCTAATAAAAACTTTAAAGTCATTCACCGTTTGTCCTATTCTGTGTAGTTGCACTTCACTAGGCAAATACAGTGTAGACTTTGAACATCTGGTCTGGTTGAAAAAAATCAAGTGGGAACAATTCACTTTACAAAGATTTAATTTTGAACTCCCCTAGTGCATTGAATTACCTATTTGTTGAATGAAGTTTGTTTGAAACAATCTGTCAACTGTTTTTGTTTTTGTAACAGACCGTGATCCTGCTCTTTAAGTAGATACAGAACTTCAGATATTAAGGTGTAGAACTGAGAAACATTCATTGTCATCATCTCATTCCAGTTTCCCTTCTTTCACAAAAGAAAAGTTAGGTATTCTGTTGAAGGGATTCTTGAGGGAAGTATTTAGTTCTTTCTAGTTTGCTAGACATCATGGTCTAACAATATTTTCTTCTTTCCCCATGCCCCATGCTAACTTTCCAGTAACAACACCTGTAAGCTGGCCGGGCGCGGTGGCTCACGCCTGTAATCCCAGCACTTTGGGAGGCTGAGACGGGCGGATCACAAGGTCAGGAGATCGAGACCATCCTGACTAACACGGTGAAACCCAGACCATCCTGACTAACACGGTGAAACCCCGTCTCTACTAAAAAAAAAAAATACAAAAAAATTAGCCGGGCGTGGCGGTGGGCACCTGTAGTCCCAGCTACTCCGGAGGCTGAGGCAGGAGAATGGTGTGAACCCAGGAGGCGGAGCTTGCGGTGAGCCGAGATCGCACCACTGCACTCCAGCCTGGGCAACAGAGCGAGACTCCGTCTCAAAAAAAAAAACACCTGTAAGCCAAAGTGGCTCCATCATTCTCAAATGACTTCTTAGAACTACCCATTTGTAAGAGATACTGTCTTGAAATCCAGAAATTTTATTGTGCCCTGCCTTCCTCATTCATTTTCTCCTCAGAGTTATTTTTACGTCAGTCTGTCTGACAGAGAAGATAACTGAAGGAACAAGGCATTTATTTTGGGGTGGAGGTTTGGGGGCTGAGGAGGGAGGTATCTAGCCGCTCCTGAGGAGCCTGGAAGCAGAGCAGTCAAGCCCAAGCTTTGGATTTAAATTCCAGCCTGGCATTTACTAGCCATGTGGCCTTGGACTATGCTTTGAGCCTGTTTGATCCTGGGTAAACTAAGGATAATATGTAACAACATACATCAGAGATTTACAGAGGGTTGGAACTCAACACAATGTCTGGAACAGGAGCATTCAACAAATGGTTGTTACTGTTATTATTATTGTCTGGGACAACAACATTATTTTTGAGTTCAGGTCATTCTCTGGCCACATGACACTTGCTGTGTTCTCTAGCACTTAGTAGACTCCCTATCCCTTTGGTTAAAAAATGTAGCTGTTTCGTTTTTATCCCTACTTATCCTGTTGGCTTAATCAAGGTGAAACTAGGTATGTATATGTGAAGGTAACAATTTCTAATATGGATGCCAGTTTTAAATTTAATTTCAGAAATTATGTACCAAAAAACCTCATGCTTAGACTAATTTACACTGGGAAAACTCCAGGTTAAGCCACAAATGTTTACTGAATGTTAACATTTTTATAACTTTAAACTAATTTCCTTAATATAACCCTAGATAATGTTTAATTTGGATAAAGTACACATCATTTTGGATGAGATGGTGTTAAATGGCTGCATTGTGGAAACTAACAGGGCAAGAATTCTTGCGCCTCTACTAATTCTTGATAAGATGTCAGAAAGCTGAAAGGAAGTCTCTTCCAGACAACATGGATTTATCAGAAATGCGAGTACCGTGGAATACATCTCAACATCTGTAACCAGGAAGAATCTGGAAGACCACAATTACAAAATGGGGTATCCTTCCAAAGACATTATAAATAGGCATTTTCCACAGTTCCTAAAAAGAAAACAAAGCTGTACTTTAAAATATGTACAAAGAAAAAAAAATTTTTTAAACTGAGAGAGAAGTTTTATATTCTAATTGTAAAACATATCTTTCCCACCCTTTCTTTTTTTTTTTTTTTTGAGGCACGGAGTTTCTCGCTCTGTCAACCCGGGCGGAGTGGCAAGCTGGCCGGATTCCTTCAAGCCTCAACTGCCAATTCTTACCGCCACCTCCCGGGTGCACGCCATTTCTTTCCTTTGCCTCAGCCTCCCGAGTGCTGCGGACTACAGGCGCCGCCACTCGCCGGCTTAGTTTTTTTGCTTTTTTTCTTAGTTAAGGGAGGACGGTTCACCGGTGTTTAGGCCAGGATGGTCTCGATCTTTCCTTGACCTCGTTTGATCCAGCCCTTTCCTCGGGCCTCCCAAAAGTGCTTTGGATTACAGGCTTGAGGGGCCACCGCGCACCGCCTTCTTTCCCAACTTCCTTTTAAATTCTGTTGAAGGCCGCCTAAGAACCCTTATTGGCTCTATAACTTTCTTTTTGCCAAAAAATCAATATTCAGGAATAGCAATATGGTAGTGGGAAAAAAGTATGGCAGTTTTCTGTCAGCCAATCAAGTTTTAAAATTTAAACACAAGGCATTTTGAGTAATGCTGTTTTCTGAAGGCTGTCTTTTTTTTTTCTTTTTTTGAGATGGAGTCTGGTCTAGCTCTGTCACCCAGCGTATTCTCAGCTCACTGCAACCTCCACTTCCCAGGATCAAGTGATTCTCCCTCAGCTTCCGAGCTGGGACTACAGGCGTGCGCCACCACACCCGGCTAATTTTTGTATTTTTAGTAGAGATGGGGTTTCACCATGTTGACCAGGCTGGTCTCGAACTCCTGACCTCAGGTGATCTGCCTGCCTCAGCCTCCCAAAGTGCTGGGATTACAGACATGAGCCACAGTGCCCGACTTCTAAGGCTGGCTTATTCCTGTAAAAGGCTTAGTAAAATTTACTTTTTAAGAGGTGTGTGGGTGTGTGTGTGTGTGTGTGTGTGTGTGTTTTTTTAGATGGTGTCTCGCTCTGTCACCCAGGCTGGAGTGCAATGGCATGATCTCAGCTCACTGCAACCTCCACCTCTGGGTTCAAGCAATTCTCCTGCCTCAGCCTTCTGAGTAGCCGCGACTATAGGCATGTGCCACCACGCCTGGCTAATTTTTGTATTTTTAGTAGAGATGGTGTTTCACCATGTTGGCCAGGCTGTTCTTGAACTCCTGACCTCAAGTGATCCACCCACTTCGGCCTCCCAAAGTGCTGGAATTACAAGCATGAGCCACCATGCCCAGCCAAGATGTGTTTGTTGTTGTTGCTGTTGTTGTTGTTGTTTTGTTTTTTAAGAGAAGCGGGTCTTGCTGTGTTGTCCAGGCTGGACTGCAGTGGCTATTCACAGGCATGATCATGTTGTACTATAACCTTGAACCTTCCTGGCCTAGCTTTAAAATCTTTATAATGTGGGGCTGGTGCAGTGGCTCACACCTATAACCCCTGCACTTTGGGAGGCTGAGGAAGGAGGATCGCTTGAGGCCAGAAATTCAAGACCAGCCTGGGCAACATAGACCTCGTCTCTACAAAAAATACAAAAATTAGCCAGGTGTGGTGGCACATACCTGTAGTCTCAACTACTTGGGAGTCTGAGGCAGAAGGATTGCTTGAGCCCAGGAGTTCGAGTCTGCAGTGAACTATGATCGTGTCACTGCACTCCAGCCTCTCTCAAAAATAAAGAAGTCTGAGTGTGGTGGCTCAGGCCTATAATCCCAACACTTTGGGGGGCCAAGGTAGGAGGATTGCTTGAGCCCATTAGTTCAAGACCAGCCTGGGCAATACAGCAAGACCACATCTCTACAAATATAAATAATTAGCCAGGTGTGGTGGCTCATGCCTGTAATCCTAGCACTTTGGGAGGCCGAGGCAGGTGGATCACTTGAGGTCAGGAGTTTGAAACCAGCCCGGCCAACATGGTAAAACCTTGTCTCTACTAAAAATACAAAAAAATTAGCCAAGCACGGTGGCAGGCACCTCTAATCGCAGCTACTCAGGAGGCTGAGGCAGTAGAATTGCTTGAACCCGGGACACAGAAGTTGCAGTAGGCCGAGATCATGCCACTGCACTCCAGCCTGGGCAAGAGTGAGACTGTCTCTAAAAATAAATAAATAAATAATTAAAAAGTTAGCCAGCTGTGGTGGTGAGCACCTGTACTCCTAACTACTCAAGAGGCTGAGGTGGGAGGATTGATCAAGCCCAGGAGTTTGAGGCTGCAGTGAACTATATGATCACAACGCTGCACTCCAACCTGGGTAATGGAGTGAGGCCCTGCCTCAAAAAAAACCAAATCAAAACAAAAAACTTTTATAACATGTACCTAACAAAGATTGCAGAGTTAAATTTTATTTGCCAGTTTGTAAAAGCCATTGATATTCATTTTAAAAAGGGCACTTAGTAATTACAATGCCATTATGTAATTAACTCTATAGAGAGCATTACTTTCAAATAATGGATGGTCAGACATTGAGAGTCCCTACAGCTATCTTTTATGCCCCCTTTTTTGTTTGTTTTTTGGAGACAGCATCTCCCTCTCTCCCAGGCTGGAGTGCAGTGGTGTGATCACATCTCACTGCAGCCTCTACCTCCTGGGCACAGGTGATCCTCCCACCTCAGCCTCCCAAGTAACTGGGACCACAGGCGCACACCTGCTCCACCCAGCTAATTTTTGTATTTTGTTGTAGAGAGAGGGTTTCGCCATGTTGCCCAGACTGGTCTCAAATTCCTGTGGTCACATGATCCATCTGCCTTTGCCTCCCAAAGTGTTGGGATTACAGGCCTGAGCCACTGTGCCCAGTCTTTTTATGCCACATTTTAAAGGGTTTGCTTATTAATAAGCTTACTGTTAATGTACTTTAGTTCAAAGTTTAAAAGTAGAATGCAGCCAGACACGGTGGCTCACGCCTATAATCCCAGCACTTTGGGAGGCTGAGGTGGGTAGATCATTTGAGGTCAGGAGTTCAAGACCAGAGTGGCCAACATGGTGAGACCCTGTCTCTATTAAAAATACAAAAAATTATCCGGGCACGGTGGCACATGCCTTTAATCCCAGCTACTTGGGAGGCTGCAGTAGGAGGATCACTTGAAACCAGGAGGCAGAGGTTGCAGTGAGCTGAGATCGAGATCGTGCCACTGCACTCCAGCCTGGGCAACAGGCTCCAAAAAAAAAAAAAAAAAAGTGGAATGCAAGAAAATATCTCTGTACAGATAGGCATGAAATGAATCCTTTTCTTCCTCCCTTTTACTCCTTTAACCCCTTCTCCTGCAATGTCTTGAAGTAAATTACTGTCATTACAGAAGAGTAATGCACTGCATCCCCCCAAAACCTTTCTATATGCTTTTGCTACCCAGTTAACAGAATATACACAACTGTCTTAGGCGAAAGTATGTACAATAATCCCTCTCTTATCCACTGTTTCGCATTCTGTGGTTTGTGTTACTCATGGTCAACTGAGGTCCCAAAATATTAAATAGAAAATTCCAGAAATAAACAATGTATAAGTTTTAAACTGCATGCCATTCTGAGTAGTGTGATGAAATCTTGCACCGTCCCACTTTGTCCTGCTCGGTCCTGCTCCATCTTGCCTGGGAGGTGAATCGTCCCTTTGTCCAGCATATGCATGCTGTATACACTCCCCACTTGACAGTCATTTAGTAACTGTCTTGGTTACCAGATGGACAGATCAAGAGAAGGGTGAGTACAGTACAATAAGGTCTTGAGAGAGAGAGAGACTACATTCATATATATTCATCTATATATATATAATTTTTTTTTTTTTTTTTTAAGACAGGGCCTTGCTCTGTTGCCCAGGCTGCAGTGCAGTGGCATGATTACGGCTCACTGCAGCCTCAACCCCCTGGGCTCGAGCGATCCTCCCATCTCAGCTTCCCAGGTAGCTGGGACCACAGGTGTGTGCCACCCTACTGAGCTAATTTTTCTAATTTTTTGTAGAGACGAGGTCTCCATATGTTGCCCAGGCTGGTCTTGAATTCCTGGGCTCAAGCGATCCTCCTTACCTCAGCCTCTGAAAGTGCTGGGATTACAGGCATGAGCTACCACACCTGGCCATCTTTTGTTTTTTAAGAGATGGGGTCTCTGTTACCCAGGCCGGATTTGAACTCCTGGGCTCAAGCCATCCTCCTGCTCAGCCTTCCAAGTAGCTGGAGCTATAGGTGCACACCACCATGCCCAGCTTTCACATAATTTTCTTACAGTATATTGTAATAATTGTTCCATTATTGTTAATCTTAGTGTGCCTAATTTATAAACTTTATCATAGGTATGTATGTATAGGAAAAAACATTCTCTTTCTCTCTCTCTCTCTCTATATATAGGATTTGGTACTATCCTCAGTTTCAGATATCCACTGGGGGGTCTTAGAACTTACCCCCAAGAATAGGGAGGTCTATATATATGCATGTAGGGGTGGGAGGTCAGGTACAGTGAAGAAAGTAGAAATCTTTTTTCTTTAACTATAGAGACAGGGTCTCACTATGTTCCCCAGGCTGATCTCAAACTCCTGGGCTCAAGCAATCCTCCCACCTCAGCCTCCCAAAGTGCAAGGATTACAGGCATGAGCTACCCTGCCCAGCCAAAATCTATTTTTGGTATATTAAGATAAACAGTCCCAGCCTATAGAATGATCCAATAGTTCATTCTTCTGTGACACTCCAGCCTCTAAAATAGGACATAAATGCATAAATGCATTTTTTTTCTTTTTTGAGACAAGAGTCTTGCTCGGTTGTCCAGGCTGAAATGCAGTGGCATGATCTCAGCTCACTGCCACCTCCGCCTCCTGGGTTCAAGCAATTCTGCCTCAGCCTCCCAAGCAACTGGGATTAGAGGCGTGTGCCACCACACTGGACTAATTTTTGTATTTTTAGTAGAGATGGGGTTTCATCATGTTGGCCAGGCTAGTCTCAAAACCCTGACCTCAAGTGATCGGCCCACCTTTGGCTTCCCAAAGAGCTGGGATTACAGGTGTGAGCCACCGCGCCTGGCCAAATGCACATTTCAGAGACACCATTCAGCACTGTTCTGTTTGGTTTGTCTGTGTATTGTGGGCGGTAGGCAGTGGAGCCTTTTTTTAATCCCCTTCTAAAAATCCACTTGCAGTATCAAGGTTTGTATCTGTAAAAACGCAGAAAGTCAACAGAGGACTCCAAACCCGAGTTGTTTTTGGACTCATTCAGGAAGGCAAAAGGAAGGCTTCTGACCTGTGGGAACAATGAGTGGTTTGTGTGTACAGATACACCTTTGTATCAAGTAGCCAAGGTCTGGGGAAAGCCCAGTCTAGACCAAAGTGCTATGAAGGCCTTTCTGAGACACAGTAGTTGGAAAACACTGTCCTAGTTGGTAGGTACTTAATCAGTAGCACATTCAGGTAACTGCTGAAACTGGTACACCAGAGTAGCTAGGGAGTGAACAAAATTAATTTTGGGGTCACACCAAAATAGTAGTTGAATTACATCTTGGCACAGATTTTAGGACCTTGAGAGAATAACAGTTGAAAAAAAAATAGTTAGTAGATATCATAGGAAACAATATTTAAGAACTTACAGTTGAGGTGGAGACCCCAGTAGATGTCTCATAATACTTGACTCATGCGTATCTGTACTTACAGGCTGTGTCTCCATCTAACTTCACTAAGATGCTTTAAGTGACTTTTCATACTTTTATTTGGTCAGCCTTACCTTGTTCTTAGATTTTTTCTGAGGAAGACTCCTAATATTTCAAAAACAGCTATGATTGTATGTAAACTTTTGTTTTATTTATTTTTGAGTTTCACTCTTGTTGCCCAGGCTGGAGTGCAATGGCACAATCTCGGCTCACTGCAACCTCTGCCTCCCAGGTTCAAGTGATTCTCCTGCTTCAGCCTCCCGAGTAGCTGGGATTACAGGTATGTGCCACCATGCCCGGCTAGTTTTTATATTTTAGTAGAGACAGGGTTTCACCATGTTGGTCGGGCTGGTCTCAAACTCCTGACCTCAGTTGATCCACCCTGCTTGGCCTCTCAAAGTGCTGGGATTACAGATGTGAGCCACCATGCCCTGCCTGATTTTATGTAAAGTTATCAACTTATCTGCTATAGCCACTTGCTAGACCAGGGTTCAGCAAGCTTTTTCTGTAAAGGGCCAAATAGTAAATATTTTAGGCTTTGTGGGCCATATGGTCTCTGCTAACTACTCAATTCTGCCATTGTAGTGCAAAAGCAACCATGTAAATGAATGAACGTGGCTGTGTTTGTGACACTGAAATTTAAATTTCATAATTTTCACATAAAATATTCTTTTTTTCCCCCAACAATTTAAAAATTTTAAAGTCATGCTTAGCCATGGGCCATTCAAAAACACACAGCAGGCCATAGCTAGCTAACCCTGGTGCCAGGCTAGTCTTGGTAAAAGCTGACTACTGATAGACATCTTAGAGACTTGTAATTATAGCAGAAGGTATCTCTTATAGGAGGAGAATTTGCCTTTTAAACAGGTCAATACTGGGCAATTTCAAACATGCTTTTGGTTCCTTAAAAAACCATGTGAGCCAGGTGTGGTGGTACACATCTGTAATCCCAGCTACTGCGGAAGCTGTGGTGAGAGGACTGCTTGAACCTAGGAGTTTGAGACCAGCCTGGGTTAACACAGCAAGACCCTATCTTTAAGGGAAAAAAAAAAAAAAAGAAGCTATTTGGCTAAATCAGGCCTAGTGTCATTCCTTTCACCTATAAGCACAGATACGGTAATAACTGGAATTTGGAAAATCCACTTTGGAATTTGGAAATACAGTCCCTTCTTCAAAACCAGAAAACAGCAGTATCTTTGTGTTTTCTTTTGACACTAACACAACATTTAAAAATCATTCTTGGATCTTTCTTACATCCTCACTTTACATATCCCTGCAGATACAATAGTTAAGTTGTGGATCTGGTGTTTTTTTTTTTTTTTTTTTGAGAAGGAGTCTCGCTCTGTCACCCAGGCTGGAGTGCAGTGGCCAGATCTCAGCTCACTGCAAACTCCGCCTCCCGGGTTTACGCCATTCTCCTGCCTCAGCCTCCCGAGTAGCTGGGACTGCAGGCGCCCGCCACCTCGCCCGGCTAGTTTTTTTTTTTTTGTATTTTTTTTAGTAGAGACGGGGTTTCACCGTGTTAGCCAGGATGGTCTCGATCTCCTGACCTCGTGATCCCCCCGCCTCGGCCTCCCAAAGTGCTGGGATTACAGGCTTGAGCCACCGCACCCGGCCCGGATCTGGTGTTTTTTAAAAAAATTAACACAAGTAACTGGTCAGTTCTAGCTGAGGCATACTTTAAAACTGAACCCAACCGTTGGATCACAAGTGTGTGAATATTTATTTCTTCTAGTCTTTCAGTTTTAATAACTGTATTTACTATATAAAAACACATTTCTTTATGTAGTAACTTCAGAAAACTTTGCATGATTCAAAATGACAAGTACATGGTAAAGCTCTGAAGTCTGATGATTGCACTGAAATAGTCACACGACACAGTTTTATACGCTGCAAACATTTTAATCATTATTGTTGAGCATACATTTTGGAAATTTTTTACTTCAAACGGCAACAAGTTAAATAAATGTTTATAATATACAAAGAAAATACAACCAAAAGTAAAACTTGCTTTAAGTGTGCCTTGCACTTAGACCAGTGTTTTCCCCCCTTAATACATCTTTATTTTTGAGCTGCACAAACACACTTAAGACTTTGATCTTCATAGTACGGCATTTAGCAAATAAAAATATACTCCCACCTTAAAGAAATAAAAGGTTGGTGCATGATTATATGCCAAACAAAGAGAGAACACTAGAATACTCTTGATAGTGCAGGCATCATTAAAAAGGAAAAGAAAAAGCTTGAGATGCTCATTAATTCTCTATGTTTTAAGGAAGCAGGATTTTTGACCAAGTAGCTTAAAAGCCAGCAAAACAGGGATCAGTGACAGCAACTGTAGTGTATGGAGTATGAAATGACAAACTTTACACAAATACACTGTTAGAAATTTACCAGTGAACACTGAAGATCTGAGAAGCTGCTCTTTGGAACAGTCAAGTAGGACCACCTTATTCCAGTCACATAAGCCCTTGTAAAGTAACACAGTGTTCTGTGCTATATACTTGCTGGCTGGGTAGTTACAGGATTTGTTTTGTCATTAGCAGCTAACAAACTTACTCCACATGTTCTTAAAGCCTTAATGGTGGAAAAAAAGGCAAGTGTCATTAGCGTGGAGGATCATATACTTCTCTGCACATAAACAAAAGAGGCTTCACTAGTATTTTTAAAGTCTCTGATGTCTCCCATTGCACTTCAAAGCTCAATTGAGATGAAAGCCTTTCTCCATTGTAGCAGCTAGCAGGCGCTCTCTCATGATCTCCTCGGAAGAATATTCAGGCAACTTAAGGTAATGCACACATGTATTGACTGATGGATAGCTTGCATCAGTAGCGTCAACCTACAGCAAGAAAGCAAACACAACAGAAGACCATGAGTTTAAATACTTCTTTCTTTCAAAAGTAAAGTAACTAAATTTCATTTGGATTCCCAATTAGCCACAGAGCTTGTACCTTGCGTACAACCGTGAGCCTGGGATGCAGGTTAGCCAGGCCACCTGGGGGTAGAGTTGAACAACCAGTGGTAAACTGCAAGAATGCTTTCCTTTCATCAGAAGACATGCCACATAAAACCCTCACAAACCTCAGGAAACCAGGGCTAAAAGAACAAAAATATAGTTATACTGAGTTGACTGCAGATTTAAATGAAAATCACTACCACTACTTTGTAAGCCAGCAACAAGCCCCCTAAAAAACAATATCCTCACACCAGAACAACAACACATCTAGAGACTCTTGGGTAAATATGAAATGGGCTAAGACAAGCTACTTTAAAAATACCCCTGGCCAGGTGTGGTGGCTCATACCTGTAATTCCAGCACCTTGGGAAGATGAGGTGGGTGGGTCACCTGAGGTCAGGAGTTTGAGACCAGCCTGATGAACATGGTAAAACCCATCTCTACTAAAAATACAAAAATTAGCCGGGCATGGTGGTGGGTGCCTGTAATCCCAGCTACTTGGGAGGCTGAGGCAGGAGAATCGCTTGAACCTGGGAGGCAGAGGTTTCAGTGAGCCGGGATTATGCCACTGCACTCCAGCCTGGACAACAAGAGTGAAACTACATCTCAAAAAAAAAAAAAAAATCCCTCAAAGCCTGTCTTGCACTTATAAATTGTAAAAACTGAAAAATACTGATGGTGTATGGGGTCCATCTATTATGCAACAAAGTCAGCAAATCATAAAAACATGGGATCCATTTGCAAAATCATTCCAAATATGGATAAATACACCAAAGGGGATCTGAAATAATCAATTTTTGTTCCAGCAAAATAATTATCTTGTGATAAATTTATGTAATGAAATAGTAGATGAACTATATGCCAGAACATGGATAAATTTCATAATCATGTTACTCAAAAGAAACCAGACCACAAAGAAAACAGACTACATGATTTTATATTAAAAGTTCAAAAGCAAGCAAAACTGATCAACATATGGTGATTAAATTAATAGAAAAGAATATCGTGGGAAGGGGGATTTTTGAAGTTGTTTCATATTCTGGATACCAATTACATAGGTGTGTTCATTTTGAGAAAATCCTCTAAACTGTATATATGACGTGTGTACTTATCTGTTATATTCAATAAAAAGTTTAATATAAATGTAGTATAGCCTAACAGCTTACAATTTACCAAATTTTAAAAATGAACAATTAAAACACAATGAGAAAAGGAATCAACATCAACCATGATGTCAGCTGTCTTTTTTTTTTTTTTGAGATGGAGTTTCACTCTTGTTGCCCAGGCTGGGGTGCAATGGCACGATCTTGGCTCACTGCAACCTCCACTTCCTGGGTTCAAGTGATTCTCCTGCCTCAGCCTCCTGAATAGCTGGAATTACAGGCGTCTGCCACCACACCCAGCTAATTTTTGGTATTTTTAGTAGAAACAAGGTTTCACCATGTTGGCCAGGCTGGTCTCATTAAACTCCTGACCTCAAGTGATCCGCCCGCCTTAGCCTCCCAAATTGCTGGGATTACAGGTGTGAGCCACCGCGCACGGCCTGATATCAGTCGTCCTTTTGTATCCTCCCAGCCTTATCAATGGATATGCATTCTGGTCACTGTGAGACACCACTGCTTTCTCACTTACTTTATGAATGTAATTCACTGAGTTATAGTTCTTTAGAGAACCTGTCACTTGATTTGGGGGATATAAATAATTTTGTTGATCTTAGAAAATAGTATCACATACCTGTCACGTGTATAACCCAGCTTAGGTTCAGTGTAATTGATAATATCTTCTGCTGCCCAGGATGGTGACTGGTTTCCACAAAGAATCATTTGGACTTCTTCATGGCTGAAGGAACTTAACTTCTCCATTGGAAAAACTTTATTAAACCCATCTACATCATACATGTACAGAAACACAAAAAACATACAACTCAGTTTCCAAGTTATGATTCCAAAATACCAAATTTCAAACCAAAATACCCATTATCAGAATCAATCTAAGTATCTATCAAGGAATGAATGTGTAAAGAAAATGTGGTATATATACACAATGGAGTACTATGCAACCATAAAAAAGAATGAAATATTTTCATTTGTAGGAACATGGGTGGAACTGGAGGTCATTATATTAAGTGAAAAAAGCGAGGCACAGAAAGACAAGTATCACATGTTCCCACTCATATGTGGGAACTTAAAAAGTTGATCTTGGCCAGGCAAGGTGTCTCACACCTGTAATCCCAGCACTTTGGGAGGCCGAGGCAGGCAGATCACCTGAGGTTGGGAGTTCGAGACCAGCCTGACCAACATGGAGAAACTCCATCTCCACTAAAAATACAAAATTAGCCGGGTGTGGTGGCACATGCCTGTAATCCCAGCTACTCAGGAGACTAAGGCAGGAGAATTGCTTGAACCTGGGAGGTGGAGGTTGCAGTGAGCACAGATCGTGCCATTGCACTCTTAGCCTGGGCAACAAGAGCAAAAACTCCGTCTTAAAACAAACAACAACAACAAAGTTGATTTCATAAAGGTAAAGAAAAGAATGATATCAGAGGCTGGGAGTGTTGCATGTGGGGGTGGATGAAGAGAGGTAGTTTAATGAGTACAAATTTACAATTAAATAAAAGGAGTAAGTTCTAAGGTTTTCTAGCACAGTAGGGTGACTATAGTTAACAGTCATATATATAGTATATTTCAAAGAAGCTAGAAGAGAGTAATTTGAATGTTCCCAACACAGAGAAATGATAAATGTCCAAGATGATGGATATCCTAAATACCGATTTTTATCATTACACATTTTATGTATCAAAATGCCCCATAAACATGTACATATATTATGCAACAATTTAAAAATACCCATTACCAATGAAATGGACAGAAGATGGATATTCAACATTCATAAATGTTTGAGTAAACAAGCATAAATTAAGACAGCTTGAAATTAAAACTGTGTTTTAAATTAGAAATCCCTGCTTATCACAAATGTGGAGAGAGAGAGAACATTCAGTTGCTATGGTCAGTATGCAAATTCTTATTACTACTCAGTCTGGAGTTCGCCAGCAGTTTCTGTCATACAAGTCAGGCAAAACTGTGTTCTCATTTTCAATAGTAATTTACCATATAATATACTCTGTTACCATGATTCTTTCATGGTTTAATTCATCCTGATCAAGTAATCTAGCATGTATGCAACCTACGTCCACTTTCTTTGTTGAGGCAAGGTCTCCCTCTGTTGCCCAGGCTAGAGTGCAGTGGCACAAACATGGCTCACTGCAGCCTTAGCCTCCCACACTCAGACTATTCTCCCACTTCAGCCTCACAGGTAGCTGGGATCACAGGCACATGCCACCACATCTGGCTAATTTTTAAAAAAATGTTTTGTAGAGATGGGGTCTTGCCGTGTTGCCCAGGCTGGTCTTGAACTCCTGGGTTCAAACGATCCTCCTGCTTCAGCCTCCCAAAGTGCTGAGATTATAGGCGTGAGCACCACCACACCCGAGCACCAGCAGTTCTTTTTTTTGCGACAGAGTTTTGCTCATCGTCCAGGCTGGAGTGCAATGGCGTGATCTTGGCTCACCGCAACCTCACCTCCTGGGTTCAAGCGATTCTCCTGCCTGTCTCCCAAGTAGCTGGGATTACAGGCATGCGCCACCATGCCCAGCTAATTTTGTATTTTTAGTAGAGACAGGGTTTCTCCATGTTGGTAAGGCTAGTCTTGAACTCTCAACCTCAGGTGATCTGCCCGCCTCGGCCTCCCAAAGTGCTGGGATTACAGGCGTGAGCCACCATGCCCAGCTAACCACCAGCAATTCTTGACCATAATTTCAACTGTCTCAAAGTCAAAGGAGAGCAATTATGCTAAAAATCCTTTAAAATTACCTCTAAAGGCTTCCATTTGTTTCTGAATACCTGTATGCATACAAAAGTCAAACATCAAATCCACATATTCTTCTGCATTATCCATTGTTATCATCTGCAAAAGAAAATCTGTCAGTATCTAGAAATATTTCAGGAGTGTCTAGTACAACTGGCTTTGCTAAGAGGATATTTCAAAACTTACAACTATATTAAAAGTAAATTTTTTACCTCATCTTCACCACTTGGCTTGAGATCCACAGCTGTGAAACCATATATTCTTGAGGAAGGGCAAAACTGGAAATTTAAACTGGGAGGACAAAAAAGATTAAATTAACTGACAGGCAGCTACTACTAATGGTGTTTAATTTTTATAACATGACTATCATCTGCCATCAGTGGATACAAGAGAAAAAATTAAATAAATATAATAACATGGCTATCAAAACCATAATTCCCAGCCCCCTCCTCCTCCAACAAAATCAGTACACCAGCTTACAAGTAAGTTGAGGCCTTTTTAAATGCAGTATTCTATAGACAAAATCTACTAGGCCAACTGTTACCAAATCTATCTGGCGTTGCGAAGATTGCATGAAACCACCTTTCTATATTTTACTTCTAACTTATGGCACAAAATTAATTAAAAATTTTGCAATTAATTATGATGGCAACGTTTATAAGTCTTTTAGGAAGAAACTGTTGCTTCACTGAAGTCAATCATGATATGTACAAAAATATACATTAAAAAAAAAAACCTTGACTATATAACCATTTATCAAACACAGCTTACCAACATTATCAGCAAACATTAAAAAAAAAAAAAAGGCCTTGCAGTTAACCTAAAATCACAGCTGAAGACATGGTAATTACCTGTACATAAAGTAACAGAGTTTTATCAAAAGATCTGCAGCATCTCAGCTACTACAGCCACTGGTGATAAAGCTGACATACCAACCGATTTTTGAGCTTTGCAAAGTGGGCCATATATTAGCAGATGAATTTGTCAAAATATTGTTGGCTCTGGACATTTTACACAGGCATATAAATTCACATTGGCTAAGTCAGGTAATCCTCTAAAGGTCTGATGATTAGTAAACTAATATTCTAGTATTCTGAGTGTTGTCTTTATAATATTAAATCAAGGTTCAAGTCGATCATCAGTATTTCCTACAGCATATTACTGTTTTTGACAGACTGTTTTCTCATATATTGCAAATCAGTGAGGACAAAGAAACAAAAGCTTTACAACTTATTCATCCATTGGATTGAAGAATGTACATATAATGCTTACCCTAAATCCTCTATGCTAAGTGGAGGCCCAGAACCTGATGGATTCTTCAGCACTAGTTCCTGTAATTTTGTGTTCTTCTCATCTTCAGAAAGACCTTTGTTGCTTAAAATTTGGCGCCTCTTGATAGCAAGGTCTTTAATTTCTTTTAAAAATCTGGCTCTGTGTGGGTTTACTAATTCAAAGTCTTCCCAAGTCAAAATTCCATTAAACCAAGCCGGGGGTTTTGGTTTAGGGGGATCAAGAATAAATTCTGATTTTGAATCCTCTTCAAAGCTTCCTACCGAGAGTGAATCATGACCTTCTTCTGTAGAAGCTTCAGACTGACTTTCAGTACAGTGTAAGTCTCTATCACCTCGTGACTCATAAATCAGTTTACTCATATTGCTTTTAATGTCACCCATACACATAAGTTTAAAAAAAGGTTTAGAAATAGGTAAGTCCACAAGTCTATTGTCTTGAATGCATTTGGCCAAGAAAATTCCAAGGAAATGAAACAGTTTCGTGATCCTTTCAAGCTCATCACTATCCTGTGGAAATGGTGCCGTGAACAGTCCGCACGACCTCTGCACATAATATCCAGGAGGTTTCAATCCACCTCCAAGATCAACCTAATTTTTTAGAGGGTGAAATGCAAATAAAATTAAACAAAAGGTAATAGAAACTAAGCCTATCATCACCTAAGAAAAAAAATCCATAAACTAAACATCTTCATGAATTTGGCTATCTAAAAGTATGTAATTTTATTAAATAGCTTTTGGTGACTAAATTTTATCACTTTAGAAATATTTTAGTTGTATCAAGATTATTCAACAATAAAAGTAGAGTCAGAAACCTAGCTTATGCTCTGAACACATAACCTATTTTTAACACTTTTGAAAACAGAGTCACAACTCAAGTCACAAAATAAGAAATATTCTTACATGACGAGATTCATCATCTGGAAAATTATCATCACAAAGCCAAGCTCCCAAGTCAGTTCTCTGGAATTCCGCTGCCACCAGAGCATAAAACTCTAATGTGGGTCCCAAGCCAGTCCCTTCTTCTCCTAAAAACTCAACCTAAAATACGAACAAATAAATTGTGGGTTAAAGTAAACTTAAAGTTTGGGGTATTTTTGAAATAATCTAATTCTTGCCAAAATTTATCATATCTGATCCAGTAATATACCGTTTTTCAAAATAGCAGTGTATATATTATAAACAGCATACGAGTGTTATTGTAATTTTTCTGAAGAGTCCACTTATACACTATTATATGCTTAAGCACTGTGCCAAGCATCATTCACACATTTACTTCTCACAACAACCCTGCAAAATAATTATCTCCTTTTTACACCAAAGGAAACCAAATCTCACATAAGGAGGTTAAATAATTTGCTTGAAGAAATGATAGTGTACAGATTTTTGTGTGTGTCTGTGTGACACCAAAGCCTAAACTCTTCCACTTTTTTACTTTTTTTGAGACAGAGTTTCACTCTTATTGCCCAGAACGGAGTGCAATGACACAATCTCAGCTCACTGCAACCTCTGCCTCCTGGGTTCAGGCAATTTTCCTACCTCAGCCTCCCAAGTAGCTGGGATTATGGCATGCACCACCATGCCTGGCTAATTTTGTATTTTCAGTAGAGACAGTTTTACTGTGTTGGTCCGACTGGTCTCAAACTCTTGACCTCAGGTGATACACCCACCTCGGCCTCCCAAAGTGCTGGGATTACAGGTATAAGCCACTGCGCCTGGCCTCTTCTGCTTATTTCTGAGTTAAAGACGCTTTAAATCATTTTTGCAACAGGAAGAGCATGGACAAAAACCTTTAAAGTGATTGCATAAAGTATCATCAAAACTATAGCATATGGTTAAAAAATAAAGATTATCTAAATTAGAAGAATGTAAGCAGCTGGGCATGGTGGCTCACGCCTATAATCCCAGCACTTTGGGAGGCCGAAGCAGGTGAATCACTTGAGCCCAGGAGTTTGAGACCAGCCTGGGCAACATAGTGAGAACTTGTCTCTATTAAAAAAAAAAAAAAAAAAGAAGAAGAAGAAGAAGAAGAAGAACGTAAGGGTAGGAGGA
This sequence comes from Rhinopithecus bieti, assembly GCF_001698545.2. Lineage (NCBI taxonomy): Eukaryota > Metazoa > Chordata > Mammalia > Primates > Cercopithecidae > Rhinopithecus > Rhinopithecus bieti. The sequence goes on along the minus strand of NW_016812332.1, from coordinate 3,491,777 downwards.
ATAACACGATGAAAGAATGAAAGTCTGTATATAAAGTGAAAGACGTAAAGCTTTGGACATCTTCTAGAGATGTATCATATTTCTTGCAATTAGTTTATGATCCAAAAGTTAAAAACAAACCAATTGGTTTCACCCCTGTGACAGGAGAGGTATTTCCACTCTTCCTCATATAGGGAATACTGTGTATACGAAATATAACCAACAATGTCCACAGTAACATTTCTAAACTAAATATATTAAATTTCATACTGCCATTTGCTATAACCTCTCTCAACACAGACCAGTGATATAATACCAAGCACAATTTAAGTGAAACAATATTACAAAACCAAGTGCTCCCAAAATATCCAACAGTGCAGTTTAATATAAGGGTCAAAAAGAATCCCTTGTGAGTACTATTATTTTAGTCCAACTTTGTTATGAAATGCGTAGAAGCCCTCAAGCGGAACAAGCATGTTGCCATCTCAAGAGTGGAGATCTTTGTTGCTCAGTAATGGCGCAAGACCTAACCCCTAAGGAGGTGGAATGACATCCTCTTATGAAAAAGATGCTCTGCCAGAGGAGAAGGCTTCTGCTGACAGAATAGGAAAACCCCTCTTCAGGTTTACCTACCACAGTTTTTAATGCAGTGAAGACACACATTGGGCTGGTTCCCTAAGTGTCATTCCTGTTCCCTAAATCTAACTTTATATGAGATTACCTCAAGAACTGATTTCCGATCTGCATGTATTTGCATGACATTCTCAGCCCATTCCATCAGTGATTCGCCACGTGGAACTTTTACTCTTTCATGCTTGAGACGACCAACTCTAAACTCTCCAGGGTCATCTCGCCTAACACTGCTTGTGGTTCTCGTTCGTTCCACAGTGGCTTCACGTCGGTTTTGTAACCACACGATTGCTCTGAAATAGAAAAATATCTATGAGCTGCAGCATACATTAACAGCTGAATGTACTACTAAACCAGCAACAGAATTCAAAGATTTAAGAAATTAAAAAATAGTATTTTATCAGGTGATTTTTAAAACACAGTAATCTTTTTTGTTACATAAATTGCTTCCTTCCACAAGTAAAAATATATGAAACTCCTTTTATTATAATCTGCCTTAAGCAAACTGAGAAAGTGCTGGGTCTGTGTTTTCCCTCCTTATTTTAGCAGTTCAATAAAATAAAATCTGTTATCCAGACCCCAACATCATTCAAAAAAAGGACAAATGTTTCCTATTGGAGAAATTTAAAAATGATTAAGCTATCTTTCAAACGGAAAGCTGTCAGGCCTCTGAGCCCAAGCTAAGCCAGCATATCCCCAGTGACCTGCACACATACATCCAGATGGCCTGAAGCAACTGAAGATCCAAAAAAGAAGTGAAAATAGCCTTAACCGATGACATTCCACCATTGTGATTTGTTTCTGCCCCACCCTAACTGTTCAATGTACTTTGTAATCTACTCCACACTTAGGAAGGTTCTTTATAATCTCCCCCACCCTGAAGAAGGTTCTTTGTAATTCTCTCCACCCTTGAGAATGTACTTTGTGAGATCCACCCCCTGCCCCTAAAACATTGCTCTTAACTCCACTGCCTATCCCCAAACCTGTAAGAACCAATGATAATCCCACCACCCTTTGCTGACTCTCTTTTCGCACTCAGCCTGCCTGTACTCAGGTGAAATAAACAGCCATGCTTGCTCACACAAAGTCTGTTTGATGGTCTCTTCACATGGACACGTGAGACAAAAGCCACCATCAATTATAATTTTAAAACAATTTTTCTTTTCTTTCTGTTTTTTTGAGATGGAATCTTGCTCTGTCACCCAGGCTGGAGTACAGTGGCATGATCTCAGCTCACTGCAACCTCCCTATCCCAGGTTCAAGTGAACCTGCCTCAGCCTCCCCAGTAGCTGGGATTACAGGTACGTGCCACCATGTCTGGCTAATTTTTGTATTTTTAGTAGAGACGGGGGTTCTGCCATGTTGCCCAGGCTAGTCTTGAACTCCTGGCCTCAACTGATCCACCTGCCTCGGCCTCCCAAAGTGCTGGGATTACAGGCATAAGCCGCCACACCAGGCCACATTTTCTTTTTTTAAGTAACAATCCATTTATGGTGGGAGGAAGAACCAATAATTAGGAATAAGAAGCTGAAGGTTCTATTCTCATGTGTGCTGCTATTTTTTCATGATCTTAGGCAAATTAAGTACGTGCAGAATCAATTTCCTCATTTATAAAACAGAAATTATAATCAATGCCAGTTATCACAACATGCCTATAGTTCTATGTATATAAATGCTTTGTAAATGGCATTAAATGGTACAAAAATGTAACTATCAAGGAAGAAACACAGTTTAAATTATAACTTTTTTTTACAACTATTTTGGAAGAGTACTTAAGGTAAACAATCATTCAACAAAATATCTATTGAGCACCTACAGTGAGTGAGTCTTGCTCTGTCGCCCAGGCTGGAGTGCAGTGGTGCAATCTCGGCTAACTGCAACCTCTGCCTCCTGAGTTCAAGCAGTTCTTATGCCTCAGCCTCCTAAAAAGCTGGAATTATGCCCAGCTAATTTTTGTGTTTTTTTTGTAGAGATGGAGTTTCGCCATGTTGTCCAGGCTGGTCTCGAACTCCTGGCCTCCAGTGATGTGTCTGCCTTGGCTTACCAAAGTGCTGGGATTATAGGCATGGGCCACTGTGCCCAGCCTGGAAACAGGAACTTTTTAAATGTTTTCTTTTTTTTGGTAAATTACTTCTTCCATGATTATTTAGAGGGACTATCTTCAAACCAGTACAAATATTTCGTAAATAATATCTGACCATTTTCTTTTTTCTTTTTTTGAGATGGAGTCTCGTTCTGTCGCCCGGGCTGGAGTGCAGTGGCCGGTTCTCAGCTCACTGCAAGCTCCGCCTCCCGGGTTTATGCCATTCTCCTGCCTCAGCCTCGGAGTAGCTGGGACTACAGGCGCCCGCCACCTCGCCCGGCTAGTTTTTTTTTTTTTTTGTATTTTTTAGTAGAGACGAGGTTTCACCGTGTTAGCCAGGATGGTCTCGATCTCCTGACCTCGTGATCCACCCGTCTCGGCCTCCCAAACTGCTGGGATTACAGGCTTGAGCCACTGCGCCCGGCCTATCTGACCATTTTCTAACCAACTGTGTAATTTGTTGCACAATAAGCCATCGCACATCTTTCAGCAAGAAATACATTAAATTTGAATAGTAAAGACACTACAGGGTTTCACTGTGTTAGCCAGGATGGTCTCAATCGCCTGACCTCGTGATCCGCCTTCCTCAGCCTCCCAAAGTGCTGGGATTACAAGCATGAGCCACCGCACTTGGCTATTTTTTTAAAACACCTATTATGCATGAATTCACAGAGAAGAGGTTCCAGCAGCTCAGGCTCCTTTCCCTTGGTTTTCACACAGTGTGCTTCTCGGGGTGGAACAGGCTGGCACTTCAGCTAAATGCAGGTACCTTTCTCTTTGGCTTTCTTTTTTTTCTGATCATCTTCCTTCATGCGTTTCTGGAAGCTATCTCGGCTCTTAAAGAGTGCTTAATGTGCTTAATATGCACATTAATTCTCTTGGTAAGAATCTTGCCCTTGTTTATTTACAACAATGAATGCGCCTGTAATCCCAAGAGGGCTGAGGCAGGAGAATTACTTGAACCCGGGAGGCGGAGGCTGCAGTGAGCCAAGATCGTGCCAATGCACTCCAGCCTGGGCAACAAAGCAAGACAAAATACAAAAACAAAAAAACAATGCCAACAGCATGCTGGGTAACACTGTAGACTCTTCCAATTTAGCGACAGTAACACTTGTGGGGCATTCTTTTTTGAACAGTACCCATTCCCTTAATGTCTACAATGTCACTTCTCTTTTAGATCTGCATATATGTGGCCAAAGGAACAATTCCATGTTTTCTAAAAGACCTAGAGAACATCTATCGGGTATCTCTCCTCCTTTCCTTTGGATTAGTCATTCTGGCAAATTACTAGAAGATTGGTGGTTTAGACCAAAAGGCAATGCTGACTATTCTTCATGGGAATACAAGATAATATATCCCCTCTATCAGTCCTGACAATATAGTTGTATTATTTTCAACTTATATAACATAAAACATACTTATTTTAAAACATAAAAAGATGTACTTAAGGTAAGCAATCATCTCACCTAACAGGAAACTGAGAAAGTACTGGGTCTATATGATGATTTATAAATTTAGCATTATTACAAAGAAACCATATATCAAATCTAGAACTTTGAAAGATATGACTGTATCAAGTGTTATGCAGCATTAGGTGATTTGGTTGTTGTGAAACATCATCATCTTACCTTGAGGCACCAAATGCTGTACATGTGAAATACAGCTGTCTAGTTTCAAATGGTATTAGAAAAGGACATTTGCTGGTTAATTGTTCACACCAGTCTGGCAGAGCCCCACTTGCCAATGCCAATGGTTCCTGTGAATTAACAAATAACAATGTCTTAGTGCTATAAGGCATTCATGCATTCATTCATTCATTCATTCATTTTTGAGACAGAGTCTCACTCTGTTGCCCAGGCTGGTGTGCAGTGGTGCGATCTTGGCTCACTGTAGCCTCTGCTTCCTGGGTTCAAGCGGTCCTCCTGCCCTAGCCACCCAAGTAGCTGGGATTACAGGCATGTGCCACCATGCCCAGCTAATCTTTGTATTTTTAGTAAAGCCAGGGTTTCGCCATATTGGCCAGGCTGGTCTCAAACTCCTAGCCTCTAACAATACACCTGCCTTGGCCCCCACAGCGCTGGAATTACAGGCGTGAGCCACCACACCTGGCCCTATAAGGCAATTATTAAAAATGACCAAAAGAAAAGAAGAGTCAATTCTAAACCTGTAATTAGGAAATAAATGCAAAGGACCATATAGCTCAAATTACCAATCAGAGGGAAGGGAAAGATGGTGAGAGGTAGAAAAGAAAGTAAAGGGAACATTAGGAAAAGTCCAACAGTAATAGAATGAAGAGTTCAGTTATCTGATTTTATTACCTCAATCTGCTGTAATATTTTTGTTGTAATTTTTTTGCTAGTGAATTCATCTGGTGGAAAAGTAAACTGAGGCTGTTCATCACCATCTATAAAATGAATTAATAAAATTAATAAAAATATAAACTGACTTGCTTTAAAACTGCTATAGAAATGAAACAAGGCTTCTTACAGACCTTCCTGGGATATTCTTGAATAAGGGTCACTTGCAACTATATACAGAATACGCAGAAGCTGAAGGACATCTTCTACTCCACAAGAGTTCTGTCCATTGCCTGCTTTGGCCTGAGGTTGTTCTTTTGTTAAATTAAGAATATCACTACTTTGAAGAGTAGAAATGGCCCCCTGGTTTAACCCAGACTTTGTTCCATGCTCACAAAAATCCTATAGAAACAATTAGAAAACCTGGCCATTAATCACATTTTCAAGAAAACAGTGTATCATTCTATCAATACTACTATGAAAGGGTTGGAATTTTTTAAAGTGCCTTCTTTTTAAATAAAAACACAACACAAGACATAAATCAAGGCATTCTAAACCATTAAAATTCCCGAATAAAATATAACCACTCTAGGCCATGGTCAAAGTCTGTATTCAGATTCATTGTTACAAGCCATATTTGAAATTTTAGAATTTGTGCATTAACAATGTTAATTCAACCTCATTTTTAAAATTATGTCTCAATGAACTGCTGTTCCTTAAGAAGCTTCCAAAGCTGCAAAACAAAGCACAAAGCCACTTGCAATCAAAATAGTGTTTTGATGCCAATATATACCTTATATGCAGCTATGAGCTGAGAACAATTTCTGTTTTTCCTAATACTTTTATTAGTGCCGGTTAATTTCCAGTGACGCAGGAAAGCAGCGTCTGCATTCTTCTGCAGGTAGGTTATCAAGTCATTCTTTGGTAATTCATCAGTGCCAAGGTACTGCTCCACATGCTCTATAGACCAGCAACCCTACAACAGGAAAAACCAAATGTTGGCCTTTCCCAATTATAAAGTCTATGATATTTCACATGCATTACATGAGGTAGCTTTAAGATCATGCACTTACCCTAATCTAAAGAATTGCATGTTAGTCATTATTCCCTTCAACGTTCAACTGCAAAACTGTGTTAGTTTTACTATCTTTCTTCTTTTTACTAAATAGCCAAGAGTAAGACCAATTTTCCAAAAATAACTTACCATTTTTCCATTTTCCTTTTCTTTATCAGAATCCTTCATTTCTCTGTACATGATTCTAAACATGAAGATATTCAAGTTAATTCATATATAATTTGTGACTATTTTCAATAAGGCTTCAATTCTTTTAAAAAAAATGAACATCATTTACTAGACATATGTCTGCACTGAACACTGAACTCAAGGAGAATTCTTTTTTTCTGTATTTTTTGTAGACATAAGGTTTTGCTATGTTGTCCAGGCTGGTTTCAAACTCCGGGTTTCAAGCGATGCTCCTGTCTTGGCCTCCCAAAGTGCTGGGATTAAGGTGTGTCACGACACCCAGCCTCAAGGAGGATTTTTAAGAAAAAATGTTAATTTGTTAAACATAAGGGCAAAGTAGCAGAAACCATATTCCTGAATTACGATTTATAAATTTAGCATTATTACAAAGAAAGCATATATCAAATCTAGAACTTTTAAAGATATGACTGTATCAAGTGTTATGCAGCATTAGGTGATTTGGTTGTTGTGAAACATCATAGAGTGCATTACACAAAACAAAATGGTATAGCCTACTATCTACCTAGGCTATGTCTTATAGCCTATTGTTCCTAGGCCACGAACCTTAACAGCATGTATCAGTGTACTGAGTACTACAGGCAACTGTAACACAATGGTATTTGTGTATATAAACATAAAAAAGGTACAGTAAAAATATGGTTTTATAATCTTATGGGACCCCTGTCATACATGGTCCATCACTGACTGAAAAGTTGTTATATAGCACATGGCTATAACTGTTGTAAAAATACAATGGGATAAGAAACAGGTTCTCTGTGTCTAGATGGAAAGAAGGATAGAAATAACAATGATCAGGAGTGCTTATGTTCAAATAAGGCAGTTGAGATCAATTTTGAAACTGCAATAAAAATTGAAGGGAGGTTTTCCTAGCTTTTGGGAACTTGGAGAAAAAAATAGAAGGGCAGGAGAATACCATTATGATTTTCTGTTCTATCTCAAAAGGACCTACGTTACTTTTATTGGCCATTATATAAGATTATCAGTGATGTTAAGAGAACATCAGAAAACATACTAATGGAAGTGAAGTTACAGTAAGAATGACGATATAATTTATTATTATTAAATAACAAATATTGTATAGATAACATTTACTGAGCACTTAATATATCCTAGGGAGTACTGCAAACACTTTGCAGGCCAAGCACAGAGGCTCAACACCTGTAATCCCAGCACTTTGGGAGGCTGAGGTAAACGGATCACTTGAGCTCAGAAATTCGACAACAACATGGGCAATATGGCAAAAACTCCATCCCTACAAAAAATACAAAAATTAGCTAGGCCTGGAGGTGCACACCTGTAGTCCCAGCTATTCAGGAGGCTGAGGTGGGAAAATCACCTGAGCCTGTGGAGTTTGAGGCTGCAGTGAACCATGATCGCACCACTGCACTCCACTGCACTCAGCCTGGGCAACAGAGAGAGACCTTGTCTCAGAAAAAAAGAAAAGAAAACACTTTATACATATTAATTCATTAATTCCTTACAACCACTCTCATTTTATAAATTAGAAATGTGAGGCACACAAATGTTAAAATAAATTTACCCTAAGTCATTGATAATTATTTGTACAAAGAAAGGCAGGTGTTAACCCACACACCCCCAAAATAAAGAACAGAAATAAAATATTTAGTACTCATATTAGTCAAAGAATTCAAATGACGCTCTTCTCAACAATTACGTAGCTAGTGTAGATTGTAAATGTCCTTCTGCTTCTAAAACTTAATCATTCTACACCAAGAGTCCCAAACACTATTATCTGTTCCTGTAAGCCACAGAATAAAAACCCAAACTTTTCTGTTCCTATAATCCAAAATAAACACAATGCTTCTTGGCTCATACACTAGGGCATTATCTACCAAAACATTAAGTTAAAATTTCTTACGTGTATGTGGGTTCCCAAATACGCCTAAGTTTATCTGATTTCACATTGCCATTACAGGACAATTGAAGCAATTTTTGTACATAGTAAAAGATGGTTGATCTGAAATTGGTGAGTGGTAATTCAACTTCACGAGTCGTTCCAAGACCTGTTACTTTCAAAGTGAGGGCTAATCGAGGTGACGGAGTACATTCGACTTCTTCCAAGAGCTCTGAATGAGGTGTCCCTAAAAATTTGGAAGATGTGTGAAAAACAATTATACTAAAACAAGCAGTCCAAGAAAGGTCACTACACTAGGCGACAAGGCTACGTGAAATCCAAACCCCTCTGCCATACATTAGCTAAAGGATGTCAGCTACTTAAGACTCTAGGCCTTGACATTTTTGTTTTCTGTTTATTTTTTTTTTCTTTTGAGATGGAGTCTTGCTCTGTTGCCCAGGCTGGAGTGCAGTGGCACGATCTCAGCTCACTGCAACCTCCGCCTCCTAGGTTTAAGCAATTCTCCTGCGTCAGCCTCCCGAGTAGCTGGGATTATAGGTGCTCACCACCACATCTGGCTAATTTTTGTATTTTTAGTAAAGACGGCGGGATTTCACCATGTTGTCCAGGCTGGTCTTGAACTCCTGATCTCAAGTGATCCACCCTCCTCAGCCTCCTAAAGTGCTGGGATTACTACAGGCATAAGCCACTGCACCCAGCCTGTTTTCCGTCTCTTTTTAATGGGAATAATTACACCTATGTTACTGAAAGAGTGCTAGAGGAGAATACATGTGTATGATAGAGAGCCCTCTCATTTTTATATGAAAATACTACTAACTGTATGAATACTTAGGAAACATTTTAATTTTATAAATGAGGCCAAGAGCGGTGGCTCATGCCTGTAATCCCAACACTTTGGGAGGTCAAGGTGGGTAGGTCACTTCAGGTCAGGAGTTTGAGACAAGCCTGGGCAACATAGTGAACCCCGTCTCTACCAAAAATGCAAAAATTAGCTGGACATGGTGGTGCCCACCTGTAGTCCCAGCTACTCAGGAGGTTGAGGCAGGAGAATCACTTGAACCTGGGAGTGGAGGTTACAGTGAGCTGAGATCACACCCCTGCACTCCAGCCTGGGTGACAGAACGAGACTCCGTCTCAAAAAAAATTTTTTTTTTATATAAATGAGAAAACTATCCATACTCAGAGAAAACCACACATTCTGGGCCAATGACGTGTCAACCTTTTATCACACTGAATAACTGCATCATGAGGTAAAAACATATACACGCACAAATATAATTAGTTTCATCATGTATTTGGAGAATGCTCTCATTTTTTATTAGCTCATGAATGTTTTCTTATCATGATCGTCCTCTAAAATATTATTTCTTTCACTGCACAGTATCCCACTGTACCTAAACAGAGGCACATCCCTGCTACTGGACATAATTAAGATCATTTCCAATTTTTTGAAAATATAAATACTTCTGCAGTCACCTGTGTGTACAAAACGGGATACAGAGCTAGTATTTAAAATTACCATAGGCAAAAACACATTCTCAGAAGATACAAAATATACTGGTAGAGAACTCTACAAAAAGTTTGTGCCTATTTATACTCTCTAGAATATGTTTTCCTTTTTTATAATTAATTTTTTTTCTCTGAGATCCAAAGAAACAAGATTCTCCTTTTTGAAGGACCCTCAGAAGAAACACCTTGATTCAGTCTATCTATCCTTCCCAAAGAATATTTATACTACAGAGTATACTTACTTTCATATTTAATACAGGTATCTTTTTTTTTTTTTTGAGACAGAGTCTCACTCTGTCACCACCCAGGCTGGAGTGCAGTGGCATGATCTCGGCTCACTGCAACCTCTGCCTCCCGGGTTCAAGCAATTCCTCCCGCCTCAGCCTCCTGAGTAGCTGGGATTACAGGCGTGCGCCACCAAGCCCGGCTAATGTTTGTATTTTTAAGTATAGACGGGGTTTCACCATGTTGGTCAGGTTGGTCTTGAACTCCTGACCTCGTGATCTGCCCGCCTCAGCCTCCCAAAGTGCTGGGATTACAGGCATGAGCCACCGTGGTCAGCCTAATACAGGTATCTTTCTGTCAGCTAAAAAATACCCTCCTCGCTTAATCGTCAATTTAAATCTTTGTTAAGAATAATTTACTGATTATAATAGCTGACATTTATTGAGGCACACATCAGGCAGCACACTAAGCACTTTACATACCTTACTTCATTTAAGCTTTTTAACTACCTTGTCCAACAAGGACCTTTATTCTCTCATGTAAGAGATGAAGAAATTCAAGCTTAGATAGTTTTGGTGACTTACCCAATGTATCCGTTTCCTACTGCTGCTATAAAATAGTACCACAAATTGGGTTGTTTAAAACAACACAAACTTGCCAGGCACGGTGGCTCACGCCTGTAATCCCAGCACTTTGGGAGGCTGAGGTGGGTGGATCACTTGAGGTCAGGAGTTCGAGACCAGCCTGGCCAACATGGTGAAACCCCGTCTCTACCAAAATACAAAATTAGCTGGGCATGGTGGTGCGTGCCTGTAATCCCAGCTACTCGGGAGGCTGAGGCAGGGGAATCATTTGAACCTGGGAGGTGGAGGGTACAGTGAGCTAAGACTGCACTCCAGCCTGGGTGACAAAACAAGACTCCATCTCAAGAAAAAAAAAAACCAAAAAACTACCACAAATTTATTATCTCATAGTTCTAGAGGTCGAATGTCTAAAATGGATTTGCAGGGCTTCATTCTTTCTAGAGTCTCTAGAGAAGAATGTTTCCTTGCCTTTTCTAGCATCTAGGGGCTGCCCACATTCCTTGGCTCATTGCTCGTCGTCACTCTGACTCCTGTTTCCTTAGTCATGTGTTCTTCTCTGACTCCTGCCTCTTGTGATTACACTGTGTCCACTTGGATGATCCAGGATACTCTCCCCTTCTCAAGATCCCTAATTACATCTGCAAAGTCTCTTTTGTCTGCTTTGATAATATATCATAAGTTCCACAGGTTAGAACCTGAATGTTTTTGGGGAGCAATTAGTATGCCTACCACACTCTAAAATACAAGTTGTAAGGGACAAGGTTGTTACCCAGACCAACTGACTCTAGAGGGCATAACTGTAACCACTGGAGAGCCTGTCAAAATTGAGATGCATAAATCCTTAGGAATTTTGATCCAGTAGAAAATACAGTAAGAATTTCCCACCTTTAAGTGGGACTTTGCCTTAAAAATTGAACAAATACAAAACACATGTTGGTTTTTAAAATTTGAAATAATTTGTAATTTGCTCCTTTAAAAAAACCTATACTTTTTAAAGAATGTGTGGCTGACTAAAATTTTTTTATAACCTGCATACACAAAACTAAAAAAAAATTGTTAATAACGTGCATACACAAGCAGCACCTTACTTTTCAAACTATATAAACTATAAAACCAAAACATCCTGTACCTGGGGGCGGTATTTCTAGATCGGTTGTCTGTTGGACATTAGTACGACCAGGTCTAGGATCAAAAGCAGGAACCAATGCAGAAAATTGTCTCTTTAGCACATAATCATCATCCCATGTTCTCCGGCGTCCTCCTTTAGTTTCGTACTCTTCTTCTTCCTATCAAAATAAAATTTCACACACAAACATCATAAGATGCAAAATCTCATTCTTGCAGAAGCAATGTGTTAGTTCTTTAGAACTACTGCATTTCCTTAGCCATATTTCTTAAACCCAAAATGAGCTAACCTAAACATGGATAGAAACACACATTTCTTAATCATTTCAGTTTACCCAAAGTAAGTTGCATCCTTGATGGTTATACAAATCTACACATTTCACCAAATGACAACCATTCACGAACGGGTGCGGTGGCTCAAGCCTGCAATCCCAGCACTTTGGGAGGCCGAGGCAGGCGAATCATGAGGTCAGGAGTTCAAGACCAGCCTGGCCACCATGGTGAAACCCATCTCTACTAAAAATATAAAAAATTAGCTGGGCAGAGTGGCAGGCACCTGTAATCCCAGCTACTCGGGAGGCTGAGGCAGGAGGATCACTTGAACCTGGGAGGCGGAGGTTGCAGTGAGCAAGATTGTGCCACTACACTCCAGCATGGAGCCAAGATCATGCCACTGCACTCTGCACTCCATCCAGGGAGACACAGTGAGACTCTGTCTCAAAAAAAAAAAGAAAAGGATAACCATTCACAAACATCATCAACTTCCTGGTTTTGTTACTGTACTAAAATTAGGTAATATGAAACTAGCCAATGGGAAAAATTAGGTAAAGGGCACATAAGACCTCTCGAGGATTTTTGCAACCTCCTACAAACCTATAATTATTTTAAAATAAGTTGGCTTTTAAAATGTAAATTACATTTCGTACTGAATTACTTACATACCAAATAAAATGCTGGGGAGTTGCTTTAAATTACTATGAGGCAGATAGCATGTAAGCACACATGTGCACACCCACAGTTTGGTTTAAACACTTAACTGAAACAAACTGACATCTGACAGCTCTGGTTCCAGAATGTTTGGGTTTGCATCCTGGAACCAAAACTACTATTATATGTATGACTTTTAGCAATTACTTCATCTGAAAATTATAGCTAATAATAACCCTAAAAAGGCTGTTGGAAAGAATGAGCTAATATACATAAAGTATTAAGAACTATGCCAGCCAGGCACAGTGGCTCATGCCAAGGCAGGCAAGCTTGAGTCCAAGAGTTCAAGAACAGCCTGGGCAATGAAGCAAAATCCTGTCTCAAAAACAGAAACAACTCTAGCACTTAATTAGCGATCATTAAGTGTTAGCTATTAATAAACTACTACTACTACATCTACTACTACCTCTACTACTGCTACTATAACTACAAATCTTAGATACTATATATTAACCATTTTAATATATGTTTACTATTACCCAAAGCAAGGTAAAGGGGTTTCAAGCATTAAGCTCCTGCATGCATTACGTCACACCAATCATGGATTCTATATGGAATATGAAACCCAACCAGTAGGGGAAGTTTCTTTGTGTAACTGATAACTCCCTCTTCTTACCCTTTCCATACTGCACATTTTTGTAGGCATTTAGGTTGGTGCCTTACTATGAAAGGGAAAAATATACATACGGTAGGGAGATAAACATGAAGGTATTACCTGCTCCCCAATAGGTCGGCTCCCTGCTCCAGCAGGAACCTGTGGTAGCTGCGAGGTAACAGCATGATGCGTTACATCAGAGCGGGAGCCAGCTCGACGTTGCAGGGATGGGCGTCTCAGAATCTAAAATAAAACAATCCCAAGAGATATACGTCTAATTATTTGACCCATATATGCCCCCTTTCAGCCATGACCTGAATATATTAACCCCTATTAACAAAAGTGTCGCTGAAAACTTTTTCATTAGCCAACTTCAGAAAAGTTATGAGTTTGATGTTTTAAATTCATCATGCATTTTATACTAATCTCCTTCATAAGAAGTATTGCGTTTTCTTAGCAACCATATACTAAAAGCATTTTCAAAATTTCTTTACCCCATCAAAACTCATCAATTTTGCCGGGCGCGGTGGATCAAGCCTGTAATCCCAGCACTCTGGGAGGCCGAGACGGGCGGATCACGAGGTCAGGAGATCGAGACCATCCTGGCTAACCCAGTGAAACCCCGTCTCAACTAAAAAATACAAAAAACTAGCCGGGCAAGGTGGTGGGCGCCTGTAGTCCCAGCTACTTGGGAGGCTGAGGCAGGAGA
>NW_016812332.1:3460252-3477628 GCF_001698545.2 Rhinopithecus bieti | reverse complement strand
AAAAAAAAAAAAAAAAACAAAAAAAAACAAAAAAAACCTCATCAATGTTTTTGAAATCTAGTAACATTTTATAAAGAGAAATTTTAAATATACAGTTAGTTACAATAAAGGGTATTTTTTAGGCACAACTTTCAATTAGAATACAATCCTAGTGGTTAAATATTGAGAGTTCTGAATCACATTGCCTAGGCTTGGGTCCTCACTCTTCCACTTAACTCTGATTATAAGGGCAAATTATTTTTTTTACGCCTCTACTTCATTCCTTCGTATGACAACTAATGAGAAAACAGATGGAGCCTGCTTGCAAAACCACAGGTACTAAAAAACAAACTCCTGGGCCACGTCAGCCTCTTGAGTAGCTGGGATTACAAGCACGAGCCACTACACTGGCTAAGTTCATACACTGTGTGTGTGTGTGTGTGTGTGTGTGTGTGTGTGTGTGTGTGTGTGTGTGTCAGATCTCATTCTGTGGCTTAGGCTGGACTGCAGTGACCCAATTATAGCTCACGGCAGCACGAGCCACTGCACTGGGTAAGTTCATACACGTGTGCGCGTGTGCATGTGTGTGTCAGTGTGAGAGATTCTGTGGCTCAGGTTGGAGTGCAGTGATGCAATTATAGCTCACTGCAGCACGAGCCAACTGCACTAAGTTCATACACGTGTGTCTGTGTGTGTGTGTGTGTGTGTGTCATTCTGTGGCTCAGGCTGGAGTACAGTGACCCAATTACAGCTCACTGCAGCACCAGCCACTGCACTGGTGAAGTTCATGCATGTGTGTGCATGTGTGCATGTGAGAGATTCTGTGGCTCAGGCGGGAGTGCAGTGACGCAATTACAGCTCACTGCCGCACGAGCCACTGCACTGGCTAAGTTCATACGTGTGTGTGTGTGTGTGTGTGTGTGTGTGTGTGTGTGTGTGTGTCATTCTGTGGCTCAGGCTGGAGTGCAGTGACCCAATTATAGCTCACTGCAGCACAAGTCACTGCACTGGCAAAGTTCATACACTGTGTGTGCGCGCACGCACAAGCACGTGTGCGTGTATGTGTGAGATTCTGTGACTCAGGCTGGAGTGCAGTGACACAACTACAGCTCACTGCAGCCTGGAACTCCTGGACCCAAGTGATTTTCTCCCTCAGCCTCCCAAGTAGCCAGCACTACAAGTGTCAAAGTGTGGGATGACAGGCATAAGTCCTATACCCAGCCTAATTTCACACACTTTTAAGCCTGTTAAAACATCATGTGACATTCTATAATTTTTCAAATATAACCAATTTATTTTCTTTAAGTGGAGAATCATAAATGCTCAGATTAAAATTGTTTTTCTTAACCACATTTTTTATACTGTTGCCACATTTCCTTGCTTCGAAGTTTGATTGTGACTTAGCTTTTCCTTTCTTCATTTCAACTATTAACAACCTATCTTTGTGAAGACAATGGGGTACTCTCTCTACCATAACCTCCTCGTATTCTTGATCCTCCTGATTGTCATCTTCATTCTCATCATCTTCTTCATCTGGCTCAGGTAAGTCCTCATCATCATCGAGCTCAGCCAACAGAGTACTGGCACGGCAGCTATCAAGGAAATCTTGAAAACAAAATCCACAACCTTATGTCAATACAATTAAGAAAGTGTAACAAAGGAACTTTGCATTTTAAGTTTTTACAAAACGAAAGTTCAAAAGGGACAAGTGTTGCGTTCTGCCACCACATACAAGATAAGTACAGACACAACCATGAAAAAAAAAGGGATAAAGGACAACCATATGCTAAACCTGAATTACAAAATCATAATATAAAAGGATAACCATTTGGACTATTTAAAAAACAACAACCAAAAAATAAACCTTTACACCAGCCTGGGCGACAGTGCGAGACTCCGTCTCAAAACAAAAAACAAAAAAAAAAAAACCCAAAGAAACCCCTATCATCATTCTCTGAATAAGTCACAGGAAGCAGAACATGGTAGAAAAGAGGACACTTTGGAGTTATTCATTCCTCCAACAAATACTATGTGCCAAGCACAGTGTTAGGCACGAGGTATATAAAGTTGCAAACAAAGAAGACACAGTCTGAGTCCCCATGAAGCTCACAGGGAGAGACACTGATCTGGTAGGTTACTCAAAAACAATGACTACTTAAGATAATGCCTATTTACTATGGAATAATGTATGTGGCATCTTTCATGTTATCCATATTATCTAGCACATAAGGAAGTTCAAAATAACTTGAATCACTGTAATCTCCTTCCTTCTTAGACTCTCTTGCCTTCAATGGAGACTGGGTCAAATTACATTGTCCTGCATAAATGAAGATGCTGACAAACTGTTCTTCATAAAAACTGAAAGAGGACTAAACGGATTAAAACAGAACTTTTTACTGGATCTGGAAAAAATAGTCAAATATAATATCAGAACTGCACAAAGGATAAAAAACAAAATACTTTATATTCCTAAAGAACATCCAGAAGACAATTTATAGTTACTCAGAAACTTACACCTACAGACCACTGAACCAATTGGTTTTTAGTCCAATAATTACACAGGACTAAATATTCAGTGCCTTTTACTGGATGGCCAGTAGAAGAAGTCTGCCATTATATTTAATTAGTTTCTAAGGGTACACATTTTTTTTTTGTAATCAACTTTCTCAGGTTGAAAGGTCTGCATTTTTAAAACATTGTAATGCTTTGAAATCACAATGTATCTTACAAACAATGGCAAGTCAGAATTAAATTGCAACATTTTTAACCTTAGCAATATAAAAAAATTGGTGTGTCTTACAATCAACAGCCTCTTTAATTTGATGAAGTATGTTACCCTTCAACACTTGTAAGGAGCCACCTGCAATTTAGGAGCTGGTATGATGTGGTGATACACAAAATAAATCTATTCCACTCTGATTTATCTTTTAAGGAACATAATCTAACTTCATATATTGAAATTCTATCTCTGATATGTTACAACTGACTGATGTCCATTTTTTCTTTTCATCTTCCCTTTTTTACCAGCATTAAAAAGCTCTGTTATTTCACAGATGTGACCACATCATAGAATGAAATGTCTCTCAAAACACAACATGGTATGGTATTCATGCCTGTGGTAAGAGAAAAACCACAAAACACAATAAAAGTTTGCACGGCATATACAGATGGTATAAACTGATGTTACTTTGATCTTTCACCCCAGCAGTCTTAAAGTGTCTACCAGCTTTAACAATATAAAAAAGAACATCTTCTATCATATGTTCTCACTTATAAGTAGAAGCTAAACCTTGGGTACACATGGACACCAAGATGGGAACAGCAGACACTAGTTGACTCCAAAACGAATCAGGAGTGGACAAGGACTGAAAAACTTCCTATTGGGTACTATGTTCACTATCTGAGTGACAAGATCAATATAAGTCCAAACCTCAGCATCATGCAATATATCCCTGTAACAAACCTGGACACGTATTCCCTGAATCTAAAATAAAAATTACATTAAATTTTTTTTCATCACCTCACAATAGATTTTTTTTTGAGACAGAGTCTCGCACTGTCCCCAGGCTGGAGTGCAATGGCACAATCTTGGTTCACTGCAACCTCTGCCTCCCATGTTCAAGAGATTCTCCTGCCTCTGCCTCCCAAGTAGCTGGGTCTACAGGTGCCCGCCACCATACCCGGCTAGTTTTTATATTTTTAATAGAGACAGGGTTTCACCATATTGGCCAGGCTGGTCTCAAACTCCTGACCGTGTGATCTGCCTGCCTCGGCCTCCCAAAGTGCTGGGATTACAGGCATGAGCCACTGCACACGGCCAACAATAAATTTTTTTAAGGCTGGTCAAACCTAACAACAAAATTTAAAAGTCAATCAATAGTTCTAACTTTTTTTTTTTTTGGAGACAGAGTCTTGCTCTGTCACCCAGGCTGGAATGCAAACGGCACAATCTTGGCTCAATGCAACCTCTGCCTCCCAGGTTCAAATGATACTGGTGCCTTAGCCTCCTATGCAGTTAGGACTGTAGGCGTGGGCCATCACACCTGGCTAATTTTTTGTACTTTAGTAAAGAGGGTTTCGCCATGTTGCCCAGACTGGCCTCACACTCCTGACCTCAGGCAATATGCCCACTTCAGCCTCTCAAAGAGCTAGGATTACAGGCGTAAGCCACAGCGCCCGGCCAGTTTACTCTTTCCTCCCCACGATCATCTTTAACTTCCCATGACCAAGAACTAATGCTTGAAGTTAACATAATAACAAATGAGTAGAGAGGGGCACTGGGCCACCATGAGAAATAATAAATCAGAAAACAGCTTATGCAATCAATTTATAACACTTTGGTGTAATAATCATCATTTTGCTACACACTTGTTTAATAGGAAAAGCAGAAACAGAAATATAATGACTTTCTTAAAACTATGGAACATCATATCAAATTCTTGCTATGAATTAGGAGAGGCTATATTCTCACAAAAATGAAGGAAACATTAAAAGGGGTATACACAAAATAGCACTTTAAAATGTATCTTCACATAAACTTTGTCTTTAAAATTACTCCTAATTTTTTTTAAAAGAAAACAGGCAATATGATCAAGGATATATGGTAAAGGGTATTCCAAAACAATAGGGATGGAGTGCAATGTTTTGGAAAGCAATTCAGTAATTATTATTTTAGGCATTTATCCTAAGAAAATATACTAAAATACAGTACAAGAAAGTTCATTCATAATGATGTTTATGGTAACGAAAAAGTTATAACTTAAATATAAAAAATTGATAATTTATTAAATGATCACACAGTGAAATATTTGGCAATCATTTCAAATGTTACAGAAACCCATCCAACATATGTGAAAATGTTTTCACAATGTATTGAGTGAAAACAGCTGGCCGAAAAGGATATAATCCTTTTTTGTTAAAAAAACAAAATCATATATCAAATGATGTACATCAAATGATTAACAGTGGTTGCCTCTGGTAGGTGGGGACTAGACAATTTTAATTTTCTTCTAGTTTCTATTCAGAGCATTATTTTTCTAATAAGATAAAATAAGAGAAATAGAAACACAGATTTTATCTTAACTGAATCAAATACATCCCTTTGATTACAACATGGAAGCCATAAGGCTATTACTGAACTTTCTGAATAAAATTTAATTTGCAAGAATCATGCGTTACCTAAGGAATTATTTCCAAAAGTCTTTGATAACAGCATACAAGGAATATCATTTTACAAACCTTATGAATCTATTACACTTCTTCTCTCAGTAATAAGAGTGTCAAATCACTTTATGGTTCTTCCATTAAAACTTCTTTTGTGACAAAAGGCAAAAAAAAAAAAATGACACATAAAGTCCCTAGATCTACTTCATGTATAATCAGATAACTGCAATTTTTTTTTAAATATTTTTTCAGAGACAGGGTCTAGCCTTGTCACTGAGGTTGGAGTACAGTGGCATGATCACAGCTCAGTGTGGTCCTGAACTTCAGAGCTCAAGTAATCCTCACACCTGGCTAATTTTGGGGGTGTAGGGATGGTAAAGATGGGGGGTCTATGTTGCCCAGACTGGTCTTGAGTTCCTGAGCCTCAAGTGATCCTCCCACCTTGGTGTCCCAAAGTGCTGGGATTATAGGCGCGAGCCACCACATCTGACCAGATAATTTTTTTTTTTTTTTTTGAGACGGAGTCTTGCTCTGTCGCCCAGGCTGGAGTGTAGTGGCATGATCTCGGCTCACTGCAACCCCCACCTCCCGGGTTCAAGCGATTCTCCTGCCTCAGCCTCCCGAGTAGCTGGGATTACAGGCAACCACCACCACGCCCAGCTATTTTTTTTTGTATTTTTAGTAGAGACAGGGTTTCACCACGTTGGCCAGGCTGGTTTCGAACTCTTGACCTCAAGTCATCCACCTGCCTCGACCTCCCAAAGTGCTGGGATTACAGGCGTGAGCTACTGCACCTGGCCCAAAGATTCCATATTTGTAAGAAGAGAGAATAATTCTCTTTAAACAAAAGTTTAAAATATCAGGAGAAAACATAATAAAAGTATCATTATTTAAGTATCTAAATACTTCAATTTTAAATTATAACTTACCATATAAGGAATATTCTGCTTCCTGACCTGTGTCACTCTCACTGGAAGTTGATGTGAGGCTGGTGGTTAAAGTATTACTTAATGATTGACCAACTGATAAAACTGTTGTTGCTGTAGCTACATTGCTGCTGCTAGTAACACTGGACGTTGACATAGTCACTGTTGATGTAGTACCAGGTGTGGTCAAATTAGGGAAACTCTGAGCACCCATAAGAGGAGAAGCTAAAGACAAAAATGAAGCAAATCAGTACAAATAGGTGAGAGTGTAGAAACCTTAGAAAAACCAAGTTTTATATTTTTTAAAGAGTGAGGTCATAAAACACACTAATAATAAAATGGTTACTGAAAAGCAACAACTTTGGGAACCCAACTGAAATCCAACTAAAAATTCTTTTATAGCACTATTATATTTTAAATATTATGCCTAACTTTTTTAAAGAAATGAAACAAGCAATGAAATAATTCCCAATGTATTTTCCAAGGGAATTATTTTGACCTGTTAGCAGCTTAAATTGGAATTTAACTTTCAGAAGCTAAGATCAATGTAGAGTCTAAATAAAAGCTATACTTACATGATGCTTTGGTTTCACTGCACTATGATAACATTTAATAGTCATCTATTTCCTCATGCAACTTTCCTTAATGATGTATCATAAAGGAGCGCAAATCAGAAGTATTGTTTTATCCTTCTAGAATAAGAGGTTCTTTATCACACCTAATCTGAATTCTGAAAATATGATGATTCTAGAGAACTTAACTTCATATTCCTGAAGTGCTAAATTTGATGTAGCTTTATCTAATATGGTTAATGACCTAGTTAAAAACTGCAGCCAGAACAAGAGACCCTACTTTGCATCCCTCCAAGTGGAAAAAGCATTGGTTCCAGAAGGAAAAGCTCACTTACTTGCTGTGCTCATCACATTCCTCCCCAAAGTATTAGTGTTGTTATCACTGCTGCTTCGGCTTAGATTCATGTTGTTCGTGGCATTAGTCCGTGCTATGTTTGCCACTCTCCTTACAAAACTCTCCAAGCTAGATGTTTCTCTTGAGGACAGGTTAGGTACACTTGCACTAGAGCTCATAGGGGCCCCAGCAGCCAACAAAGAACTCACTGACAGTCTGTTACTTGCTGAAGAGCTAAGAGGTCGTTGTGAAGCTGCTTCTTTATTAGTTAATTCAGATACTGAACTAACATCAGGAGAACTAACACTGACAATTCCCATGGATATTGCACTAGACTCCCCAGGAGTACGAACAGAACTATCGGGGCCTAACTTCCTTTCAGCATTTTCACTTCCCGTCTCCGCTGTTAAGGTGCTGGTGCTTGCACTGGAAGACGACCCTACTTCTGTTTGAGGGACGTTTTCAGCAGATGAAAGAACAACAATTGGTTCATGGACATCAGCTCCTGAAACTATACTGTGTTCCATTACAATTTCTGATCTCCGTTCCGTTTTGGTCGAACCCAAGCTGATGTCGCTGCTACTGGCCACGCTACACACAGAACTGCTGCTTCCTTTTCTACTTGAGGAGCCTGCAGCAGCAGATGTCTTGTCTGGACAGTTGTTTTTCACCAAGCTGCTCCATGATTGCGTTGTGCCTGAAACAGTGGATGAAACAGGTTTGGGTGATGCCACTGTATCAGGGTCGTACCCTGGTGCAAGCTTGAGGTCAAATTTTCCTTCTGCGCCCATACGGTAAGAGTTTGAGCCACCAGCATCCCAGGTGACATCAATCCAGCCTGGAAAGGGACAGGAGTTTGTGAGACCCAGCAGAAAGCAGATAGGAGCGTGTCAGACAGTAGCTCCACAATATGGGATCAGCTTTTCATCAGTGCTGTCCTTTTCTGAATTTCTAGTCAATCAAGGTCGGCCAACTAAAATATATGTAAATTTTTGGACTCAATTATTTGACTATATGACTAGTTATCTGAAAGTCTATAATATTTAACTCTCATGATAAAAATATTTTAAGGACAGGAAATATGTACTGTATACAAGGTTTCCAGGAAATGTTTAAAATTCTTCCTTTTATTTCCCTTATTTCTGAACTATTCAGTTTATGACATTTAAAAGCAATGTAAAGGTCATGTTTAAATCTACTGGGTTATTTTCATTTTAAAATTATTTGATTTTAGAGATGAGGTCTTGCGTTGCCCATGCTCATCTTGAACTCCTGGGCTTAAATGATCCTCCCACCTCAGCCTCTTGAGTAGCTGGGATTACAGATGTGAGCCACTGCACCTGGCTTGGTTACTTCTTAAATGGAAGAACTGTTCAAGAAATTTTAAAAGATTGATATACATGGTAAAATACTGCCACTTCAGCAAGTAAACACAATCTAGGTAAAAGTTTTTAAATTGCTAAGTATAATTATGCGTAGTCAAATTTTCTGTCTAGAAAAACGTGCTAGCTTACCATTAATTTCTTACCATTAATTTGGGCTAACCTCTCAAAATATTCATATATTACCACAGAAATTTTAGGTCACTAGCTCAAATAAAATACTAAAGTTAGCATTTCGGTTGTGTTCTCAAAGTTCAGTGGTTCTTTGGTTCTCTTATGTTAAATAATTAAGTTCAATAAATTTGAATAAGCACAGAAAATTCTAAAAAATAATTTAAAGAGCACACTGAGCTCTTTTATTAGAAACTATCTGCTAAAGCTACTAACATGTACAGAACTAATGAGCATAATGATATTCAATTTATATATTTACTTGTAGTTGAAAAATAATATTGTTTTTTAAAAAAGGTAATGAACCTCCAAAAGCAAAAAAAAAAAATTGTCTATTAAAAGAAAATTAATATAAATTTTATAATCTTATTTTAGTGTTATAAGCTAACTATTTCAGGGAAAAACATAAGACACAAAAAACATTTTTTTAAAACTATAACAAGCCTTTATAAAGTTCTTACCCATACATAAAAGGGGCCCAAGCTCACATACACACCCATCCACACACCCAGATGCCCACCCACACATACACCAAGTTCATATGTTTATGCTGGCACTCAGAGGGAAATAATATTGAATTACCTGTGGGGATTATCTGCATATGTGTTCTTTGAAAGGAAAAGTGACTGCCCCAAATCTACATAAGTAGCTTAGATGAGATTTTTCAATTGCCTCTATTTTTTTCTGTATGCTGAAATAATCTCTGGAGAACCAACATTTAACTATCTCTTCTGCTACACAGAAATGTGTGAGAAAAGAAGAAGGTTCAAAAACATAGCCCAATCTCAAATAAAAGTAACTTTTGTATTGTATTAACTGGCCCAAAAAACATACTCTCTCAACTCCTTCTATGCCCAAAAGACAGACAAAAAAAATATACAGTCAGTAACGACTAGCCATCATTAGAAGTGGTTGGCTTAAGAATTTGAAAGCTAAGAACCCTCTCTGACATAGAGACTTAAAGGCATAACTTGATGGGAACAGCCATGTTGATTAGCCAAAACTAAATTTCTACATTTGTCAGATCAGTGAAAACAGGCCTTTCTTGAATGCTAAAACCCTGAAATTTCTAGGCTACATGATTTTTGTTTTTCCCATCTGTGGCAGATAAAACAAAACAAAACAGAAAAACACTCAAAATATTCAGATTTACATGTGAGCACTCTCTCATAAGGAGGTGCCATACCTCACAGTTCAAACGTATTTTATAGATCAGTAACATTATACTGAAATGTAATTGCAACTTACTATGCAGCAAAAATGAATCGAGAAGAAAAATAACCTACAGTATCTATTTACCTTTGTATAGGCAATTGCTTAAGTTACTCTGCTTTTAACATTTGTACTTCAATAAAATGCTTATGTATGTATAGGAATGTCACAGTGAAAGATGCTGCTAGTCCAGGCACAAAGTATTAAAATTATTTTGTGAAGATTGGTGGTTGTATTAAAACTGTTGTGCCATTGTATCTTGGGGGAAAAAAAAATATATTCTACTTTCCCTATGCAATTGCTTCAGTTGACTCCATCCCGAGAAAAAAGAACTGCATTCACACGTCTCTAACTATCCTCTTCTTCTCAAGTCACATACATCAAGGCCAAAACAATTACAAGAAATAGAATAACAGCTTTTTAATAAGTATCATCAAGATGCCCAAAAACAAGAAAATTTGAAATTTCTGAGTTGAATGGTACTACTGATGTCTCAATTATTACTGGTATTTATGAATTTTAGGTCACTGTAAACCTGTATGATTAAAATGATTTGCAATTAGGGCCTGATACTTCATAAAAACATTTGGCAGTAAAATAATTCAAGAAATAGAATCTTAAAAGCAATATAATCAAAGGGTTTATTTGAATAAATAAATGTCTTTATCACGTAACACATGAAATTAAATGTCAGTCATTCTCCTAAGTACTGTCACATTTATTCTAGCTCTTTAAATATGTGGTGTAAGTTGCCGGGGGTGGTGGCTCACGCCTGTAATCCCAACACTTTGGGAGGCCAAGGCGGGTGGATCACCTGAGGTCAGGAGATCGAGACCAGCCTGACAAACAGGGAGAAACCCCATCTCTACTAAAAATACAAAATTAGCCAGGCATGGTGGCGCATGCTTGTAATCCTAGCTAGTTGGGAGACTGAGGCAAGAGAATCGCTTGAACCCGGGAGGCAGAGGTTGCAGTGAGCCGATATCACACCATTGCACTCCAGGGAATAAAAGCAAGACTCTGTCTCAAAAAAAAAAAAAAATGTGGTATAAGTTGAGAATATAAACATTTTACTTTTTTTAATGCTAAAAACTGATACAAAATTGATGAAAACAAACCCACTGATGCTTAGGCAAATTATCTGCTAATGAATCAACCTTATAGTTTGAAGAAAACAATTTGCCACTATAATTGCTTTGAAGTCAACAGCAATAAGTAGATGACTTTCCTAAACTTTGCAGAATCAAAGAAACTCGATTCACATAGATTGCTATGTGAATATTGTTTACAAAACACGATAAACTCTTCCCAAAAAAGCAGGTAGGCTGAGAAACATTTTGAAATAGTAATAATCTACTAACAGATAAAGAGACGATGCGTCTTGTTCCATGCTTTATTAAAAAACAGTGAAGTAAAATGCTAATCCTTTTCTTCTACATGATTTATGACACCATAAAATTATTGCGTGATTCCTGTGACACTAACAAGATAAAGAAAAGCATAAGAAATTAAAATAAAACTCACAGTAAGCTTGAAAATAAACTAGAGGGAAAAAAACCAGAAGTGTGTCTTGAAGATACTCAACTTACACTAGCCTTGATCACTTCCAAAATACTACCAGTAAGTTTCTAGTCAAAACCCAAGAACTTAAAATTTTCCCTTATTTTCTTTACATTTTTTCCATTTACAATGTGATATCAACAGTTCTTCTAAACAGTGCTCATACATTTATGCAATTTATAAATTATCTTGAAAGACAAAAGAAAAAACTTAACTACCCATTTTCTACACAAATGTGCTGAGCACCTACTCACCATTGTGCAGTTCTCCTGTGACAGTGCCTTCTCCCTGTGGGCTGCCATCCTGATCTCGCCATTTCCAATCCAAGCCTCTGATAACACGAGCTCCTGGAACCATGTATTTCAGAACCTGGGAGCGTACTAGACGTCTCTGCCGTCTAAGATTAGCTTCTGCTTCTTTAGCTGCTTTCCCTGTCAGGTAGAAATTGGAGAAATAAAAACCAAATCACTTTTTACAAAAGTAATTGTTTCAGTAAGTTAGAAAAGTCTCCTATCATCTCTTTACCTAGCTGATCTTCACATACTCCATTTACAGTGCCATAAAGTTCAAATCCAGATAGTGAGAGGTAGTGTGTCTGTCCACTGGCATTTTTCCCCATCTGTTTAATTCTCACATGTCTCCACCCTTGTTTCTCATCTTTTGGTGGATCAAGAGGCCAAGTTGCAGTTGACCTGTTAATATGTTAGAGAAAAAATTATGTAATATTTTAAAACAGATGAAAAAGAAATTCAAGATGGGGAACATTTTTTATATAACAGAGACCTGTAGAAAAAATACACTAACTTTCATATTTACTCAACAGTTCATTACAAGAATCAAGAAATCAAGGGGAAAAAAGTAGTCAAGAAAACAAGTTAAAAATGAAACGTTTAAATGTACACTATTGATTTGACTCATAACATTAATGATTTATGATTAATATAATTCAAAGATAAAAGACAAAACGATGGGTGCAATGGTGTGCCCCTGTTGTCTCAGCTACTTGGGTGGCTGAGGTGAGGGGAATCACTTGAGCCCAGGAGTTAGAAAGCAGCCAACATAATAAGACCCCATTCTCTTCACACACACACACACACAAAAAGAAAAAAAAAGTTTACAAAGAGTAGGAGAAATCCTCTTATGATGGAAAAAAGGACTTAAAATCATTTTTTGCAAAGTTTTAAATAACGTATTAATATTTTGTCTTTAAAGCATGAAAAATGTTCAGAAGCTCCTCTCATACCACATCAAATGCCAAAAGCAATTTAAGTACATAATCTCCTTGACATGTGCCAAAATGTATAAATAAAATATAGTATAACTAATATTTTAGAAGTTACTGACTTGTCTTTTAAAACTAATTCAATACATAGAATTTAAGGATAGATAAAAATAAAAACATTTTAAGTCAGCCTTAATTCTACAACCAGCGATAGCCACTGCTAATATTTTGAACATTCCTAAGTATTATGTGATTATATGGAGAGTTGATGGAAAGCTTATTTCACTTGTGTCCATTAGTGCGCTGTGTGTGTATGCGTGTGTGTGTGTGTGTGTGTGTATGTATACATAGCTATATACCAATTTTAAAAATATTCATAGCTTCTCAGCCTTTTGGCTAAGATCCAGTGTAAAACACTCAGCTCAGCTTTCTACTATTTAATCTAAACCTTTTGACAAAAGTTTTAGTAAAGTGTTTCAAACTTTTAATGCCTGAAGTATCAAGTGATTTGTTTTTAGAAGGAAAATTTTGCTTCAATATTTCACAAAGAAGAGAGCTCTAGAGTATAAAATTATAAAAATAAACAAAGCTCTTTAGTGAGTTTTCCAATTTGCAAAGACTCCTCAACTAACCCTGGTTCATTGAGACTGCAGTCATCAACATGGGTATACAAAGAAGTCCAGTTCTGTCCATCTTTGGATACCTGGAAAACCCAATTTCTCAGTGCAGACCTTCCATAACCACGAGCATGACGAAGTGTATATGCTGATGGTATCACCCAGAGACCCAGATCTATGGCAAACCAGGCATTCTTATCATCATTGCTATGACAATTTAAAGCTGAATTATCACGACTTAGTATGTCTTCTAAGCGGCCATAAGGTAGATTTCTTCCTTCTGATGACGTTACTACTACAAGTCCATAGGCAGCTGGATTTACCCATTCATAAGCAGTTCTATACAAAAATAAAGAAAAATTAGCAAATAACAATGTTAAGATAATTGCATTTGCACAAGGTTTTAAATATAAAAGTATATTAAGTACAATTCTAGAATTAGCAATTTAGACTTTTTTTTCCTCATAAAAATTTGGATAATCTTAACTTCTACCTACAAGTCAAACTTCCTTAAACCACAGAATATTCAGAGTGTTAACAATGTTATTCTACTTCCTAGAATTCTTTTACCAAGTGAATATGGTCACTCCAGCTTAAAGTAGAATGAGTGACTTACTTTGCATTTGTTCCAATCCAGTAAATGATTCCATTTTCATCAAAATCATGCTGGTGCCGAAATATAAAATTTTGTCCTTCTCTTAATTTTCGAACAAAAACAAATGAAGATCGGTCAAAATCATACCACTGTTTTGCTACCTAAACCAAAGAAAATATGAAAGACAGTCACCTTAATAATGCTGTTTTCAAGTATGTTACCTACTTTTTTCCTATCTCTTTAATGTGAATTGTTTTCTTTTATTATCACAAATGCTCATTTAGGCTGGGCGCAGTGGCTCACACCTATAATACCAGCACTTTGGGAGGCTGAGGCGGGTGGATCATGAGATCAAGAGATGGAGACCATCCTGGACAAAATGGTGAAACCCCGTCTCTACTAAAAACACAAAAAGTAGCCAAGCATGGTGGCAGGCGCCTGTAGTCCCAGCTACTCGGGAGGCTGAGGCAGGAGAATCACTTGAACCTGGGAGGCGGAGGTTGCAGTGAGCAAGATTGTGCCACTGCACTCCAGCATGGCAACAGAGTGAGACTCTGTCTCAAAACAAAACAACAACAACAACAAAAAAAAAAACAAAAAAAACAAATGCTCATTTAAAAATATGCAAAAAATAT
Organism: Rhinopithecus bieti; assembly: GCF_001698545.2. NCBI lineage: Eukaryota > Metazoa > Chordata > Mammalia > Primates > Cercopithecidae > Rhinopithecus > Rhinopithecus bieti. The sequence continues at coordinate 3,463,260 of NW_016812332.1, read as the reverse complement.
AAAGAAAAATAAAAGTCCCACAACCAAAGCACCTCGCTATTAATAATCACAGAGTATTTCTTTAGTTTATTATTCCAATGGATAGGATAAAACAAATTCTTGATCATACTGTACAAAACATTTTCCGTTATCATTAGTCTTTATACATTTTATGGCTATATGATATTCAAATTAACAGAAATAATTATACACATTTGTCAATTAAATTTAAATTTTTAATATGAATTATCTATTTAACATTCATTGATTTGAATTAAGGTTTTTGTTTAGTATTTCAATATTACAAAATTATAATAAACATCTTCATGTAGAAATCAGTTCTAAAATGGAATTACTGGGCCAAAGTGTATTACCGTAACTCTGGATATATACTTCCCAAATTACTGTTGTAAAAGGCTAAATCACAGCTCAGAATGCTTATTTCACCATGCCCTTGCCAGAAACTCACCATTTTCAAAAGGTACTGTTCCAGAGATTCAACTGTAGCCAAAGGTTCCATCTTCAACATTCTGCCAGTCCTGTCAATCAATGCAGTTTCACCAGGTGCACGTTCCAACCGAAATCGTAATCTCCTTGTAAGTATCTACACAAAAACGATTAAAATACTTTGGAAAACGTCTTGGTTTTTGTCTCAGAGTTGTAAAAATTGATACACCCTAAAACAACTGCGATGTATGGAGAATAAACATAATGGAACTATGAACAAATGTCTGTTTTCTATTAAATTTTTTTTTTTTTTTTTTTTTGAGATGGAGTCTCGCTCCTGTTGCCCAGGCTAGAGTGCAGTGGATTGATCTTGGCTTACTGCAAACTCTGCCTCCCGGCTTCAAGCGATTCTCCTACCTCAGCCACCCAAGTAGCTGGGATTACAGGCACATGCCACCACCCTGGCTAATTTTTGCATTTTTAGTAGAGACAGGTTTCACTATGTTGGCCAGGTTGGTCTCAAACTCCTGACCTCAGGTGATCCGCCCACTCCGGCCTCCCAAACTGCTGGGTTTACAGGCGTGAGACACCATGCCTAGCCTATTTAACATTCTTTAGGCCAGGCATGGTGGTTCAGACCTGTAATCCTAGCACTTTGGGAGTCTGAGGCAAGAGGGTCAATTGCTTGTGCCTAGGAGTTCAAGACCAGCCTGGGCAACACAGTGAGACCTCATCTCTACATATTAAAACAAACAAACCAAAAATTAGCCGGGCATGCATGCCTGTAGTTCCAAGTATTGGGAAGGCTAAGGTGGGAGGATCAACTGAGCCTGGGACATAGAGGGTGCAGCGAGCCAAGATCATGACACTGCACTCCAAAAAACAACACAACAGGAAAAGATTCTTTTATAAAAGGGCCACTGAGTAAGCTACAGTGGCTATCAAGAAAAAGACAAAGTTAACTTTCTAGAATTTCTAAACAACTTCAAATACACAACAGTTTAAACAAACTTATAAAACTTTTTAACCAAAGTGACTTATAACTCACAATTTTCCAGGTAAGTTTTTGAAAAGTAGCTAATTGGCTTACTCCGCTAGAATATATTCTACAGGATAAGTATCCCTAATCTAAAAATCTGGAATCTTGAGAAGCTCCGAAATCTGAAACTTTCTGAGCACTGACATGACGCTCAAAGGAATGTTCACTGGAGCATTTCAGATTTTGGACTAGGAATGCTGAATCAGTAAGTATAATACAAATATTACAAAATCCAAAACACTTCTCGTTCCAAGCATTTTGGATAAGGAATACTCAACCTGTATGATCAAAGGCTAATAAACTTTAAGAGATGCAAAACAGTTTTTAATCCAATACATTTTAGTAAGCAACAAGCACAGGACTAGCAATTTTAGGTAGTTTCATTTCTGTATAAATCTTAACTAATTCCTATAAAAACAATTAAAGATTTATATGTGCATTTTGGAAGTTGTAGACAGCAAAATTACCAGAGAGCACATTCTGGCCTTCCTCTCTTTGGATCTTGCACAATCTCCTACAGTGAAAATTGCGTACTAAAAGGCATCGGTGCACTGTCTTTGAGACTTATCTCCAACTCATCCACTTACCAGAAACAAAGCTTAAAAACGATGGACCAAACAGTCCCCCTTACTCCTGTTATTCTGTCTGAAACAAAACACAAAGTAGCCCTCTACATCTTTTACACATAGAATATCAGGTGCAACTACTGCACTGTAAAACTCCCTAGATAAGCACTCCAGTTTGGGAGTCTACTGGCACTGATAACAGTGCTGGGTTCTCACAGGTTATGGCAAGTTTTGTTAGCTTTGCATTGCTTTGGCATATATAGGTCCTCAGTCACTCATTAAAGGCTATTATTTAAAAGAAACTATTCCATGCAGTAGAATGCAGAACAAAATTCAAAGCAGAAGGCCTTGCTAGGAAACCCTTAAGAAACCCACAAAAAAAAGTGATAAAAGTTCTGGGCTAGGATATTAGTAAAACGTATTGTTTGTTTGCCTCTAGATCCCAGCTACTAAAGAAAAGAATAATTGAATGAATGAGAATGTAAATAGGAAGTTACATATTATATACAGATATATATATATGGGGAGGAGGAGGGAAAGAAAAGAAACAGGCTATGAAACCATGTGGTTGACAGGACTAGTGAAGACTTGGGCAATCTGACTCTAACCACTGACATCAAGAAAGACCCGAAAAAAATTGTGCTTAAAATATCTTGACGTTTTTTTCTTATGTTTACAATATAGAGCCGGGCGCGGTGGCTCAAGCCTGTAATCCCAGCACTTTGGGAGGCCGAGACGGGCAGATCACGAGGTCAGGAGATCGAGACCATCCTGGCTAACATGGTGAAACCCCGTCTCTACTAAAAATACAAAAAACTAGCCGGGCGAGGTGGCAGGCGCCTGTAGTCCCAGCTACTCAGGAGGCTGAGGCAGGAGAATGGCGTGAACGCGGGAGGCGGAGCTTGCAGTGAGCTGAGATCCGGCCACTGCACTCCAGCCTGGGCAACAGAGCGAGACTCCGTCTCAAAAAAATAAAA
>NW_016812332.1:3450943-3458941 GCF_001698545.2 Rhinopithecus bieti | reverse complement strand
AAAAAAAAAAAAAAAAAAAAACTATAACCTTTAACACAGTATTACCACTTACGGAATTTACGTAAAAAGATGCTTCTGTTGAGACTAGTATATTTGAGTATTAGTAATAGTTTTCAAAGAGCTAAAATGCTTAACATAGTAATACTTCAATACATTATTATACATCCATAAAGATATAATATGCATTCATTAAAAATGAAATTTGAAATTAACACAATTATCTGAATTGTATAACTTATTTTTTTTTTTTTTTTTTTTTTTTTAGGGGGGGTCTCCCTTTGTCCCCACACTGGAGGGCAGGGGCGCAATCTCGGCTCACTGCAAGCTCTGCCTCCCGGGTTCACGCCATTCTCCTGCCTCAGCCTCCCGAGTAGCTGGGACTACAGGCGCCCGCCACCTCGCCCGGCTAGTTTTTTGTATTTTAGTAGAGACGGGGTTTCACCATGTTAGCCAGGATGGTCTCGATCTCCTGACCTCGTGATCCGCCCGTCTCGGCCTCCCAAAGTGCTGGGATTACAGGCTTGAGCCACCGCGCCCGGCCTGTATAACTTATTTTAAAAGTGCAATCCCATTCAAATGTACACAGAATAATATAATGAACCTTCATCAACCCAGCTTTAGCAATTAGCTACTAATGGCCAATCTCCATCCAGTTCTCTCCTTTTTTTTTTGAGACAGAGTCTTACTCTGTCACCTAGGCTGGAGTGCAGTGATACAATCTCAGCTCACTGCAACCTCTGCCTCCAGGGTTCAAGGGATTCTCCTACCTTAGCCTCCCAAGTAGCTGGGATTAAAGATGCTCACCACCAGGTCCAGCTAACTTTTTATTTTTAGTAGAGATGGTTTTTCACCATGTTGGCCAAGCTGGTCTCAAACTCCTGACCTCAAGTGATCCACCCACCTCAGCCTCCCACAGTCCTGGAATTACGGGTGTAAGCCACCGTGCCTGGCCTCTCCTTCTTACATATTTTGAAAAAATACTAAAGAGCTTATCATTTCATCCAGAGATAGTCTTTGTACATAAATCTAACAAAAAAATTATTTTTTAAAAAAAGTAGTATTACACGTTAAAAAAGAGAAATTATTACTTAATTTATCAAACATTTCATCAGTGTTCAAATTTTCAACTATCTTAAACAGGCATGTAATTTAAACTAAGTGATCAGGCCAGGAACGGTGGTTCATGCCTGTAATCCCAACACTTTGGGCAGCCAAGACAGGAGAAATGCTTGAGTCCAGGAGGCTGAGGCTGCAGTAAGCTAAGATGACATCACTGCACTCCAGCCTGGTCAACAGAGCGAAACCTTGTCTGAATTTACAAAATAATAATTATCATGAATAAGTAAACTAAGTGATCAGCTGCATTCATACCAGACATGTAATTTCAATGTTTCTTTTTATTCCATTAGATTAAAAAAAACTTCAAAAATTTTCCTATTATACACGTATAATATGTTACTTTCTTGTTAAATAAGAGTTTCTTTTGTGTGTGTAAATGTTATACTAGACTTATTTTAAAGGAAGCATACCAACTGTGTAAACATTACAAACATCAAATTCAAAGAAATTTGGGGTTTTACCTTTCATCATCTTCATTTTCACTAAAGGCAGTTTTAAAAACATTTATTCTTTCTACCAGTTGACTACAATCTTGTTTCATATCCAAATCCATGCTCTAAAGAAAACAAAAGTATAAAGTCTCAGAAAAAATAATTTAAGGATCTTACTGAAATTTACCAAAACTAAGAGACGAATGTTAACATATTGTTATACAATGATCACTACAATCTGAATAAAATCATTAATCATTTCATCTTTCAGTTAAAATTATTTTTACTATATGACTAGTAAGCCATGGCTAACATACAAAATTTTTTCCTTCTTCAATGTTATAATGTACTCAGCAATTATGCTGCAAAATCAGTGTTTCCCCAAGTATACAAGATGGTTTCAGATTACATTAATATAGGAATGAACATTTTCCATTTTAACAGTACTATTTACTTTAATAAGTATTAGGAAAAAACTGGTACATCAAAACTATTTCATAGATTACCAAGTGATATAATGTGATATATCACTGTAATAAATGGGAATAAATGCAAATAGTAAAGTTTATGAAGGGACTATGGGACTCATTGAAGTTCAAGTGCAGTTTTTTTTTTTTTTGGAAGACAGAGTCTCACTCTGTCACCCAGGCTGGAGTACAGTCGTGCTATCTCGGCTCACTGCAACCTTACCTCCCAGGTTCAAGCAATTCTCCTGCCTCAGAATTACAGAAGAGTAGATGGGCATGCCAACATGCCTGGCTAAATTTTTTTGTATTTTTAATAGAAATAGGGTTTCACCATGTTGGCCAGGCTGGTCTTGCACTCCTGACCTCAAGTGTTCTGCCCACCACGGCCTCCCAGAGTACTAGGATTACAGGCATGAGCCACCGTGCACAGCCTAAAGTAAGTATTAAAAGTGCATCAGCACATACAATGATTAAGATCAAGAAATCAACTCTGGCCAGACGCAGTGGCTCACACCTGTAATCCCAGCACGCTGGGAGGCCAAGGCAGGCAGATAGCTTGAGCCCAGCCTGGGCAACATGGTGAACACGCAGATGCACATGCACAGGCAAGTGCACACACACACAGGCACACACACTAAAAAGAATTAAAACTGAGTAGTCTGCGTTTCAGCAAGCAGCACATATACCAAAACTGAAATGATACAGAGATTAATATCGCCCCTGCACAAGGATGACACACAAATTCGTGAAGCATTCCATATTTTTTAAAATATAAATAAGTAATTAAATAGAACTAAGTAGAACTGAAACAAAAATAATTCTTTCATTAAAATAAAGGAAAAAAGAGCCATGTGTAGTGGCTCACTTCTGTAATCCCAGCACTTGGGAGGCAAAGGCAGGCGGGTCACTTGAGGTCAGGAGTGCGAAATCAGCCTGGCCAACATGACAAAACCTCGTCTCTACTAAAAATACAAAAGTTAGCTGGGCAAGGTGGCAGGCACCTATAATCCCAGCTACTCAGGAGGCTAAGGCAGGAGAATCACTTGAGCCCAGGAGGCAGAGGCTGCAGTGAGTCAGGACTGCACCACTGCACTTCAGCCTGGGCGACAAAGCGAGACTCTGTCTCAAAAATAAGTAAATATATAAACAAAGGAAAAAAGTTTTACCACAATAAAGAGGCATTCTTAAATAAAAAAAAAATAAGGTTATTAGCAAATATTTATCAAATTTTCACATAAACTTCCTACACTGTCTTTTTTTTTTTTTCCTTTTAACTCATCTGTATTTGTTACAACTTTAAGCAGAATGTGACTCGAGCACTACATTTCCATCCACAAGACTGGGTCTGAGTTATTTTTGAACAGCTTTATGATATGCTTAGGTAGGCTTATAACTTTGTTCCTCCAAACAATACTTTTCTTTGGAAAACAGGCCCTGTGGAGAGTTCCTTCCATCATAAACTTCCTAAACTTTCACTGTTCATACATTATGTATATAACTTGGGTACTTAAGGTCTACAGACATATTCTGTTTTATATAACTTACGTAAAAATCAGAGCAGTGAATAATAAATCTTAGGCTGAATTGTTTTTAGTCAACAAAACCTTTAGCAAATTGTAACTGGGAACTTAGAAATCAAAATAAACCATTATTTAATTCATTTGGCTCAAACTAATGATAAAACTTAAAGGTTGAAGAAATTAGAAATATTAACATCATTCAGCTTTTAAATATTTCTTGACAAAACAAACTAAAAACCACTCTACCAAAGGAGTAACTACAAATAATTTCTAAAACTATATTTTTGTTCTTTACTACTTGATAAACTTACATTGTTTAACACAGTAAGAAGTGCCTGTACCAAGCCACTGCTACACATTTCATATGGTGAAATTGTGTTTTCATCCTTCAAAAGTACAATTAGGTTTTCTAAAGCTGTCTTCATTAAATCTCTCCAAGTGTTCTCACTCTCAATACACTAAAATAAAAAAAAAATTCATGAAGACAATCAAAAACATAAACATAGCTCTTAAAATAACTTATCAGAATACCAATTATCATGACAATAACTTAGATATTAAGCAAAATTAAAAGTTAAAATGATTAACACAAATTATGTCTACCAGAGGTCAGCAAACATTTTTGTAAAGGGCCCAGTGCAAATATTTTAGGCTTTGCAGGCCATATAGTCTACGTCACAACTATTCAACCATGCCCTTGTAGCATCAAAGTAGTTGTAGACAATATGTAAATGAATAAGCATGGCTACACGTGATAAATTATATGGATACTGAAATCTGATTTTCATGTGTCTTGAAATTCTCCTTCTGGTTTGTTTTCAATCATTTAAAAGTATAAAAACCATTCTTACCTCATACAGCCATATGCAAATGGGGAGCAGGCCAGATTTGGCTCCTGGGCCATAATTTGCTGACCCCCTACTCAATACCCACGACATAAAGGAGAGAGGGGAAAGACATCAAACTAAAACTCACTACACATCATTAAAATCTAGAGGTTGACATACTTGTCTGTTTGTATGAAGCTCCCAAGATGACTCTAACTGAGTTGCTATGTTTCTGAGTGTTACCACTACTCCACGAGGCATGCTTTCAACAGCTTTAAAGTGGTCATCGTATAAATCTCGAGCCATAGTTCGTACCTACCAAAATAAACATAACAAATATGAATTTTTACTACAATTAATAATTTTACCAAATCTTCACTTTTATAGACACTCATATTTACTTATTTCACCATGAAAAAATAGGTATGTACTGTCATTTGGGCAAATGAGCTCTTGAAGTTACAGTTATTTAAGAAAACAACCTATGTTCTGGGTCTGATGAAATTTAGTACATGATATTATTCACAAATCATATGCTTAAGTAATGTAAATTTAGGATTCACCTAATGCCATTTTAATCCCAAACAAACCAGCATAACTCTAATGCAATAGAAAAAACCTATTGCTGTAAACTACTTAATAATACTTTCTGTTCTATTTTGGTATGCCCTTCAGAATTAAAAGATGGCAATCATGGATATCAGACGACTTTGAAGAAACTATCTCTTTATAAAAAGTATTAATAATTAATACTGGTATGGTGGCTCATGCTTGTAATCCTAGCACTTTGGGAGGCGGAGGCAGGCAGATCACTTGAGGTCAGTCAGGAGTTCAAGACCAGCCTGGCCGACATGGTAAAACCTCGTCTCTACTAAAAATTAAAAATAAAATTAGCTGGGCATGGTTGCGCATGCCTATAGTCCCAGCTACTCAGGAGGCTGAGGCGGGACAATCACTTGAACCCGGGAGGCGGAGGCTGCAGTGAGCGAAGATTGTGCCACTGCAGCCTGGGTGACAGTGCAAGACTTTGCATCAAAAAATAAAAAATAAATAAAAAATAATAATTAATTAAAATTATTTTTGCCTAAAATATTTTGATGCATACTTGTTTATATCAAAAGGACAGCCACCTACTCACTGAGTTGTTACTGATTTCAAATCAAGAAAGTGAAGCAATAATTTTTTAAATTTTTTCTTATAATTTCAACTTTTAGATTCGAGGGTACATGTGCAGGTTACATGGGTATATTGTGTGATGTTAAGGTTTGCGATATAAATGATCTCAGCACCCAGGTAGTGAGCATAGTACCCAAGTTTTGGAACCTTTGCTACCCTCACTCCACACCCTTCATAATTTTTATTTTTTTAATGAGAATACAAGACTGAGACAACGTTCTCATTGAATTTTTTTAGTTTGTGTTACAAAATTTCAGTCCCCTGTAGTCTAGATTTGGTTGGTTAATAACAACATATTAGGTATACCAAAAAGCTCTTGAGATAGGTGATTTATAGTCAGATTACTCAACGATTCCATGCTTGCAAATATGAGTATTCATTAAAATTTGTAACCTCAAAATCAATCATTTCAGAGCTTTCACGTTCATTCACGGACATGCACAGTGCAGCAATAAATTTACGGTGCCCGATATGCACGTTCCCAGCAGAATTCAAAAAGGTGACACTCTTTCTTGCTTCGGGTCTCATACTATAAACAAGTACCCTACTCCCAATCTACTTAGCGTCACACTTATCGAATTTTGGGGCTTTTTCTTCCTGATTTCATTGTTTAAAATGGCCCCCAAACATAGTACTTAGGTGCTATCCAGTGTTTCTAAGCACAAGAAGACTGTGATGTACCTTACAGGAGGAAAAGACAAAAAAAGTGTGTGCTAACATATGCTTTGTTCAAGCATAACAGTGCTGTTGGCCAGTTCAATACTAACAAATCAACAATACGTATCAGGCTGGGTGCAGTGGCTCAGGCTTGTAATCCCAGCACTTTGGGAGGCCGAGGAGGGCAGATCACTTGAGGTAGGAGTTTGAGACCAGCCTGGCCAACATGGTGAAACCCCGTCTCCACTAAAAATGCAAAAATGAGCCGGGCATGGTGGCACACACCTGTAGTCCCAGGTATTTGGGAGGCTGAGGGAGGAGAATTGGTTGAACCTGGAAGGTGAAGGTTGCAGTGAGTCAAGACTGTGCCACTGTACTCCAACATAGGAAACAGAGTGAGACTCTGTCTCAAAAAACAAAAAATACGTAGCAAATAAGGTGTCTTTAATCAAAAACAAAAAAAAAGGTGACAAAAATGTTGTCACAACAGGCCCTAGGCCTAGAAGAAATCTAACCCAGTATTTCTCCTACAAGCAATGGTTCAATATTCACAACAACTTTATAAAATGTAACTACTGTTGGCCGGACATGGTGGCTCATGCCTGTAATCCCAGTACTTTGGGAGTCTGAGGCGGGTGGATTACTTGAGGTCAGGAGATGGAGACCAGCCTGGTCAACATGGTGAAACTCCATCTCTACTAAAAATACAAAAAATTAGCTGGGCATGGTGGTGGGCACCTGTAATCCCAGCTACTCAGCAGGTTAAGGCGGGAGAATAGCTCGAACCCGGGAGGCAGAGGTTGCACTGAGCCGAGATTGCACCATTGCACCACAGCCTGGGCATCAAGAGCGAAACCAAGTCTCCAAAAAAACATTATTACAAGGGTTTCGCTAAGTTTCTTTAAAAAAAAAAAAGAAACACCATTATTACAATTTCTCTGGTCAAAGCCATAAAAAACACAAGAACTCTCCCCTAATCCCTATCACATACAAGCATTCTTTGCATACTGTATTTAAAAACTATCTTAGAACCAGGCATAGGGCCTGTAGTCCCAGCTACTTAAGAGGCTGAGGCAGGAGGATGACTTGCACTCAGGTGTTTTAGACCGGCCTGGGCGACACAGAGAGACTCTGTTTCAAAACAAAACAAATAAAAAACAAACCCTACTTTATATTACCATTACAGGTAAAATAAACATGCTAGTCACCAGAAAGTGTTGAATCTAACTATGAGATTAACATGGAAATATACTGGCCATATTTGAAAATAACAATGCAAACCTGATGAAAGCATTAAAAGATTAGTCAATTACGCATCTGCTACAGTATCTTCTTGAAGTAGTAATTTCAGCTGCCATAGCCATTAAACTAAGCATCAAAATAATCTGAATTTAGAACCAGGCAGTTAAGTTGCTGTATCACAAGGTATTAATCCAGATTGTAAAATATAATAGTCATTTTCAATCCCACTGTAACACTAAAAATATTAATATTATTAATAATTTCAGGCTGGACGTGGTGGCTCACGCCTGTAATCCCAGCACTTTGGGAGGCCGAGGCAGGCGGATCACGAGGTCAGGAGATTGAGACCATCCTGGATAACATGGTGAAAATCTGTCTTTACAAAAAATTAGCTGGGTGTGGCGGCGGGCGCCTGTAGTCCCAGCTACTCAGGAGGCTGAGACAGCAGAATGGCATGAATCTGGGAGACAGAGTTGCAGTGAGCCAAGATCACGCCACTGCACTCCAGCCTGGGCAACAGAGCGAGACTCAGTCTCAAAAAAAAAAAAAAAAAAAAAAA
>NW_016812332.1:3447594-3450760 GCF_001698545.2 Rhinopithecus bieti | reverse complement strand
AACATGGTGAAAATCTGTCTTTACAAAAAATTAGCTGGGTGTGGCGGCGGGCGCCTGTAGTCCCAGCTACTCAGGAGGCTGAGACAGGAGAATGGCATGAATCTGGGAGGCGGAGTTTGCAGTGAGCCGCGATCCGGCCACTGCACTCCAGCCTGGGCGACAGAGCGAGACTCCGTCTCAAAAAAAAAAAAAGAAAAGAAAAGAAAAAATTTCAATAAGTTGAATTGTTTGTGCAATTAATAAGTAATTAACATTTTGTTTCATATTAATATCCATTTTGATTCTGTTTTAATGTTGGTATTTAGTACAGGTATAAAAATAATATGTAAATAAATAAGAAAATGAACACTGAAAACAGGAAAACTAAAATACGTTATACTAGGGTTGCTTATGTTCTATGGCTCAATTTTTTTCAATGCTTATACTTAACCACTGAAAATTTACATCAGTATAAAAGACAAGAATAAAGCACATCCAACAGATATACCTTTTGCTTTGTTTTTTCTAACTTAGATTTCAGTTTTCTGCCTCTTTTGCCAGTCCAGCCCGTCACAAATTCTGAACCTTGGGGGGATAAAAAGAACATTCGTAGAGCATACTTTATTACAATTTAACATATTCATTTATTTTTACCTACTAACCTTACATAGCTACATACTTACCCAGGGAAGTTTCTGCAGTAAATGAATGTTTGGTTCCTCTATTAGATTCAAATACAAAACCAGGTAAATCTTCTTTCAATATTGTAGCTTGCTGACCATCTGAATTATGAATAGCAATTTCTCCTTCTTTCAAACATGTCAGTGACCAATTTCCTACAGTAAGTTTAGTGGGTCCTGGTGCTGAGAGTATAGGTTGACTTGAAGTAGATGGCTTTACTTGGCCTCGAGCTCTTTGTAACTTCTCTAAGAATTCACTTCGGCTTTCTATGAAGACAAAATACTTGTTTTAAAAATCTTATTTCTTTCAAATATAACATGTATTTTCTCTTAAAAAAAAAAAAAGACCTATTAAAATATAAATTTTAAACAATAAAACTAAATTAGAAACTAGAAATATTAGCCAGGCATGGTGGTATGCATCTGTAGTCCCAGCTACTTGGGAAGCTAAGGTGAGATGATCACTTGAGCTCATGAGTTGGAGGTTGCGATGAGCTATGATCACACCACCGCTCTCTAGCCTGGGAGACAGAGTAAGACACTGTCTCCCCTCCAAAAAAAAAAAGAGCTATATTTGTAAAGATATTTTTTAAAAGTAGATATAGTGTTGTTCCTTGTCCCATGCAGTAAAAGACATTTATGAAACATTTTCATGGTATAATAATTTTTCTCTACTGATACAAAAAAATGGGTATTAAAAAATAAAGAAACAAATATGTTTTAAAAATACCATGACGGGCTGGGCGCAGTGGCTCACACCTGTAACTCCAGCACTTTGGGAGGTTGAGGTGGGTGGATCACCTGAGGTCAGGAGTTCGAGACTAGCCTGACCAACAAGGTGAAATCCCATCTCTACTAATAATACAAAAATTAGCCGGGCGTGGTGGCAGGTGCCTGTAGTCCCAGCTACTCGGGAAGATGAGACAGGAGAATTGCCTGAACCCGGGAGGTGGAGGTTTCAGTGAGCCGAGATCGCACCACTGTACTCCAGCCTGGGTGATGGAGTGAGACTCAATCTCAAAAAAAATAAAATAAAACACCATGACAATGGTAGCAAAAATATGAGAAAATAAAAACTGTAGAAACTGGGAAAATATTTTAATTGAAACAAAATAGTACCTGAACTGTCAGATCCACCTTCAGGACTACCACTTGAATACATGGTGGCAAGTTTTCCATCCAAGATAAATCGGAACCATCCATTACTGCCATTAGATAATTCCAAGGCTGCTGCATCACTCCAAATATACAAGCAGTCTCTTCCCCTAATGATTGACCAGTCTCTCCAATGATATGGTTTACCCTGCTGCAATTCTTTAGCATCTTCCTGTGGTTCATCTTCCTAAATGTGTAGAATTATTCAATTAAACATGGGAAATAATTTCAATTTCAAATATTTATACGTATTTTAAAAACAAGAATCTAATTTCAAATTTAAATGTTCTGAACACAATACTCAATTGCGTGTAGTTTAATTTTTTTTTTTTCCTTTTAGAAACACGGTCTCACTCTGTCACCCAGGCTGGAGTGCAGTAGTGTCATCATAGCTTACAGAAGCCTCTAACTCCTGGCCTCGGGCAATCTTCACACCTCAACCTCCAAAGTAGCTGGGATTACAGGTCCAAGCCACAGCACCTGGCTCTCAATTCTAATTAATTACCTATAACCAAATCTTACAAATAAGTGCTAAAAATATCAAGAAATTCATGTAATTAATGACCTATATTATATCGTGTCCAGGTGTAGTGGGGTAAAGACTAATGGATTAGAGCACTACAAACAACAAGATAATAACCTAAAATCTTGCTGAACTCACTACATCTCTGGGTCTATTTGTAAAAAATGATGATTTAGAGAGGCTCAATGGTATCTAAACTGAAGTGTATAACAGAATCACCAAAGAAGCTTTTTAAAGATAAATTTTGGCTGAGAGTGATGGCTCACGCCTGTTACCTCAATACTTTTGGAGGCCAAGGCAGGAGGACTGCTTAGGCCAGGAATTCAAGATCAGCCTGGGCAATGTACTGAGTCTGTCTCCACAAAAAAAATTTAAAAATTAGCTGAGGGTGGCAGTGCACACCTGTAGCCCTAGATACTAGAGAAGTTGAAGCAGGAAGACTGCTTGGGCCCTGGAATTTGAGGTTATAGTGAAGGACTGTGCCACAGAACTCCAGCCTGGGTGACAGATTGGGACTCTTGTCTCTATTTTATCTATATCTAGCTAGCTAGCTAGCTAATACAGACACTGTCTATTATCTCTATATAGATAATAGAGACAGGGTCTCACTCTATAATAATAGAGACATTATCTACAATCTCTATATAGATAATAGAGACAGTGTCTCTCTCTATAAATATATTACATATATTTATAATTTATATATTATAATATATATAATCTATTATAAGTAAATAAAATTCATTCATTCATTCCAAGGCCCCACCTTTAGCCAAGTGAATCAAATATACTTGTTCCCATGATCATACAAGTATTTTAGCTAAAGCTC
>NW_016812332.1:3442165-3444728 GCF_001698545.2 Rhinopithecus bieti | reverse complement strand
TATATATATTTTATATATATTATATATATACGGTAAGGGTTGAAGTTCAATTTTTTTTACATATGCTATTGACTTGTTCATTTTCTGAAAAGATCATCCTTTCTTGTCTTAGCACTTTTGTTGAAAATCGATTGACAATATGTGTACTGGGTCATTAATCTATCTTTACACTATTGTCACACTTCCTTGATTACTGAAGTTTTATAAAAGACTTGAAATCTGTTGATGTATATCCTTCCATGCTGTTCCTTTTCCAGGTTGCTTTGGCTATTGCATTTATATGTAAATGTTAGAATATTTCCATTTATATATAAATGTTAGACTCTCCTTGGTTTTTTTTTTTTTTTTTTTGAGATGGAGTTTCGTTCTGTCAACCAGACTGGAATGCAACGGCACGATCTCAGCTCACTGCAACCACCGCCTCCCAGGTTCAAGCAGTTCTTCTGCCTCAGCCTCCAAGTAGCTGGGATTACAGGTGCGTGCCACCACGCCCAGCTAATTTTTTTTTTTTTTTTTTTTTGTGATGGAGTCTTGCTCTGTTGCCCAGGCTGGAGTGCAGTGGTGCAATCTTGGCTCAGTGCAACCTCCACCTCCCAGTTCAAGTGATTCTCCTGCCTCAACCTCCCAAGTAGCCGGGACTACAGGCAAGTGCCACCATGCCTGGCTAATTTTTATATTTTTTGTAGAGACGGGGTTTCACCATGTTGGCCAGATTGGTTTCGAACTTCTGACCTTAGGTGATCTCCCTGCCTCGGCCTCCCACAAGTGCTGGGATTACACTCGTGAGCCACTGCACTCAGCCTAGAATCTCCTTGTTAATTTCTACAAAAAGACTGCTGGGATCTTGGTTGGGATTTCTGTAACCTATTTCTTGAAAGGAAGAGCTCCAGAGAATAAACTCAGATGATATTTTTGTTTTGTTTTTCCTTAAATCCCCCAGCAATTCTAACAATTAACCAGATGTGGGTAATACATACACACTCTCTTTTCACCACCCTCGGAATTCTACAATTATAACTCATACGCCACCATTTTTTTCAAAAATATTACTACCTTGTAATTAATATACAGTAAGCATTCACTAAATATTAGAAATAAATCTTGCTGGGAATCACTACAGATGGAAATGGTATATTTAAATTTGCAATCTAAGGCAAGAGTTACCAATGAATACAGAAATTGGTCGGTTAAGTTTACTGAGAAACAGCATATTTACAGAGTCTGGAATTATGTCCCTACAAATTACTTATTACAAGGAAAAAGAGGCCAGGTGCGGTGGCTCATGCCTGTAATACCAACAGTTTGGGAGCCCAAGGCAGGGGGATCACCTAGGTCAGAAGTTTGAGACTGGCCTGGCTAATATGGTGAAACCCTGCCCCTACTAAAAATAAAAAAACTAGCTGGGCGTGGTGGTACGTGCCTGTAATCCCAGCTACTCTGGAGGCTGAGGCATGAGAATCACTTTAACCCATAAGGTGGAGGTTGCAGTGAGCCGAGATCATGCCATTGCACTCCAGCCTGGGCAACATAGCAAGATTCTGACTCAAAAAAAAAAGGAAAAAGAGCAACTTTACAGTAGAGAAACCTGGAAGAGAAAAAACTTAAGCAAGTGATCCAAGTTATCATAACCAACAGGGCAAACAGACACGAATATGCCTCCAAGAAGGAACATTATGCACCTAGAAGAGCATAGTATCAACTCTACAGGACTCCTGCTAAAACACATAAGCTGAATTAAATCACAAAGAAACATGACATAAAGTTAGATTCTTTGTTCAAATTAACTGTTCTATTCTCTTCATAAACACCAAAGCTATGAAAATAAAAGAAAGGCTGACAGACTGTTACAGGTTCTCAGGACAAACTGTCGCAGGTCCTCAGGAATATGATAACCAATGTAATGTGTGCTCCTGGATTTCATTGTGGACCAGAAAAAAAAATTACTACGAAGGCCATTAAAGACAATGGCAAAATCTGAATATGGTCTCCAGAGAAAATATTAGTGTTACATAAATATTTCATTTTCTGATTAGTACAATTTTGATTAATGATACTACAACTATGTCCTGGTTTTTTGGTGAAATATTTAGGTTAAAAGGGAAAACTCTGTATTCAGCTTACCATCTTTTTTTTTTTTTAAGATGGAGTCTCAGGCCGGGCGCGGTGGCTCATGCCTGTAATCCCAGCACTGAGAGGCTGAGATGGGCAGATCACAAGGTCAGGAGATCGAGACCATCCTGGCTAGCACAGCGAAACCCTGTGTCTACTAAAATACAAAAAATTAGCCGGGTGTGGTGGCAGGCGCCTGTAGTCCCAGCTACTCGGGAGGCTGAGACAGGAGAATGGCGTGAACCCTGGAGGCGGAGTTTGCAGTGAGCCAAACTCGCGCCACTGCACTCCAGCCTGGGCGACAGTGCGAGACTCCATCTGGAAAAAAAAAAAGATGGGAGTCTCACTCTGTCACCTAGGCGGGAGTACAGTGGTACGATCTCAGCTCACTGCAACCTCCGCTTCCCAGGTTCAAGCGATTCTCCTGCCTCAGCCTCCCGAGTAGCTGGGACTA
>NW_016812332.1:3414338-3438777 GCF_001698545.2 Rhinopithecus bieti | reverse complement strand
CAAGACTCCGTCTCAAAAAAAAAAAAATAAATAAATAAAATAAAATAAAATAAAATAAAATAAAATAAAATAAAAAACACATATCCACATACACTTAAATGATAATAAACTATTAATAAAAAGGGGCTTGGCTGGGAGAGGTGGTTCACGCCTGTAATCCCAGCACTTTGGGAGGCTGAGGCAGGTGGATCACCTGAGGTCAGGAGTTCGAGACCAGCCTAACCAATATGGTGAAACCGCATCTCTATCAAAAACATAAAAATTAGTCGGGCATGGTGGGCACCTGTAGTCCCAGCTACTCGGGAGGCTGAGACAGGAAAACTGCTTGAACCCTAGAGGTGGAGGTTGTAGCAGGCCAAGATCGTGCCACTGCACTCCAGTCTGGGCGACAGAGCAAGACTGTCTTAAAAACAAATAAACAAACAAACAAACAAACAAAGAGGCTTGTCTATTGTGTAAGAGCCAATAACCAATTCATTTAACAAATATTTTCTAAGTATCTAACAATGTTCTAGGCACTAAGCTGCAGATATCATTACCCTTGAGGTGACTGACAGAAGAATAAAGAGGCAAAATTCTCAACTGATGTCCTAGAGAAGCATGTGACACAGCTATATTTCTACAGCATGGGGTCTCTACATATTTTATAACTCTCTCTAGCTGAAGTTATAACATTATATTTCTTTAATGAAGGAATATGCTTTATTACAAATTCAAGTACATTACAGAAAATGATAGGTGGACAGAGGACAAACTGTTTTAACAGTTTGATTGATTCTTTCCAGTTTTTGTTTTGGTTTTTTTTTTGGTTTTTTTTGTTTTTTTTTTTTTTGAGACGGAGTCTCGCTCTGTCGCCCGGGCTGGAGTGCAGTGGCCGGATCTCAGCTCACTGCAAGCTCCGCCTCCCGGGTTTACGCCATTCTCCTGCCTCAGCCTCCGGAGTAGCTGGGACTACAGGCGCCACCACCTCGCCTGGCTAGTTTTTTTTAGTATTTTTTAGTAGAGACGGGGTTTCACCGTGTTAGCCAGGATGGTCTCGATCTCCTGACCTCGTGATCCACCCGTCTCGGCCTCCCAAAGTGCTGGGATTACAGGCTTCAGCCACCGCGCCTGGCTTGTTTTGTTGTTTTTAATTTAGTTTTATTTATTTTTTTGGAACAGAGTCTTGCTCTGTCACCCAGGCTGGAGTGCAGTGGCGTGATCTCGGCTCACTGCAACCTCCGCCTCCTGGGTTCAAGCAATTCTCCCATCTCAACCTCTGGAGTAGCTGGGATTACAGGCACCTGCCACCACACCCAGCTAATTTTTGTAGTTTTAATAGAGACGGAGTTTCATCATGTTGGCCAGGCTGATCTCAAACTCCTGACCTCAGGTGATCCACCTGCCTCAGCCTCCCAAAGTACTGGGATTACAGGCGTGAGCCACCGCACCCGGCCATAATTTCTTTTTTTTTCTTTTTTTTTTTTTTTTTTTTTTTTGAGACAGCATCTCGCTCTGTCCCCAAGGCTGGAGTGCAGTGGCAGGATTTTGGCTCACTGCAACCTCCGACTCCCAGGTTCAAGCAATTCTTGTGCCTCAACCTCCCAAGTAGCTGGGATTACAGGCACCTGCCACCATGCCCAGCTAATTTTTCTATTTTTGTAAAGAAAGGGTTTTACCACATTGCTCAGGCTGGTCTCGAAATCCTGTGCTCAGGAGATCCACTCTCTTTGGCCTCCCAAAGTGCTGGGATTATAGGCATGAGTCACTGTGCCTGGCCCCAGTTTTTATTACTGGCCCCAGTTTTTATTTATATTCCATTGTAAATACCAGAATTTAAGTATTAGTTTTATATCATTACTTATTTCAATTAACAATGCATTAGAATGTTTATATATTATTTATCTATCTCTCTCACATACTGAGGCATTACGAGCAGGAATCTTTTTATGCACTTTAAAAACATAATTAATTTAATCCACACAACAAAATCTATGAGGTCGGTTTTATTATCTCGAATTTACAAGTGAAGATATTGAGAGACAGGTGTCTACTAAGATCACCAAGCTAATACACTACAGAGCCTGTATTCAAATTCTATCTCTTAATCAGCAGATGATACATAATACTCACAACATAAAATTTTTCTATTTAACACTATTATATAAATTTTGAACATGTAGTTTACAGTCTTTTCTATTAAAAATAGCACTTTTTTTTGTGGAAATAGTTTCTTCACATTCCTTCAATACAGAGGGATTCTCAGATCTAAGAGCCTAAACACTTTCATTAAGTATTGAAAGTGTATGAGTACTGCATTCGTATTGGCAAACTGATTCAAAAAAGGCTAACACCTTAAATTATCACTAAATATGAGTATCTATAATACTCCTCTTTACTTAAAAAAATTTCTAATTTTTTAAGTTTCTTAACTGTCAAATAGGTAAAAATGATACCAAATTTCACTTATCTCCAAAATGTTTTGCTTTTTACTAGTAAGGAAATTTTTTTTTTTTTGAGACAGCATCTCACTTTGTCACCTAGACTGGAGTGCAGCAGCACAATCTCGGCTCACTACAGCCTTGACTGCCCAGATTCAAGCAATTCTCCCACCTCAACCTCCCAAGTAGCTAGGACTACAGGCATGCACCACCATACTCAGTTAATTTTTGTGTGTTTTATAGACAGGGTTTCAGCCTGTTGCCCAGGCTGGTCTCAAACTCCTGGACTCAAGCAATCCTCCCACCTCAGCCTCCCAAAGTGATGGGATTACATGCATGAGCTAACATGCCCAGCTAGGAAATACATTTTTCTATATTAATTTTTTGCTGTTTCTTCTTGAACACTGTGCCTTAATTTCATTGGCTGCTTTACTCAAATGGCTCTGAAATTTTTACAATCAATTTGTACATGCCCTTTATATAATAAAGACAGTATCCCTTTGTCATATTTGCTAACAAATACCCACCTGCTGGCAAATTTATTTAGATTAAAAGTTTCTATTCTGGGACATCTGTGGCTGCAGTTAATATTGTTTCTGGTATGCAGTAGTTTTATGTTTTTTTCATAAAATAAATTTAAAAGGACATATTTGGCTAATGCAAATAAGTTTCTAAAGTAAGCCAGGCATAGTGGCTCACGTCTATAATCCCACAGCTTGGGAAGTCAAGGCAGGGGAACTGCTTAAGCCTGGGAGTTCAAGACCAGCCTGGGCAGCAAAGCAAGGCTGTCTCGAAAAATAAAAATTAGTTGGACCTGGTGGTGTGTGCCTGCAGTTCTAGCTACTCAAGAGGCTGAGGCAAGAGGATACACTGCCATGGAATTCAAGGTTGCAGTGAGCCATGATCACATTATTGCACTCCAGTCTGGGTGACAGCAACACCCTGTCTCAAAAAAAAAAAAAAAAAAAAAAAAAAAAAAAAAAAAAGGAAAAGAAAAGAAAAGCCAGGCTGGGTGTGGTGGCTCACACCTGTAATCCCAGCATTTTGGGAGGCCAAAGTGGGCAGATCACGAGATCATGAGTTTGACACCAGACTGGCTGACATGGCAAAACCTCATCTCTACTAAAAACACAAAAAAATTAGCCAGGCATGGTGGTGTGTGCCTGTAATCCCAGCTACTCAGGAGGCAGAGGTTGCAGTGAGCCAAGATGGCGCCACTGCACTCCAGCCTTGGCAAGTGAGCAGGACTCTGTCTCAAAAAAACAAACAAATAAACAAAAAGCCGTTCTTCCTATCAAGGTCTGATAAACATTCAAGTATATTTTCCTTTGCTCAGAGGTTCCGGAGGGGCTCACGGCTGTAATTCCAACACTTTGGGAGGCCGAAGAGGGTGGATCAGATGAGGCCAGGAGTTCAAGACCAGCCTGGCCAACATGGTGAAACCCCACCTCTACTAAAAAAATACAAAAATTAGCTTGGCATGGTGGTGGATATCCTTAATCCCAAGCTCCTCAGGAGGCTGAGGCACGAGAATTGCTTGAACCTGGGAGTCGGAGGGTGCAGTGAGCCAAGATCATGCCACTGCACTCCAAGCCTAAGTGACAGAGCAAGACTGTCTCAAAAAAAAGTTTTGGAGGACAGGGGGAAAAAAAAGTATCTTATCTGTTTCTTTTCTTTTCCTAATACTTTAGTTTTAAGTCTTAGAATTTGTTTAGATTTGAAATATAAAAGATTAGGGTGATTTTTAAAATCAAACTACAAAGCAGATATTCCAGTACCATTTAATAAATAGTACTCCCTCCCGTGAATGATCTGAGAAACATTCATTATAATACATTCAATACCTATATATAACTGGCTGTATTGGGGGGACTATTTTATTCCGTTGATTTACACATTATTCTGCTAGTTATCATAAAGGTTTCATTGCTGAAGGGTTACACTAACTTTTCAGATTTTTTTTTAATAATCTCACCTATTTATTCTTCCAGATGAACTTTGGGATCTGTCAAGTTCTAAAACAAATTCTGTAGTTATTTCCTTTAGAACTGCATAACCTACAAATTAATTTTAGAAGAATTTATGTCTTCAGATTATTTAATGTTTTCACCCAAGAACAACTTCCCACTATATCCCACCAAGTCTACTTTTTTCTCTCAAATTGTTTAAAAAAAAATATTGGGCCAGTCGCAGTGGCTCACACCTGTTAATCTTAGCACTTTGGGAGGATCACTAGAGCTCAAGAGTTCAGTCTGGGCAACATAGTGAGACCTTGTTTACATAAAAAAACTAAAAAATTAGCTGGGTGTGGTGGTGCTCGCCTGTAATATCAGCTCCTTGGGAGGCTGGAGAATTGCTTGAGCCCAGGAGGCTAAGCCTGCAGTGAGCTAAGATCATGCCACCGCACTCCAGGCTGAGCAGCAGGGTAAGATCCTGTCACAAAAAAAAATAAAAAATAAAAAATAAAAAGAAGGAAAGAAAGAAAAGAAAACCAGACCACACACGGTGGCTCATGCCTGTAAACCCAACACTTTGGGAGGCTGACATGGGAAGATCGCTTGAGCTTAGGAGTTTGAGACCAGTCTGGGCAATACAGAAAGACTTCATCTCTACAAACAAAACTTTTTTTAATTAGCCAGGTGTTTAGCCAGGCATGGTGGCTTGCATCTGTAGTCTCAGCTACTTGGGAGACTGAGGTGACAGGATCGATTGAGCCTGGGAGGCAGAGCCTGCAGTGAGCCAAGATTGTGAGCCTTCCAGCCTAGGTGACAGAGTGAGCCACCCTGTCCTCCCCCAAAAAATTAGCTGGCGCGGTGGTGCACAACTGCGGTTGCAGGTGCTTAGGAGGCTGAGGTGGGAAAATCCCTTGAGCCCAGGAGTTTGAGGTTGCAGTAAGCTATGAGCACTCCACTATACTCCAGCCTGTGCGACAGTGAGACCTTGCAGCTAAAACATTGTTTAAAAATGTCTAAAGGGCCAGACGCGGTGGCTCACCCCTGTCATCCCAGTACTTTAGGAGGCCGAGGCAGGCGGATCACTTGAGGTCAGGAGTTCAAGGCCACGCTGGCCAACATGGCAAAATACCGTCTCTACTAAAACTACAAAAATTAGCTGGGCATGGTGGTGCATGCCTGTAATCCCTGTTAAACCCTTGGGAGGCTGAGGCAGGAGAATCACTTGAACCCAGGAGGCAGAGGCTGCAGTAAGCCAAGATCATGCCACTTCACTCCAGCCTGGGTGACAGAGCAAGACTCTGTCTCCCCCCGAAAAAAATAAAAAAAAATTTTTAAAAGGTCTTCAAAGATCTAATTTGCTGAAAAGTAGACTCAATCTTTGTCCAGTTATTTACACTAACTCCTAAGATGTTTACTTACCAGACCTCTTCGAAATTCTATGTAGCTTTCTTCTAAAATGAAGTGGAGAAGTCCTCAGTCTAATTATCTTACAGAGAAAATAATCAGGCTTTTACAAACTACTCCACCACTGATACTACCGATCTCTGTTTTGAAGCCTTCACTGATCTGCTGTCTGCCTTTTATTTCCTGAACAGATACTGTGCACAGGCCTATACAGGTAATAGCTAATGTGAATATACATGGACACTCCTTTAACTGTCTGAATCAGCATTATGTTTACTTATCTGAAAAAACTTCAAAAAACCTGGTAAAATATCAGGTTGTAACCAATCCACCTTGTTTTTTCAAGACAGGGTCTCACTATGTTGCCTAAGCTGGTCTCAAGCAATGCTACTACCTCAGCTTCCCAAGTAGCTGGGACTAGGAGTGCGCTACCGTGTGCTCCCCTTGTTTTAATAATTCTAAATAATTCCAAAAAATAAACTTATCACTTTTCAAATACCGCTAACATTTTAGACACTATGCTACGCACATATTTAATTTCTATTCTCACTCCTAAAGAGGATTAACTGTAACTATCCTCACCTTGGAGACAAGCTAATTGATTAAGAGGTTATGTGCTTTGCCCATGGCCAAACAAAAAGGAAAGTGGCAATGAGCTGATTCCAGAGTATGAGTTCTTAACTAAGACATATATTATTTTCCTAGCTACAATTAAATGTGTCTGCTAATAATTACCTGGGAAAATTTAGCATCAAATTTTCTAACACTAATATCTCTAAACATTTAAAATGATAACAGAAAACAACCATCCAGTAAGGGAACTCTGCTATATGGTAGCATACTTTATAATTTTCTGATGGCCTTATCATGAAGCACTTCTACTCCGGAATTATTCTTGCATCGGCGTAACAGATGGTCCTCTAAAATTTTCAGACCAAATTATCTTGTTCAAAACTGAACTTGCTCATTTAAGATGATTCAAGTCTTGTGTTGTTTTTTTTTTTAAAAAAAAAAAGTGACCCCACTAACACCTATACCTCTGTAGCTATTTGGGGAAGAATTAAAAACCAAGCTATTAAATGTTCACAGTGAATTATTTTGCTGTCACTTCTCTCCTATTTAAAGCAGACTGCTTGTATTTTAATGTCAGCTCATAATACTGGTATTTAAGGTACTTGAATCTTATAAAACTGCATGTTCTATAGACCTCCTGAACTGAAAATGACCAAAATCAGATTCCTACTCAGCCAAAAACCTGCAGTTATCTTTCACCCTTTCTTCCTTCAATCCACCATCTAATTGGTCACCAATCCCTATACAACCCATCTGCCAAACTCTTAAATTTGTTCTCGCCAACCCAGTTGCCCTGAAGTTCCTATCTCAATGAATCCCTGTCTGTTTCTATTCTCTCCTTCCTCCAGTTCTTCTCTCTGCCAGGCTGTTGAAGTGATCTTGATAAACAGAAATCCAGATGTGTCAAATTTTCCTTACAGGTCTTTAATAATCTTTCTTAACTGTGAGGTAGAGTCCACGCCCTTTCACATGGCCTACAAAAGCCTTCATAGGTTATAAAAAGCTCCTCTCTACTTTCTTTACGTTACTCTCTGAGTTTTCCAAATGTATCCTGTACTCCATTAATACTGAAATATTTGCAACTGCTAACAAAACACACTCATTCAATCATTCAGTAAATATCTACTGAGGACCTAAGGATCAGGCCCTATTCTATACCTCCTTGTCTTTGTAGGAATGCAGGAGTACATAAGGTACTTGAATCTCACCAGTTCTCATGGTGCTTACCTTAAAGAGACAAGACAATAAAACAAACAAAAGCCCCCAAAAAGCAGTATTTCAGATAGTGTAACTTTTTTTTTTTTTTTTTTTGAGATGGAGTCTTGCTCTGGTGCCTAGGCTGGAATGCAGTGGCGCGATCTCAGTTTACTGCAACCTCTGCCTCCTGGGTTCAAGCAATTCTCCTGCCTCAGCCTCCTGAGTAGCTGGGAATATGGAAAAGCACTACCACACCCAGTTAATTTTTTAATTTTTCATAGAGACAGGTTTCGCCATGTTAGCCAGGCTGATTTCAAACTCCTGGCCTCAAGTGATCCACCTGCCTCAGCCTCCCAAAGTGCTGGGAAAACAGGCATTAGCCACCGTGCCCAGGCAAGATAGCGTAAGCTTTGTAAAGTCAGTAAAACATTATTGATAAAAAACGTGTAACAGGGGCCGGGCGCGGTGGCTCAAGTCTGTAATCCCAGCACTTTGGGAGGCCGAGACGGGCGGATCATGAGGTCAGGAGATCGAGACCATCCTGACTAACACGGTGAAACCCCGTCTCTACTAAAAAATACAAAAAACTAGCTGGGCGTGGTGGCAGGCGCCTGTAGTCCCAGCTACTCGGGAGGCTGAGGCAGGAGAATGGCGTGAACCTGGGAGGCAGAGCTTGCAGTGAGCTGAGATCCAGCCACTGCACTCCAGCCTGGGTGACAGAGCGAGACTCCGTCTCAAAAAAAAAAAAAAAAAAAAAGTGTAACAGGGTAAATTTACATCAGGGAGACAGACTTCAACTGATGTAACATTTGAACTGAGATCTGAATGATAAGAAGCGAACACCCATTCAGAAGATCTGGGGACAGAAAGTCTCAAGCAGATGACAAACAAGTACAAAAGCCCTAAGGCAAGGATGTGCTTGGAGGGTTCCACAAATAGAAAGAAGGCTAGCATAAGTGTAATGGGCCAAATGTTAGGTAGTACTCAGGTGGAGAGTTGGGTTGGGATTATCTAAGAACTTGCAAGCCTAAGGGTTAAGGAGCTGAGTTTTAGTTAAAGCCAATTAGAAGCTCTGAAGGGTTCAAACTAGAAAGTGGTGTGATATAATTATGATTTAAATATATAATTCTCAAGCCAAGTGAGGTAGCTTATGCCTGTAATTCCAGCACTTCAGGAAGCTGAGGCCAGACGATTGCTTGAGCCCTGGAGTTAAGACCAGCCTGGGCAAGATGGCCAGACCTCATCTCCACAAAAAAATAAAAACATTAGCTGGTGTGGTGGTGCACACCTGTAGTCCTAGATACTCAGCAGGCCAACGTGGGAGGATTCCTTGAGCCTAGGAGTTCAAGTATGCAGTAAGCTGTGATTGCGCCACTGCACTCCAGCCTAGACAAGACAGCAAGACTTTGTCTCTAAAAAAATTAAAAAAAAAAAAAAAGTACATAATTCTCAGGCCAGGTGCAATGCAGATGCTCACACTTAGAATCTCAACACTTTGGGAGGCCAAGGCAGAAAAATCACTTGAGGCTAGGAGTTCAAGACCAGCCTGGGCAACAGAGCAACACCATGTCTCTGCAAAAAATTTAAGAATTAGTCAGGCAAGGTGGTATACATCTGTAGTCCTAGCTACTTGAGAGGCTGAGGTGGGGGACTGCTAGAGCACAGGAGTTCAAGATTACAGTGAGCTATAACTGTGCCACTGCACTTCAGCTTGGGTGACAAAGCAAGACTTGTCTCTAAAAATATATATGGTCAGATGTAGTGGCCCATGTCTGTAATCCCAGCACTTGGGAGGCTGAGGTGGGCAATCACTTGAACCCAGGAGTTTGAGACCAGCCTGGGCAACACGGTGAATCCCCATCTATACTAAAAGTACAAAAAATTAGCTGGGTATGGTGGCACACTTGTAGTCCTAGCTATTCGGGAGGCTAAGGTGGGAGAATCACTGGAGCCCAGGAAGTCGAGGCTGCAGTGAGCCGTGATCCAGCCACTGCACTCCAGCCCAGGTGACAGCAATACTGTCTCAAAAAATTAATTAATTAAAAAAACATACACACACACACACATCTACACATATAATTCAGCCTAATATGTACAAACATTGTAAAGGAGCAAGAGAGAAAAAGCAGAATGACTAATTAAGAGGCCACTACAGTGATCAAACCACTGTCTTTGGGAGTTTGGATCAGAGTACTGACTAGCAAAAGATGAAAAGAAATAGCAAGCTATGGATGCACTGTAGAGGGAGAGCCACAAGGAGTTCCTGATGGATGGATTTATACCTTCATGCATTTGCACATACTGTTCTTCACCCATGTTTCCAAATCTGTCTGCCTAGAAAACTCCTAAGTGTCCTTTAAACCACAATTTAAATCTCACCTCTGCATAAAACTGTCTCCAATCTGCCCAGCCCAATTAGTTGTTAAATCATCCATATTCCCAGAGAACCCTGAATATGTGCTTAATCTACCACTTACCACTCTGTGTTTTACCCACATACAGCCTTACTAGCTCACAAGGGGAAGAGTAAGCAAGAGCCAAGTCTCATCTATCTGTATAACTCCTCCAGTGGCCATGTCATATTGTCCCTACCAACAGGCTTCCAAAAAGCTCAGTAAGTGTTTGCAATACTTACCAAATAGAGATTTAATATTCAGAGAGCTACCAAAAATTTGTTAAGAATCTAGGAATCTTTTCTAAACCTCCCCCCTCTTCATTCAGAACATCAGAAGAAAAGACAGGACTTCCCACTTCTCATCTAATTTTTATTCTTACCACACCTTTTTAACATTAAAATAAACCTCAAATCCTTCTGGAAAAGGGAGATAAATAAAACCATATAATTGGTGTAATTTGACTAACACATACAAATAGTATGAATAACTACCTTATTGAAGGCAGCATAGTTTGCTGAAATGTTTGTGCAAACACTGGCAATAACCTTTTCAAGTATATGGGTGCCATTTCCGGATCTCCTTTGGGCTCATTACATTCTTCTTCATCTTTGTTTGTATCTTTCTTTTTCTTATCATCTCCTTTATTAACTGGACACATCCAATCACCTGCAGACAAATATTTTTTCAAGAAGTACTTTTTTGGAAACTTTTGCTTTCAAGGAAAAAACCTTAAGATATATCCAACTTCGAACAATAATTATCTTTAATTAACAAATAAACTGAAATTAGAACATGGTTTCAATGATGCTTATAATACTGAAGAGCATCAGTAACTTCAATGAGCTCAATAACAAATTAAGGAGGTAATTTTGGATACTCCACTTGGTTCCAAAAATTATTTCACAGAGCTTCTGGATTCATCAACTCTCTGAAAACTTAAAACTTCTGTCAAACTACCCTATCTAAACACCACCAAAGTATTCTTTATCTGACATTCCCATATTCCTTGAATTTCAGATTTTGGTCATTCTGGAATCAGGCAGTCATGGTCTCAAAGAACATAGAAGATTAAGCTGTTAAAGGTTTATCAAATGTAAGGATATACATATATAATTATTTGACTTCATAGGAATAGTTCATTTATATAATGTTAATGCATCTACAGAAAGCTATGGAAGTGAAAGATGAAAAATAACAGCAGATGGCTTAAAAGGAAAAGAATGTAGCACTCACCTGGAGACTGAAGAATAGCTACTACTTCACTATGGCCCCTTTCTCGAGCTTTATCTAATGGAGTTTTCCCATCTTCATCTCTCAGATCTGGATTTGCACCATGTCGTAACAGAGTCTAGAGAAGAAAAGCATTTAATTTGAATATAACAATACTTTATCTCTTTGACATCCAACTATGTAAATGAAAGATTTTCCAGAATTACTTAATCAAGTAGGTGGCAATCCAAATCTCTGCCTTTGCACTTAGTGCCTTAAAAGCAGCCTATTCTGTAATCCCAGCACTTCAGGAGGCCAGTGTGGGTGGGTCACCTGAGGACTGAAGTTCAAGACCAGCCTGACCAACATGGAGAAACCCCGTCCCTACTAAAACTACAAAATTAGCCGGGCATGGTGGCACCTGCCTGTAATCCCAGCTATTTGGGAGGCTGAGGCAGGAGAATCGCTTGAACCCGGGAGGCAGATGTTAAAGTGAGCCGAGATCGCACCATTGCACTCCAGCCCGGGCAACAAGAGCGAAACTCCATCTCAAAAAACAAAAAAGCAGCCTATTCATATCAAAAAAACTTACAAATTAATTGTACTTAGTTATTTATCATCTTCTCAAATTAAGTATGTTCCATCTTAACATGTCACTTTTTCCATCAAACCCCACCTCCCAATTTCTTTAAGAGAGGTACTGTTATAGTTTATGACCTGACAATCAACGACATCGCCTCCTATATACTGCCAATTACCAAGTTAAGTCCAATTAAATTTTAGACCAAAAAGTCAACCAGGTGTGGTGGCTCACACCTGTAATCCCAGCACTTTGGGAGGCTACATCGGAGGATCACTGGACGCCAGGAGTTCAAGATCAGCCTAGGCAACATGGTGAGATCTCATCTCTACGAATAAGTAAATAAATAAATCATAAAATAAAAATAAAAATTAGCCAGTATGGTGGCACACGCCTGTAGTTCTAGGGACTCTGGAGGCTGAGGCAGGAAGATCACTTGAGCCCAGGAATTCAAGGTTACATGAGCTATGATTGTGCCACTGCATTCCAGGCTGCGAGACACAGCAAGACCCTGTTTCAAAAACAAAAGTCATCAATATATCCATCTATACCCACTAACACCTTAAACCTTTCATAATTTCATACCCAAACTACTTAATCACAATGGCTCAATAAAAACTTTTTTGCTAACGGTTGACTTTAAAAGTACTTGAAAGGGAAACTCTAAAACCTTCTTTGCTTACTTAGTATTAGTCACCCTTAGAAGCATCATTCTCTCTAAAAACTAACCAACTCAAACAAATAGAATTCAGGCTTGAAGAGGCCATTGTTCTTAGGCTAGAAAGCTACTAACCTGTTATTGAAAATTTTGTTGTAGTGTAAAGACGACAATAATAGCAGCTACCATTTGAGCACCTACAATATGCTGATAACTACAGTAAATCTATACAATATTGTTTCTAATTCTCACAATAATCTTGCTAAGAATATATACTTATTTTACAGATAAACTTAATAAATTGTCCAAGGTCACACAGCCTTTTTTGTGCATAAGGTGAGACTTAAATCCAGGTATGCCCAACTTCAGAGTGGACTAACCTCATACTATGCCAAATAACTTCACAATTGGCAGATTATAGACATCTAGTTCATATATTTGATGTAAATCTTTTCATTTAACCTCTTTGAACCTCAATTTCTCTAACTGTAAAAATAACTCTCAAAAATCCTTTGCTAGTCTGAGTCAAGTGATTCTTCTACAAACAGAATATCTGGCTGGGTGCGGTGGCTCAACCCTATAATCCCAGCACTTTGGAAGGCCAAGGCAGGCAGATCACCTGAGGCTAGGAGTTTGAGACCAGGCTGGTCAACATGGCAAAATCCTGTCTCTACTAAAAGTACAAAAATTAGCTGGGCATGATGGCACACGCCTATAATCCCAGCCACTCAGGAGGCTGAGGCACGAGATAGTTTGAACCCAGGAATTCAAGGCTGCAGTGAGTCACTACTGTGCCACTGCAGTCCAGCCTGGGTGATAGAGCAAAACCCTGTCTCAAAAAAAAAAAAAAGGGATATTTTATTGATTAATACAAACAACAGAAAATATAGGCAAAGTTATTCACTGCCAAGAGTAATAAATTAGAAACAATCACATGTTCAACACTAGGTGACTAGTTGAATAAACCTGTAGTATAGGATATGCATACAGATATAAAAAAAGTTCTCTACATGAGAACTTTTTTTCTAATTTATATTATTAAGTAAAAAAACAAAGTACAGGTGAGTGTATAAGAAAAGGAGGAAACACACACATATATATATATATGTTTTTATTGAATCTGCATTAGGAAACACTAAAAAGAAACACAGTGAGTAAGGGGAATGAAGTGGATGGGGATGGCATGGAAATAAAAGGTTTTATATCATTCTAATTTTTAAACCATGTAAATGTTAAAAATTAGTAATTTTAAAACCTAGACTTTACCTTTGCTACTTGAGGTCTTCCAAAACATGCAGCATAATGTAATGATGATGACCTTTGACCTCTATTAACATCTGCACCTCTCTCACAAAGAAATTCTACCTGTAAAATGATAACGAATCATAAAGCTGCTTTTTATTAATATGTCTATCTTTAATTTAAATACTAGCTTTTATTTATTAGCTTACCATTTCCTGAGTTCCAAACGCAGAGGCCCAGTTTAATAGAGTCTGACCTACATCATCCATAAAATTTACTTCAAAGGCTGAAATTTTGAAGAAAAAAAATGTATTTTTAAAGTCAATAAAATAATATAAAACTTTTCTAAAGACTGAACCATTTTAAGATTGTCATTAGTCATCATCTAAATAAAGAGCGAAGACAGTATTTTAAATATTTAGTTCAACTATAAAGTAGTACATAATCAGAAACCTGAGATCAGCTAAGAAAAAGTATTTAAGGCCAGGCACGGTGGCTCACACCTGTAATCCCAGCACTCTGAGAGGCCGAGGTGGGCGGATCACTTGAGGTCAGGAGTTCGAGACGAGCATGGCCAACATGGTGAAACTCCGTTCCTACTGAAAATACAAAAATAAGCCGGGTGTGGTGGCACATGCCTGTAATCCCAGCTACTCGGAAGGCTGAGACAGGAGAATCGCTCAAGCCCAGGAGGCAGAGGATGCAGTGAGCCAAGACTGTACTACTGCACTCCTGCCTGTGCAACAGAGCAAGACTCTGTCCCCACTGCAAAAACAAGAAGAAAAAATATTTGAAAATTTTTAAGCCACTGGGGATTCACAAGGCTTTAAGTCTTAAAAACAAACATAAAATAAGAAAGGAAAACACTAAATACACAATAAGGTAGTAGTTGCTAAAAGCGGCTAATCCACATCTATAATCCAAAGAACACAGAAGAACAAATCTGATGACCCAGAAGCATCTTTCAGGAATTTATATTTGCTGATCATCTCATGCAGCAGTCAAAAAAAATCTGCATTATTATAATTCATTCACATCAGTTTCCATCAATCTTGAGAAAACCTTAGAATTTACAAGATTTCCTTCAGGTAATCTAACAGAAATTTCAAACTTTATAGAAGTTTTACTCATTCAACAAGCATTTATTCAGGTTTCACCATGAACCAAGCTGATAATTACACAATTATACACAGGGAGAGTGGAGAATATTGAAGGGGTGCCACTTTGTTATCTGGATTTCTAAGAGTATTGTCCAAAATCTAGGAACTGCCTATATGCTTATCTCATAACTTTCTTTTTATATTTTAAAAAAATATTTTCTGACCTCCTGTGTCAATTGCATCTATAAGTGCATCAGTATCTTTACTTCGAATACAATCTATCAGCTGCCGATGTGAGCGCTCCCCAGAACTATCTAATCTCCGGAGTCCTGGGATTCTGCCTGTAGATCCAGCACTAGACTTTGGCAAAGCTTTTCGTCCTTCAAATAATAGCACCAAGAGAAGGTCAACCAAACGCATAGTATCAAGCACACATCTTTCATCACCCTGCAATGCACTTTCAATTGAATCTGGAAGCTCCGACCTCAGAAGATCCTAGAAAAAGAATGGGAAGAAAGAAGTTTAATATATTAGCATTATATAAAACACTTTCTGAAGATTAAAAAGCAAAGATTCAAAAACATTCTTACATGTGTTACTACTGGAGAGCCTCTGCAAAGTGTTGAGAGCAGACTTACAATTGTTGACACCTGATTACTCAATTTGGAATCTGCAGTGGTGGAAGGAGCTCCTGTGGTGCTGCGACCTGGTTTACATGCTGATGATGGTCCTGATACAGTACCACCAGCAGCAGCCATTCGCGATAACAGCTCCTCAGTTAATCCATGCTTGGCTAATGGAGCTGGGTCAACACCACGACGGGTAAATCGGTCAGCCAGTGATGCAAAGCATCGCAGAGCTCCGTCTGAAACCTAACAATGTGAAGAAAATGCCCACAGATAAAATTCACCCACAAAGGGTTAGTAATGATCATTTCAATACTGACACTACAAGAAAGGCAACTGTAGCAAAGTGATTAAGCATGTGATCTGCCTAGATTTGAATCATAACTCCATATACTGCTAACTGTGTAATCCAAGGAAGTTACTTAAACTGTGTAAAGCCTCAGCTCCCTCATTTGTAAAATGGGGATATTAATGGTACCTATATCTCATTGTGTTAGCTTAAATAAGGTAACACATATAAAGAATCTAGATGGATAGTAAAAGCTCAAAAATATTAACTATTATTATGTGTACTTTTGTCATGATAATCTATATCAACTGAAAATAACATCTGAACAATAAAAAAGTATTAAAAGTCAAGTTTTATTTTCCAAAGTATGCTAATTCAGTAAGGGTTTACAGATAAGATTATAAATACTGTCTTAGCCTCACGCGGTGGCTCAAGCCTGTAATCCCAGCACTTTGGGAGGCCGAGGCAGATGGATCACAAGGTCAGGAGTTCAAGATCAGCCTGGCCAATCTGGTGAAACCCTGTCTCTACTAAAAATACAAAAATTGGTCAGGCGTGGTGGTGGGTGCCTGTCGTCCCAGCTACTCAGGAGGCTGAGGCAGGAGAATCTCTGGAACCCGGGAGGCAGAGGTTGCAGTGAGAGAAGACCATGCCACTGCTCTCCACCCTGGGCGACAGAGCAAGACTCTGTCTCACAAAAAATAATAAAAATAAAAAATACTGTCTTATTTACTTTAAATGAGATCTATCTTAAGTCAACAAAATCAGGTCAACAAAACTGCACCAAGTCAACAAAATTATACTCAGTACAAGTACAGCTGTAAAAATATTTTTATGGTATTTAAATTTTAAGAATAAACATGTATCACATCTATAATCTGAAAAGTTTCATTCCCAAAATGGAGATTACCACATGGAGAGATGAGAGAAAGAAGATGGAATTACCTCTATTTCATCAAGTGGAAAGCACAAATTAATCATAATTATAAATAGGGGACACTAAGAATCACTTTCTGAAAATGGAAAGTAAATAACAGCAACTTATTTACCTGATGATCTTCATGTTTTAATAAACTAGACAGAGATTCTACACAAATTTCTAAAGAAGAATCTTGAGGCTCCATTTTGCCACAGAGTCTTGATACCACAGCCATGGCAGAGTGCAAGGTGTCTTTATGAACTAGATGTCCACTGTCACGAATGAAGGTAAGCACACAATTCAAACCACCAGCCTCAAAGACTGCTCCTGACTCACGAGTACATATCAGTTCTAATACCTATAATAGTAAAACAAACGTAACAAAAGAATGCAAGCCTGATTTTCAACAACCACAGAAATAATGCGCTCTCCAAATTTATTAGTGACACATTAAAAACAGAAAAGTGAAACAAATGAAATTAATTTTAATAATATATTTTAGATGGGTGTGGTAGCTCACATCTGTGATCCCAGCACTTCGGGAAGCCAAGGTGGGCAGTTCGCTTGAGCCCAGAAGTTCAAGACTAACCTGGGCAACTTGGCAAAATCTGATGTCTACAAAACATACAAAAATTAGCCAGGCATAGTAGTGGCATGTGCTATAGTCCCAGCTACTCAGGAGGTTGAGGCTAGAGGATCACTTGAGCCTACGAGGTCGAGGCTGCAGTGAGCCATGATCACACCATTGCACTCCCATCCTGAGCAAGACAGTGAGACTCTGTCTCAAAAAATAATATTAATAGCCAGGCGCAGTGGCTCACGCCTGTAATCCCAGCACTTTGGGAGGCCGAGGCGGGCAGATCACTTGAGGTTGGGAGTTTGAGACCAGCCTGACCAACATGAAAAAAATCCCATCTCTACTAAAAAATATAAAGTTAGCCAGGCATGGTGGCACATGCCTCTAATCCCAACTACTCGGGAGGCTGAGGCAGGAGAATCACTTGAATCTGGGAGGCGGAGGTTGTGGTGAGCCGAGATCGTGCTACCGCACTCCAGCCTAGGCAACAAGAATGAAACTCCGTCTCAAAAATAATAACAATAAAAATAACATTTTATTTAACCCAATATATCCAGGCATCATCATTTCAACATGAAATCCGTATAGAAAATTACTGATACATATTATAGTCTTTTATGTATAGTCTTTAAAACTGCAGGTATACTTTATACTTACAACACATCTCTATTTGGAGTGGCCACATTTGAAGTGCTCAGTAGACTCACTTGGCTACCATACTGGACAGTGCAGGTTTAGAAAGTGAAATCTGTATCGCAAGCTAAAGAACTACAAGTAATTTAGCAAAAGCTTGTAATAATACTCTAGCACTATTAGTCTTTTTCATTCTCATTCTCATGAGTCTAGGGTAGCAGTTTCCAGAAGCTAAGCATGGTGTGATATTGTACTAGACTGAATGCAGAAGCAGATAGGAGATCCAGCTGTCTACTGTAAAGACAAAGTGTTCTTAAGAGACTTGCAAAAATGCCTAACAATTCCAGTCTTCTCACTAACTTTGTTTATTTTAAAAAGTTATTTTTTGGCTGGGCGCGGTGGCTCACGCCTGTAATCCCAGCACTTCAGGAGGCCAAGGCGGGTGGATCACGAGGTCAGGAGATCGAGACCATCCTGGCTAACACGGTGAAACCCTGTCTCTACTAAAATACAAAAATTAGCCGGGTGTGGTGGCAGGCGCCTGTAGTCCCAGCTACTCGGGAGGCTGAGGCAGGAGAATGGCGTGAACCCAGGAGGCGGAGCTTGCAGTGAGCCGAGATCGCACCACTGCGCTCCAGCCTGGGCAACAGAGCGACACTCTGTCTCAAAAAAAAAGAAAAAAAAAAGTTATTTTTCATTAAAGCTATTATGAATAACATGTAATTAATATTTTAAATTTATCAGTTTCAGTATCTAATATGCTGAATAAATAGACAAAACCTATATAAACAAAAGCTCTTTGGGTATCCTCAATTATTTAAGACTTGTAAAGGGATCCTGAGACAAAAAATTTGAGAAATGCTAACCTAAAGCAGCAAGAACCATAAAAAGAATGAAGCAGAAATCATAAAATAATAATAATAATAATAATCAGGGGCTGGGCACAGTGACTCAAGCCTGTAATCCCAGCAACACCTTGGAGGCCAAGGCAGATAGATCACCTGAGGTCAGGAGTTCGAGACCAGCCTGGCCAACATGGTGAAACCCTATCTCTACTGAAAATACAAAAAATTAGCCAGACATGGTGGCACACACCTGTAGTCCCACCTACTCAGGAGACTAAGGCAGGAGAATCGCTTGAACCCAGGAAGCAGAGGTTGCAGTGAGCTGAGATTGCACCACTGCACTCCAGCCTGGGAGACAGAGCAAGACTGCCTCAAGAAAAAAAAAAAAAATCTAAATGTATTCATTTAGTACTAAATGTAAAATCTAGTACTAATGCTTTTAGAACTACACAAAGTTTTAGAGTTACATGAAGACAACAGCTTACGCTACAGGGAATACAGCAAAATAGTTAAATCCCTGGGCCCTAGAACCAGACTTCCTAATCTTCAAATTCCTAAACTTTAAGTCTTGGCTCTGCTGCTCACTACTCCCAAGTACGTTCCTTAACCTCAGCATACTTGAATTTTTTTCATCTGTAACATGGAAATGATAATATTCAGCAGGGGGTGGTAGCTCACGCCTATAATCCCAGCACTTTGGGAGGCCAAGGCAGGGACATCACAAGGTCAAGAGTTCAAGATCAGCCTGGCCAACATAGTGAAACCCCATCTCTACCAAAAATACAAAACAAATTAGCTAGGCATGGTGGTGGGCACCTGTAGTCCCAGCTACTTGGGAGGCTGAGGCAGGAAAATCACTAGAACTGGGAGGCGGAGGTTGCAGTGAGCTGACATTGTGCCACTGCACCCCAGCCTAGGCAACATAGGGACTGTCTCAAAAAAAAAAAAAAAAAAAGATAATATTCCTGGCACCAACCTATCCTGTATAGAGTCGCTGTGAAGATTAAATGAGTTAATACCTTAAAGTGCTCAGAATAACGCCTAGCACTGGTGGGTGGTGGTTGTTACTATTATAATACAAAATTATTTGGGGTAAGAACAGGGATAACCTATCTCTAAGAGACTACCAGGAACTGAAGTGCACTGAAGCAGCACAGAACATAGCAATGACCTACAGTTTTCCTTCTAAGATAAGATTTCTTTTCCCAAGCCTATGGGACCTCCTTTGGTACCACAAGGGTTGTGATTTCCACTGTTCTCAACTACTCTCAATAAAGTAAGACTGAAAATAGGAAGAATTTTTTTTTTAGTAAATATATTTTTCAGTCTCTATGTGATGTTTAAATGAGCCAATACTCATCCCTGAGAGGTCCAAGAAAAATAAGTAATGAGCCAATAAATAACACTTACCTTTACACATTGTTCAGCTAAGTCTCTGCTAGTCCTGTTGTTAAGTTCAACTACAACCAAACGATTACAAAGTGCTTTTATAGCTCCATCGACCCCAACAATCCTTCGGGTACATTCTGCAGATACATCCAAGTAGTATGTTATGGCACGGGCTGTCACCTCTAATACATTGTCTGGAGCACTTTCATCAAGAAAAATTTTGCAAAGGGCTGGTAAGAAAGTGCGAGGAGGACATCTGTAGTGAAAGAAATCATATTACATCTAGGGTTATTAAATTCTTAACAGCAAAATATTAATAAAATAACAGAAAATAAAAAGTTATAATATAACATACTGTGCTCAATACCGTGTCTGAATGTTTATTAGGTAATATTTCTCACATTGTTTTTGCTTCCATAGCAATACATGCTAATTTCATCACTGTTGAAAATACCAAGGTGTAAATGGTTTAAAATAGCAGCATTAACTTGAAACCATGTTTAAAAAAAAAAAAAATCGGCCAGGCATGGTGGCTCATGCCTATAATCCCAGCACTTTGGGAGGCCGAGGCGGACAGACCACCTGAGGTCAGGAGTTGGAGACCAGCCTGCCCAACATGGTGAAACCCCATCTCTACTAAAAATGCAAAAAATTAGCCGGGTGTGGTGGCGGGCACCTGTAATTCCAGCTACTCGGGAGGCTGAGGCAGGAGAATCGCTTGAACCTGGGAGATGGAGGTTGCAGTGAGCCGAGATCGCGCCACTGTATTCCAGTCTGGGCGACAAGAGCAAAACAAACTCCATTTCAAAAAAAAAAAAAAAAAAAAAAAAAATTCCATACTCACCTCAAACATGAACTGCTCTATAAAACCTTCCTTAACCTCCCAAATACTTAAGTGGTACTTTCATGTTCCTTAAACCGCATAAAAGCAGCACATATACTGTTTAACGTATCACTTTATTTCCTTACTCACTTAAAAGCCCCAGAAGGCCAGAACACTGCTCAATTCGTATTTTTCAGAAAGAAGCACTGATTTGGGGTCTAAAAGACTGGGGTAAAAAAAAAGAACAGCAACTGTGTGACTTTTCTGCGTCTGTTTCCTTACTTGTAAAGCACAAGTAATAGCTAAATAACACCTACTTTAGGCCGGGCACGGTGGCTCATGCCTGTAATCCTTGTATTTTGGGAGGCCAAGGTGGGTGGATCACTTGAGGTCGGGAGTTCAAGACCAGCCTGGCCAACATGGTAAAACCCCGTCTCTACTAAAAATACAAAATTCGCTGGGCGTCGTGGCACATGCCTGTAGTCCCAGCTACTTGGGAGGCTGAGGCAGGAAAATCACTTGAGCCCGGGACAGGGAGGTTGAAGTAAGCTGATATTGTGCCACTGCACTCCAACCTGGGTGAAAGAGCGAGACTACGTCTCTAAATAAATAAATAAATAAATAAATAAATAAAATAATACTTTTAAATGGTTATGAAGATTAAATGAAATCATACACATTAAAAACAGCTCAGTGTCAAGCATATTAAACTTTAGTCCCCATCCTCTCTAACACTCTAATGCTTATTACACAAACCTGTACAAGACAGTTCCATCAAAAATAGAATTTCTGAGATATCAGTAATACTCCCTATATTTTATCAACACTTAAAATATGAAAAGATCATAATTTACATTTAGTAGAAACCTCAGCTATGTGACATCAAATACATTATTCTAATTTCTCTAGACAGACTAAACTATAGCTACAGATAACAAAAAGGGTAATATCCTCAACATTTTAATGGAATAATTTATTCTCCCATTTTTAGTGCATGCAAACGAGTATTTCCCATACCTTTAGTAGCCTTTAAGAAATATCTGTATGAGGCCAGGCCTGGTGGCTCACGCCTGTAATCTTTGCACTTTGGGAGGCCGAGGCAGGTGAATCACCTGAGGTCAGCAAGACCAGCCTGGCCAACATGATGAAACCCCGTCTCTACTAAAAATACAAAATAATTAGCTGGGTATAGTGGCGGGCACCTGTAATTCCAGCTACTCAGGAGGCTGAGGCAGGAGAATTGCTTGAACCCAGGAGGCAGAGGTTGCAGTGAGCTGAGATCATGCCACTGCACTTCAGCCTGGGCAACAAGAGCAAAACTCCATCTTAAAAAAAAAAAAACTCTGTATGAATGTTAAAGTACATCTAACTCTACGGTTTAATATCAGCTTAGATGACTCTTAATTTAAAGGGTTCAGAAGAAAGAATATTGTCAAAAAAATTTTAGGGCCAGTATGATGGCTCACACTTGCAGTCTCAGCACTTTGGGAGGCTGAGGCGGTTCAAGATCAGCCTGGCAACATGGCAAGACTCACTATTAAAAAAATACATAAAAATAAAACATTTATAGAAGACATCTTTCATGCAATGACTGAGTAATCATTGATTAAACACAGGTTTTTGTTTGTTTTTTTGACAGTCTCGCTCTGTTGTCCAGACTGGAGTGCAGTGGCATGATCTTGGCTCACTGCAGCCTCCGTCTCCCACGTTCAAGCAATTCTTGTGCCTCAGCCTCCAGCACAGCTACAATTACAGGCGCACGCCACCACACCCAGCTAATTTTTGTATTTTTACTAGAGATGGGGTTTTGCCATGGTGGCCAGGCTGGTAATGAACTCCTGGCCTCGAGTGATCTGCCTGCCTCAACCTCCCAAAGTGCTGGGATTACAGACATGAGCCACTCCACCCAGCCAGAGGTGTTTTTTATTAGCCAGCAACACTGGCAACCTATGACATGTAGTCATTTGTAATATTTCTAAGTCAGGAATTAAATGCCTTGAGGCTAGGTTGTAAGAGCTAGTCCCATAGTTCTCAGGTAAGGTCACAAAACTGCCTAGCATATCAGAATCTTAAGCCTTGTTAGAGCATAATACGTATGCTCTACATATGCATATGCAGTAGACGGAAGAAATGAGAAGAGACTGTTAAAGTGTTAATACTAAAGAAAAAACACGGTCTAAAAGAGTAATGTGTTTTCTTTAGAAAATACTAGTTTGTGAATAAAGAATAAAACGATGAAGTTGATAGTCCAAGTATCAAATGACAAGAACAGATTTACCATATGCTTTATATTAATACAATTATTCATCCATTTTCTTACCCAGGGTAAAACCGCACATCAAAAAATAAAATAAAATTTAAGAGCAATGCTTAGTATAAACAATACATTTCATGGGGGAATGCAGTATTTGTTAATTTGGGGAATAATAGTTCCTGCTGTGTTCCCTAAAACATGATGAATTTCCTGAACAAGTATAGTTAAAGAGCCAGTTTAGGCTGGGTGCAGTGGATCACTCTGTAATCCCAACACTTTGGGAAGCCAAGATGGGAGGAGTGCTTGAGTCCAGGAGTTCGAGAACAGCCTGGGCATCCCAAGTAGACCTCATCTCTACAAAAAACCAAAAAGCTAGCCAGGCTGGTAGTGAGCACCTGTGGTCCTGGCTACTCGGGAGGCTGAGGCAGAAGGCTCACTTGAACCCAGGAGATCAAGGCTACAGTGAGCCATGATCGCACCTGTGCAGTCCAGCCTGGGCAACAGAGCAAGACTCTGTCTCAAAAAAAAAAAAAACAAAAAACACACACAACGCCAGTTTAAAAAAGACCCAGAAAGCTCTAACCTCATAGGGTCCCAGATTTTAATTGTGATCAACCGTGTTCCTAAGAAACATCTGTTGTGCCTTTGGCTATTGGCCAAAACAATAATTTTTTCAGCTGTTGAGTTACTTTTTCAACAGTAAGAAGGTATTTGGGGCATATTCCTTCATATGTAAAATGCATTTTTTTTTATATCAAGGTCTCAAGGAAAATCAAAGAAGGTTTTTTCCTTTTTTTTTTTTTTTGAGACAGTCTCACTCTGTTACCCAGGCTGGAGTGCAGTGACACCATTTCGGCTCACTGCAACCTCCACCTCCTGGGGTAAAGTAATTCTCCTGCCTCAACCTCCTGAGTAGCTGGGACTACAGGCGCCTACCACATGCCCAGCTAATTTTTCTACTTTTAGTAGAGAATGGGGTTTCACCATGTTGGCCAGGCTGATCTAGAACTTCTGACCTCAAATGATCTACCCATGTAGGCCTCCCAAAGTGCTGGGGTTACAAACTTGAGCCACTGCGCCTGGCCTCTTTTTTTTTTTTTTTTTCAGACAAGGTCTTACTCTGTCGCCCTGGCTGGAGTGCAGTGGTGTAATCAGGCTCCTGCAGCCTCAACCTTCTGGGCTCAACCTTCCTCCTACCTAAGCCTACCAAGTAGCTGGGACCACAGGTTTATGCCAACATGCCCAGCTAGTTTTTTTTTTTTGAGACGGGAGTCTCGCTCTGTCGCCCAGGCTGGAGTGCAGTGGCCGGATCTCAGCTCACTGCAAGCTCCACTTCCCGGGTTTACGCCA
>NW_016812332.1:3410208-3413890 GCF_001698545.2 Rhinopithecus bieti | reverse complement strand
AAAAAAAAAAAATTTTTTTGTAGAGATGCAGTTTTGCCATGTTGCCCAGGCTGGTCTCGAATTCCTGAGCTCAAGCAATCTGCCCACCTCAGCCTCCCGAAGTGTTGGGATTACAGGCATGAGCCACTGTGCCCAACCAACATTCCTATTAAACTAGTAATATGATAAAGAGTTTTTCTTTCTATGAGTTTTGCTAATAAAAACTCACATTACAGGCCGGGCACGGTGGCTCATGCCTATAATCCCAGCACTCTGGGAGGCAGAGGTGGGCGTATCACGAGGTCAGGAGATCAAGACCATCCTGGCTAACACAGTGAAACCCCACCTCTACTAAAAACACAAAAAAATTAGCCAGGTGTGGTGGCAGGTGCCTGTAGTCCCAGTTACTCGAGAGGCTGAGGCAGGAGAATGGCATGAACCCGGGAGGTGGAGCTTGCAGTGAGCCGAGATCACGCCACTGCACTCCAGCCTGGGCAACAGAGCGAGACTCTATCTCAAAAAATAATAATTAAATCAAACAAACAAACAAAAATTCACATTACTATAAGCTACTATTATAAATACATTAATTGCCAATGCGAAAGGAAATCAGCTGGATTAGGCAGACTCCTTTCATTTAAGTGATACTTCCTGTAATAGGGCCACTAATTTACGGCAAATACAGCCAAATTCTTGAAAATTATCTCTTTAATATGAAAACTTAACAAATTTACTTTACACACAAGAAAGGTAAAAAAATCCCAAATCAGATTCCTAAAAATAAAGCAAGAAATTTGATGTAAAACTCAGTAACCTTCTAGCAATCAGTATGTGAAAACATATACATTAAAAATATACATAATTTGTTATATTTTATTTAAATATACATAAATATAATTATACTGTATTTACATGAACTGTATTAGCAAAAGGTATACATGAGTAACAAATTTTGAAAGTTAACTCAAAGTTAACGAACTTGGATATCTCTCATACTATCAATACTTACATAATGGAACAGGTAAATTTGCTCTAAAGTTTATTCTGTTATAAATTCAGTTGCTCATTAAGTGAGGTTTTAAAAATAAACAACAGTTTTTTTTCGTAATGAATTCAAGTGTATATTATTTCCCCTTTGTTTATCTATTAATTTAAAATAGACTAGCACAGCAAATAAAATTTCCAACACATGAAATTTTAGCACATGAGATTCAAGATTGGTCAAAATTATCTAAGTAAACAATGTTAACTCAAATTCAGATAATTCAGTCTTCAGAGAAGAGAAATTCTGCTGAACCCAATGGAGGGCCTTTTAAGTCAAAAGCTATTCCAATAATTTTGTGTCATCACAACTCAAAACTTATGAGAATTCTTGAAATAGTAAATTTTCTTTTCTTTTTTTTTTTTTTTAAGACAGGATCCCACTCTGTCACCCAAGCTAAAGTGCAGGGGCACGATCTCAGCTCACTGTATCCTTGACCTCCCAGGCTCAAGCAATCCTCCCAAATCAGCCTCCCAAGTAGCTGGGACCACAGGCATGCACCACCACACCCAGTTAATTTTTTTATTTTTTGTAGAGACAAGGTCTTGCTATGTTGCCCAGGCTAGTCTTGAACTCCTGGGCTCCAGCGATCTTCCCGTCTCGGACTCCTAAAGTGCTGGGATTACAGGTGTGAGCCACCACACCTTGCCCAAAATAATAAAATTGTAAGTGGTTATGAAGACATATTATTCAAGTGAAAATAGATGTAATCATTATCTTACACATAATTCTAAAAACTTTTCTTTAAAAAAACTTTAAAACACTATTAGAAGATTCCTAACAAAAGTACTCAATTAAAATACAGGTTAAGCCGTGCACAGTAACTCACTCCTATAATCCCAGCTACTCAGAAGGCTGAGGCAGGATGATCACTTGAGCCCAGGATTTCTAGACCAGCCTAGGCAAGACAGTGAGATCCCTGTCTCTAAAAAAAAACATTAAAAAATAAGGCAGCTGGGTGCAGTGGCTCACACCTGTAATCCCAGCACTTTGGGAGGCCGAGCCAGGTGGACCTCTTGAGCTCCTAAGAATTCAAGACCAGGCTGGACAACAAAGTAAGACCCCATCACTACAAAAAATACAAAAATTAGCCAGGCATGGAGGCGTGCACCTGTGGTCCCAGCTACTTGGAAGGCTTAGGTGGGAGGATGACTTGAGTCTAAGAGGCAGAGGTTGCAGTGAGCCAAGATCATGCCACTGCACTCTAGCCTGGGTGAGCCACACACCCTGTCTCAAAAAAAAATGAGCCAGCATAGTGGCACATGCCTGCAGTACCAGCTATTTGGGAGGCTGAGGCAAGAGGATCACTTGAGCCCAGGAGTTCAAGGCTGCAGTGAGCCATGATCACACGCAACACACTTCAGCCTGGGCAACAGAGTAAGATTCTCTTAAAAAATGTACGTATACATATACATATATATACACATACACACATATGCATATAGGTTAATAGTTTTTATTCACAACTGAAAAGCCAATTACAAAATCTCAAAAATCTAACTATAAATCAAGCACACAGGGAAGAAAATGCCAACATTAATTACTTAATTCTAAAAAATACAGATAGTTGAGAGAATTGTATTACCTGAAAGTTCACATTGAAACTACAACAAATAACAAGTGTTATTTCCTAATAGATACATGGCTGGATATTCTGCTTTAATATAACCATTGTAATTTAAACACATAAGATTTAAAAACTGATGCTTCTGGCCGGGCACAGTGGCTCAGGCCTATAATACCAGCATTTTGGAAGGCCAAGGCGGACGGATCTTGAGGTCAGGAGATCGAGACTATCCTGGCTAACACGGTGAAACCCCGTCTCCACTAAAAATAAAAAAATTAGCTGGGCGTGGTGGTGGGCACCTGTAGTCCTAGCTACGCGGGAGACTGACGCAAGACGTGGGAGGCAGAGCTTGCAGTGAGCCAAGATCGCGCCACTGCACTCCAGCCTGGGCGACAGAGCGAGAGAGACTTTGTCTCAAAAAAAACAAAAAACAAGAAACAAAACAAAAAAAAAACTGATGCTTTCACTGTTAGGGAATTTCATAGCATCATTTCAGAGAAACCCTGTGTTGATAGATAATTCAACTTGAGGCCAAGCATGGTAGCTGA
Source organism: Rhinopithecus bieti (assembly GCF_001698545.2). Lineage (NCBI taxonomy): Eukaryota > Metazoa > Chordata > Mammalia > Primates > Cercopithecidae > Rhinopithecus > Rhinopithecus bieti. Next base: position 3,410,754 of record NW_016812332.1, on the reverse strand, counting down.
TGCCTGTAATCCCAGCACTTTGGGAGGCTGAGGTGGGCAGATCACTTGAGCCCAGGACTTCAAGACCATGCTGGCCAACATAGTAAAACCTCGTCTCTACAAAAAACACAAAATTTAGCAGGTGTGGGACACGCCTGAGGTCCCAGTTACCCAGGAGGCTGAGACAGGAGGATCACATGAAACCAGGGAGGTCCACACTACAATGAGCCATAATCATACACTGCACTCCAGCCTGGACAACAAAGTGAGACCCTGTTAAAAAAAAAGATAGGCCGGGCGCGGTGGCTCAAGCCTGTAATCCCAGCACTTTGGGAGGCCGAGACGGGCGGATCACAAGGTCAGGAGATCGAGACCATCCTGGCTAACATGGTGAAACCCCGTCTCTACTAAAAATACAAAAAACTAGCCGGGCGAGGTGGCGGGCGCCTGTAGTCCCAGCTACTCCGGAGGCTGAGGCAGGAGGATGGTGTAAACCCGGGAGGCGGAGCTTGCAGTGAGCTGAGATCCAGCCACTGCACTCCAGCCTGGGCGACAGAGCAAGACTCC
>NW_016812332.1:3402460-3406551 GCF_001698545.2 Rhinopithecus bieti | reverse complement strand
AAAAAAAAAAGATATTCAACTTGACCTTTGTGGTTATTGGACAAGCACTCAACTACCTTCTATGAGCAAAACTCTCAAATCCCTTGCCCCATTTCTGGCTAAATGAACGACCACCCACATTCCCTAGGTCTGAATCTATGTCAACAGGGATTGACAAAGAAAAAATATTCACATTATCAGGAAATTTGACCTCACTATAAATTTATGATCACCAACCTTAAATGAGCACAATACCTAAAATTCTGCTACATTTCTTTCACGGTCTGGAATGAGTATTTTCTTCAATTTTCCCTCGATTTATGACTCCCCTGGTTTTCCACTCCAGCCTCCTTCCTAGATTCCCTCGTCATCTTTGCTATCTCTTTAATTACCTCTTTAACAGATTTCATCCACTCTCTTAGTTCATACACCACAAATATAAATCTCATCTACATATCACAAAAACTCCCTAAGTATATTCTCCACCCCAGACTGACTCAATATCACTATCTCCATTTAGAAATATCACAGGCATCTTAAAATGAGTATATTCAAAACAAAACTCCTGATGTGTGCCTCTATTCCCAAACCTCCATCATAGTAAATGTCAACCATCCAGAAAGCCAAAAAGCTGAGAATCATTATTGACTTCCTCCCATTTTCCTCACATTACACACCCAACCCATCAGTTAAATCCCACCAATTAGGCCGGGCATGGTGGTTCACACTTGTAATCCCAGCACTTTGGGAGGCCGAGCCAGGTGGATCACCTGAGGTCAAAAGTAGGTGACCAGCCTGACCAACATGGTGAAACCCCATCTCCACTAAAAATACAAAAATTAGCCGGGCACAGTGGCACGTGTCCATTATCCTAGCTACTCAGGAGGCTGAGGCATGAGAACTGCCTGAACCCAGGAGGCGGAGGTTGCAGTGAGCCAACATCATGCCACTGCACTCCAGCCTGGGCAACAAGAGTGAAACTCCATCTCAAAAAAAAAATAAAATAAAATCCCACCAATTAAGCCCTCCAAAATAGATCCTACGGGCCAGGCACAGTGGCTCATGTCTACGATCCTAGCACTTTGGGAGGCCGAGGTGGGCGGATCACTAGAGGCAAGTTCGAGACCAGCCTGGCCAACATGCGAAACCCCATCTCTATTAAAAATACAAAAAATCAACCAGACGTAGTAGCACATGCCTGTAATCCCAGCTACTTGGGAGGCCGAGGCAGGATAATCACTTGAACCTGGGAGGTGGAGGTTGCAGTGAGCCAAGATCACACCACTGCACTCCAGCCTGGGCAAAAACAGGCGGGGCGCAGTGGCTCATGCCTGTAATCCCAGCACTTTGGGAGGCCAAGATGGGCTGATCACTTGACTTACAGAGTTCAAGACCAGCCTGGCCAATGTGGCGAAACCTTGTCTCTACTAAAAAATACAAAAAAATCAAATTAGTAAGGGGCAGTGGCTTGTGCCTATAGTCCCAGTTCCTTGGGAGGCTGAGGTAGGAGAATTGCTTGAACCCTGGAGGCGGAGGGGGCAGTGAGCCGAGATCACGCCGCTGTACTTCAGCCTGGGCGACAGAGTGAGACTTTCTCAAAAATAAAATTAAATTAAATTAAAATCAAATAAAAAACCTCTAAGCCAATTTCAAAGTCTGGTTTGGACTACTGGAATAACCCCTCACACATCTACATAAGAGTTATGTCCAGCACTGGCACTGAGGAGCAGCATATCTGGAAAGAAGAGGAGATCGTTCTGGTACAGGATATTACAGCATGAGCAAAATTAACAGGACATTTGTGCAATGGAATGTCCCAGTGATGGGCAACTGATACATACAGGAAAATTGATCAAATAAATATATTAGGGATAGTGGGAGCCACGTTTCTCACTGAAGGAAAAGAGAACTGAAAATACAGAAAGAGAAAACCAGCATGAGCCCTGTGGTGTTAGATTAGAACTAGAAATACTTGTACGAACTCATGGTTTCTTGTTTTTCTTTTTGAAATGGAGTCTTGCTCCATCACTGAAGTGCAGTGGCACAATCTCAGCTCACTGCCTCCTGGGTTCAAGCAATTCTCCTGCCTCAGCCTCCCAAGGAGATGGGACTACAGGCACAAGCCACTGGGCCTGGCTAGATTTATTTTTGTATTTTTTAGTAGAAATGTGGTTTCAGCACATTGGCCAGGCTGGTCTCAAACTCCAGACCTCAGGTGATCTGGCCACCTTGGCCACCCAAAGTGCTGGTATTACAGGTGTGAGTCACCACACCTGGCCTGAACACATGGTTTTCAAAATACAGAAACAGTTATAGACAGATAGACAGATAGATAGATAGAAAGAAGCTAATGTGTGTGCTGTTCCATCTGTCTAAAATCCTTTTCCCCAACTCTTTTCACAGCTGGCTCTTTGTTATTCTTTTTTCTTTGAGATGGAGTCTCGCTCTGTCGCCCAGGCTGGAGTGCAGTGGCACGATCTCAACTCACTTCAACCTCTGCCTCCTGGGTTCAAGCGATTCTCTTGCCTTAGCCTCCCAACTAGCTGGGATTACAGGCAACCACCACCACACCTGGCTAATTTTTGTATTTTTAGTAGAGATGAGGTTTCACCATATTGGCCAGGCTGGTCTCGAACTCCTGACCTTGTGATACACCCGCCTTGGCCTCCCAAGGTACTGAGATTACAGGCGTGAGCCACCGCTCCTGGCCTTGTTATTCTTCCTATCTCAGCCTAAATGTCACCTCCTAGACTTTTAGACTACCTTCCCTAATCACCCCAAACAGGCCTGTTTTTTCTCTTACCTTTACAATTTATATTTTATTTCTTCTTATCCATTGTAACTCTCTCCTAAAAGCTCCTCAGGACTAGGGATTTATTTCACACAGCAAGGAGCAGAGTTTCCTGCACAGAAGTGACACTAATGTTTTACATGCTGAATAACTTTTTTTTGCATCTAGAATGAGAAGCCAAATGAAAAGAATTCCTTCAGCTCCCTTACCGACCTCCACCACACATGCCCAATCCCTCACAAATATACCCCCATCCCTCCACACACAACTTCATCCTGGCCCAATTCCCACAGGGTCACCCACCTCCTATCTCTACAAAAATTTAAATAATTAGTTGGGCATGGTGGTGCACGCCTATAGTCCCAGCTACTGGACTGAGGTATACCCACCTGCCCCCAACTTTCCCACAACACAAACAACTGAATCCACTTCCATCTCTCTCATTTCCCATAGTAAAGCAAAATGCCACCTCCAGCCTCTAGCCCAAACTGCTCTCCTAAATAACAGAACTGCAGACATAACTGCCTCCCCTACTCATCTACTGCTACCGGGATATGTTTCAGGAGCTGTCAAACATAATGCCCAAGACTAAAAGAAGCTTCTTTACCAAAAGCCATATTACTCATATCCTCTAATCTACTATATGCTTAGTCACTCACGCAAAATTCATAAAAGTTTTCCAGAACTCGTTTCTAAAATACAAAATCTAAGACTTAATCTTGTTGGTTCTACCTCCTAACTCGGTTTAGTATCTGTCCTTAGAATTCCAACCCTCCTCACTTCTTTTCTGTATTACTACCACAGCTTCCTAACCAGAATCTCTCACTTAGACTCTCCAGTCCATTCACCATTCTATTACCAAAGATATTTTTTTAAAACACAAATCTGTTAATTTCATATCCTTCAGTACCCTGAGGATAAAATCCAAATGCATCAGCCGGGCACAGTGGCTCCCACCATTAATCCCAGCACTTTGGGAGGCCAAGATGGGATTGCTTGAGCCCAGGAGTTCAAGACCAGCCTGGGCAACACAGCGACATCCCATCTCCACAAAAATTTAAATAATTAGCTGGGCATGGTGGTGCACGCCTATAGTCCCAGCTACCGGATTGGGGGGTAGAGGGCTGAGGTAGGAGGATCACTTGAGCCCAGGAGGTAGAGGCTACAGTGAGCTGCATTCCAGCCTGGATGAGAGTGAGACCCTGTCTTAGAAAAGATGTTTGAGGCCGGGCGCGGTGGCTCAAGCCTGTAATCCCAGCACTTTGGGAGGCCGAGACGGGCGGATCACGAGGTCAGGAGATCGAGACCATCCTGGCTAACA
>NW_016812332.1:3371271-3402087 GCF_001698545.2 Rhinopithecus bieti | reverse complement strand
AAAAAAAAAAAAAAAAAAAAAAAAAAGATGTTTGAGGAATTACATGATGAGGCAGCTAGTATTTTCCAGTCATGTCCACAACATTATCTATCTCCCACCCCACATATTCTTTTTTACAATGTGACTTTGATAGTCTTCCCTAAGAGAGGGCCCGTGTTCTTTCCTCTTGAATCCATGCAGGCTTACGATTATAGTCAAAGTGACCACTGTGTGACTTCGAATGCTAACTCAATAAACAAAAGATGATACAGCTTCTACCGCATTCTTTTGGGACTCATGCTCTTAGAACCCAGTCACCATCCTGTGAGGAAGCCTAAGCAGCCACATTGAGAGTCCACATGTAGGTGTTCCAACTAACAAATCTAGGCAAGGTCCCAGCTAGAAGCCAGGCTCAACCGCATGCAACAGAACCAATCATCTGGTGATTCTAGTGCCTAAGTGTCAAGTCATTTCCCATCTTTGAGATTTCCTAGCTGAGGTCCCAGATATCGCAGAACAGAGACAAGCCATCTCCACTCTACCCTTTCCAGTTTTCAAAATCCAGATAATCTGTTAGCATAATTCTTGTTGTATACTACTAACTTTGGGGTGATTTGTCACACAGCAATAAGTAACTGATATAAATGATCTGCAAGTATCATGGTGCAGTTGGAAATCAGAGCCAAAGGGCAAAAGATCAGGATGAACTCGTTGAGTCCAGATTGTGTCTTAGCTTTTATCTGAGTACAAAGCAATAAAATGAAAATACTATAGAAACACATAATGTACAAAGTGAAAGCCCCCATAATTCCAACCAAGAGGTAATACTGTATCTGAAGATTGATGAGTATTAGTCCTTTTCTTGTTTTTTGTTTTGTTTTTAATTCTAAGAGAGACAGTCTTGCTCTGTAGGCTAGGCTGAAGTACAATGGCACAATTACAGCTCACTGCAGCCTTAAACACCACTATGCTTGGCTAATTTTTTTTTATTTTTTGTAGAGATGGGGGTCTCGTTATGTTGCCCAGGCTGGTTTCAAACTCCTGGGCTCAAGCAATCCTCCCATCTTGGCCTCCCACATGTGGGCAGTCGCTGCGCTGGGCCCTATTTTTTATATATTGATTTTTTAACAGGTAAGTTTTCTCTCTGTTGCTCAGACTGGTCTCCGACTCCTGGCCTCAAATGATCCTCCCACCTCAGCCTCCCAAAGTGCTAAGATTACAGGCATGCCCCACAGCACCCCACCTTTTTTGGTTTTGTTTTTTAAAAAGACAGCATCTCACTGTCACTCAGGCTAGAGTACAGTTGTGCAATCATAACTCAGTACTACCTTGGATGTTTCAGGAGCTCCAAACTCCTGGGCTCAAGCAATCCTCCTGCCTCAGCCTCCCAAAACACTGGGGTTACGGACCTGAGTCACTGCGCCTGGCCTCATTTTTCCATATGTTTTCGTTATTCATAAGTAGAACCATACTATAAATACTATCCCATAATTAGCTTATTTCCTTAGTTAATATGTTGTGACCGGCCAGATGCAGTGGCTCACGCCTGTAATCCTAACACTTTGGGAAGCTGAGGCAGGCAGATGGCTTTAGTTCAGGAGTTCCAGTCCAGCCTGGGCAACATAACCCTGTCTGTACAATAAATACAAAAATAAGCTGGGCATGGTGGCACATGCCTGCAATCCTAGCTAGTCAGGAGGTTAAGGTGGGAAAGATGGCTTGAACCTGGGAGATCGAGGCTGCAGCGAGCCAAGATGACACCACTGCACTCCAGCCTGGGCTGGAGATGGGGTTTCTCTGTCTGGACCAGACCTTGTCTCAAAAAAAAAAAAAAATTACTAACTGAATGAAATAAATATATAACATCAAACTTTGTAGGATACAACTAAAGTAGTATATAAAGATAAATTTATTGCATTAAATGCTTAAGGCCTCAAACACCAGCTTTCAAAAATCAAACCCCAGCTTTCACTTAAGAAAACAGAGGGCCGGGCTTGGTGGCTCACGCCTGTAATCCCAGCACTTTGGGAGGCCGAGGTGGGCGGATCATGAGGTCAGGAGATCGAGACCATCTTGACTAACACGGTGAAACCCTATCTCTATTAAACATACAAAAAACTAGCCGGGCGTGGTGGCGGACGCCTGTAGTCCCAGCTACTCGGGAGGCTGAGGCAGGAGAATGGCATGAACCCGGGAGGCGCAGCTTGCAGTGAGCGAGAGTGCGCCACTACACTCCAGCCTGGGCGACAGAGGGAGACTCTGTCTGAAAAAAAAAATAAATAAATAAGAAGAAAACAGAGAAGGGCAGGCATGGTGGCTCACGCCTGTAATCCCAGCACTTTGGGAGGTCGAGGCAGGCAGGTCACCTGAGGTTGCGAGTTAGAGACCAGCCTGACCAATATGGAGAAACCCCGTCTTTACTAAAAATACAAAAACACAAACAAAAAAAAAACTGGCCAGGTGTGGTGGTGCATGCCTGTAATACCAGCTACTTGGGAAGCTGAGGTGGGAGAATGGATTGAACCCGGGAGGCGGAGGTTGCAGTGAGCCAAGATCACACCACTGCACTCCAGCCTGGGCAACAAAAGCGAAACTCCATCTCAAAAAAAAAGGACAGAAAGAAAGAACACAGAGAAAAAGGTTGGGTGCAGTGGCTCACGCCTGTAATCCCACCACTTTGGGAGGCTGAGGCAGGTGGATCATCTGAGGTCAGGAGTTCGAGATCAGCCTTGACAATTTGGTGAAACCCCATCTCTACTAAAAAATACAAAAATTAGCCGGGTATGGTCTTGAGCGCCTGTAATCTGCTGAAGGAGGAGGAGAATCGCTTGAACCCGGGAGCTGGAGGTTGCAGTGAGCCAAGATCCCTGTCACTGCACTCCAGCCTGGGTGACAGAGTAAGACTGTCTCAAAAAAAAAAAAAAAAAAGAAAAGAAAAGAAAAAGAAGGCCGGGAACGGTGGCTCACGCCTGTAATCCCAGCACTTTGGGAGGCAAAGGTGGGCGGATCACAAGGTCAGGAGACCGAGACTATCCTGGCTAACATGGTGAAATTCCGTCTCTACTAAAAATACAAAAAATTAGCCGGGCATGGCAGCGTGAGCCTGTAGTCCCAGCTGCTGGGGAGGCTGAGGCAGGAGAATGGCATGAACCCAGGAGGTGGAGCTTGCACTGAGCCAAGATCGCGCCACTGCACTCTAGCCTGGGCAACAAGAGTGAGACTCCTTCTCAAAAAAAAAAAAAGAAAGAAAGAAAGAAAAAGAAAACAGAGGAAAAAAAGAGCAAATTAAACACAAAATCAAAGCAGAAGGCAATAATAAAGAACAGAAATCAATAAAACTTTAAACAGGAAAAATAGGGAAAATGAATGAAGCCAAAAGCTGGTTCTTGGAAAAGGTTCTTGAACAATGGATAAATCTCTAGCCAGATTAACCAAAATAACCAATATCAGGATTAAAAGGGGGTTTATCACTAATGATCCTACAGATATCAAAAGGATAAAAGGGAATATCACAAACAACTCTATGCCCATAAATTTAAATTCAGATTAAACAGACAAAGTCCTTACAAGACATTCTACTGGCCGGGCGTGGTGGTTCACGCCTGTAATCTCAGCACTTTGGGAGGCAGAGACAGGGATATCACCTGAGGTCAGGAGTTCAAGATCGGCCTGGCTAACATGGTGAAACTCCGTTTCTACTAAAAATGCAAAAAATTAGCCAGGCGTGGTGGCACGCGCCTGTAATTCCAGCTACTCCAGAGACTGAGGCAGGAGAATCATTTGAACCCAGGAGGCGGAGGTTGCAATGAGCCATGATCGCACCACTGTACTCCAGCCTGGCGACAGAATGACTCCATCTCAAAAAAAATAAAATAAGACATTCTACCAAAACTCACGCAAGAAACATTAGATAACCTGGATAATCCTGTATCTATCACAGAAACTAAATTAGTAGTAAAACCTTCAAACATAAAATTTACTCTCTTATGAACTGTGCTTTTGGTGCTTATCTAAAGAAATATTTGCGTAACGCAAGGTCACAAAGAATTTTCCTATGTTTTCTTCTAGAAGTTTTGTAGTTTTAGGTTTTACAACTAGGTCTGTGATTCATTTGGGTTTTTAAAAATATATATAGTGTGAGATATGTATCAAAGTTAAACTTATTGCATATGGATATCCAATTGTTTCAGCATCACAAAAAAAAACTATCCTTTTTCCACCGAACTGCCTTTGTACCTTTGTCAAAGTAAGTTTTCCATATATGTGGACAGAGTTCAGTCTATTTCTGAACTCTGTATTCTGTTCCACTGTTCTATTTGTCTTTGTTTATATCAATACTACATTGTCTTCATTACTGCAGCTGCATAATAAATACTGAAAGATAAAGTAGCATTATTTCCTAACTTTGTTCTTCATAAAAGTTGTTTTGGCAAGCCTAAGTCCTTTGCATTTCCATATAAATTTTGAAGTAAGTTTTTCAATGTCTACATCTTGCTGAATTTATCTCCAAGAATTTCAGAAGAAATAAAAACTTACGGCTGGACGCGGTGGCTCATGTCTGTAATCTCAGCACTTTGGGAGGCTGAGGTGGGCAGATCACCTGAGGTCAGGAGTTTGAGACCAGCCTGGCCAACATCGTGAAACCCCGTTCTTACTAAAAATACAAAAATCAGCCAGGTATGGTGGCAGGCACTTGTAATCCCAGCTACTTGGGAGGCTGAGGTAGGAGAATCACTTGTACTTGGGAGGCAGAGATTGCAGTGAGCCAAGATCGAGCCACTGCACTCCAGTCTGGGCAATAAGAGCGAAACTCCATCTCAAAAAATAAATAAATAAATATTTTTTAAAAACTTATGTTCTTACACACACAAAATCTATACACTACTGTTTATAGCAGTTTAGGTCATAATCACCAAAACATCCATGAAAAGGAATATTACTTAGCAATTAAAGAGAAGGAACTATTGATACAATAGCAACATTGATGAATTTCAAATGCAATATGCTAAGTCAAAGAAATCAGACTTAAAAAACTACATATTATATATATGAAAAGTCAAAACTATATCAACAGAAAACAGGCCACCAAGTGCCAGGCACTAGGGTGGGAAAAGGGTTTGAGTTCAAAGGGACAGCACTAGATGATGTTTCAAACTGATGGAAACGTTTTGCATTTCAATTGTAGTGGTGGTTACATGACTCATAGCAATGTACAATAATAAAAAGTTAACTTCACCGTATGTAATTTAAACAAATTTAAGAAAAAATTAACTATCATTCATAGAATAATCACAGCCCTCCCTGAATAATGCTAAAATGATACTTCTATGGCACAAAATTTTATATATAATGACAGTTATTCAAAATTTTAAGCTTGCCAAGTATTTACCTCTTACATAATAGGTAGAAATTCTCTGTTATTATCTTAAAACGAGTACTACATTATTAATATAACACCAATAGATTAGGAGACTTATTTAGGAAACTTTAGGATCAATCATTCTATACAGAACTCCTGTCAGAGTAGTCAACCACACAAGTGAGATTAAGAAGAATCTTCAGATGACTCCAAATTAGGCACTGGTTTCCAAAATGCTACCTGTAAAGACATCAGAATCTTTCCCTGATGGAAGCAAAGATAAGTATCTTAAAACAATAAAAAAGGTGGCCGGGCGCGACGGCTCAAGCCTGTAATCCCAGCACTTTGGGAGGCCGAGACGGGTGGATCACGAGGTCAGGAGATCGAGACCATCCTGGCTAACATGGTGAAACCCCGTCTCTACTAAAAAATACAAAAAACTAGCCGGGCGAGGTGGTGGCACCTGTAGTCCCAGCTACTCAGGAGGCTGAGGCAGGAGAATGGCGTAAACCCGGGAGGCGGAGCTTGCAGTGAGCTGAGATCCGGCCACTGCACTCCCGCCTGGGCGACAGAGCGAGACTCCGTCTCAAAAAAATAAAAAAAAATAAAATAAAATAAAAACAATAAAAAAGGTTACATGAGGTTCCAAAGAGAAAGAATTTCCCTGGGAATTGTAATATTTTCTGTACTATAACTACCATATGCTTTTTTCAGGCTATCTCAGTTGGACTTGGGCCAAGATTTCAGAAGACTGGCAATGACGTGAAAGAATTCAACTTTTTTTTTTTTTAAAGGGCATTATCTATAGAAAAGATATTTTATAAAATAGTCGGTAAATTAGGCACTTCATTTTAAAAAACGAAATATTTTAGCTGAAAACCTGAACACATCTGGTTTCTTAAAGACAATAAATAACACAACATATTTTGATTCATTGCATATTCCATTTTGCCTCTGCTCCCAGCCTTAACTTTCTTGGTATTGCTGAGCTAAAATAACTCCTGGTATAGTAGCTGAAAATTATGGTTTTCCCTTGCAAAGAAAAAGGGGGTAAAGTCCAATTATAGGATGTGAGTTTGCTTTTCTCCAATTAAAACACACATACAAATTTGACTGCAATTCATTCAACACATCCATTGAATGCCTTTCTATGCCAAGTGCTATGCTAAGTGTTGGGGGTAGGATACAAAGATGAGTAAGAAAGACTTCACTGACTCTGAGGAATTCAATCTAATGATACAGTCAAGAACTATGCAAAGCACACTTACAAAGTATTATAAAACACAATATCATACCTATACATAAGAATGATAAAAATCTATCTCTGATAAATTTTCCTTGTATTTTTGCTGTTAAAACTATTAACAGTGGTTTTTAACTTTTTTTTGTTTTGTTTTTGAGACAGGGTCTCACTCTGCAGCCCAGGCTGCAGTGCAGTGGTGCAATTTCGGCTCACTCCAACCTCTGCCTCCCAGGGTCAAGCGACTCCTCAGACTCCCAAGTAGCTGAGATTACAGGTGCATGCCACCAGAGCTCTGCTAATTTTTGTATTTTTAGTAGAGACGGGGTTTCACCACATTGGCCAGACTGCTCTCGAACTCCCGACTCAGGTGATCCACCCACCCCGGCCTCCCATAGTGCTAGGATTACAGGCGTGAGCCACTAGTGGTGCCTGGCCTCTACATTTTTTTAGCTGACAGAAACTTTGGTAATCGTCACAAAAGCTCCCTGAATTTAATCACCTATGGACCCCCTGGAGTACCAGGTTAGAAACCCTCGCAGACAATGTTTCTCATTCCAGCACTTCTCTCTGCTGTCCACTGAAATGCAGCACATACACAGTTGCTGTCTGTTTACAGAAATTCATTTAATTTTTTTTCTTTTTTTTGAGACAGAGTCTCACTCTGTCTCCCAGGCTAGAATGCAGTAGTGCAATCTGGGCTCACTGCAACCTCCGCCTCCCAGGTTCAAGCGATTCTCGTGCCTCAGCCTCCCGAGAAGCTGGAATTACATGAACGTGCCACCACGCCCTGCTAATTTTTGTATTTTTAGTAGGGACGGGATTTTGCCACGTTGGCCAGGCTGGACTTGAACTTCTGAGTTTAAGTCATCCACCTGCCTCAGCCTCCCAAAGTGCTGGGATTACAAGCATGAGCCACCGTGTTTGGTTCATTTATTTAACTCTTGAGGATTAAACATATTTGATATATCAATGAACATTCCTTCTCCAGAGAAGGATCAGGGCTGATCAACAAAAGTAATTCACTTCCCTATTACTCTGTCATTGGGTAGAAGAAGAAAACAGGTCAATATAGAAAAGGCAGGTACAGGTCAGGCATAGTGGCTCACACCTGTAATCCCAGCACTTTGGGAGGCCGAGGCAGGCGGATCACGAGGTCAGGAGTTTGAGACCAGCCTGGCCTATATGGTGAAACCCTGTCTCTACTAAAAAATACAAAAATTAGCTGGGTGTGGTGACACACGCCTGTAATCTCAGCTACTTAGAAGGCAGAGGCAGAAGAATCGCTTGAACTCGGGAGGTAGAGGTTGCAGTGAGCCGAGATCACGCCACCGCACTCCAGCTTAGACGACAGAGCGTGACTCCATCTCAGAAAAAAAAAAAAAAAAAAAAGGCAGGTACATTTATCATAGAAAGTCAGGAAAGTACTTATTGATACCATTACTATTTCTGCTACAAAAAAAGAATACAATACTCTTCCACCTGCACACTAACAACCAGTTTCTCAACTCCACAAACATCTTCCATGGGCATTTTAGGCATTAGGTGGAAAAAATTCCAATATAAGGAATTTCTTCAATTCATTCCTTCACCATCTGGATATTAGCTATTTGTGTGCCAGGCACTATGCTCAGCAATGGGAAAACAAAGATGAGCTCATAGTCCAGTGGAGAACTCAAAATATAGTAAAGTGGTAGTAGTGTATACATGTGAGAACATGCAGGAGGGGTCTTTGAAGACACTTAAATTTAACCCGCTAGGTAAAGAACCCAACAGATTCTGTAAAAGGCAGTAGTAATACAGGCAAATCAATTTTTAAGAGTATAACTCAGGACCACGCACTGTGGCTCAGACCTGTAATCCCAGCATTCCGGGAAGCCAAGGCGAGCAGATCACCTGAGGTCAGGAGTTCAAGACCAGTCTGGCCATCATGGTGATATCCAGTCTCTATAAAAAATACAAAAATAAGCCTGGCTTGCTGGCACATGCCTGTAGTCTCAGTTACTTGGGCGGCTGAGCCACAAGAATCACTTGAACCCAGGAGGCAGAGGTTTAAGTGAGCCGAAATCACATCACTGCACTCCAGCCAGGATAACAGAGCAAGACTCCAGCTCAAAAAAAAAAAAAAAAAAAAAAAGACTATAACTCTGGTTATAGTTAGCTTTGATGAAAGGATGTCTGTTACAAAGCTACTAGCACTAACTGAGCATATTCACTTTTCCATACCAATCCCAGATACTACCACTCTTTTTAATCTCATACTTCAAGAAGAAAATAATCATCAGATCAAATCCCTTCAATTTTATTTACTTATTTATTTGAGACAGGGTCTCACTCTGTAGCCCAGGCTTAGTGCAGCGGCACAATCACGGGCTCACTGCAGCCTCCACCTCCAAGGCTCAAGTGATCCTTCCCACCTCAGCCTCCTGAGTAGCTGTGACTACGGGTGCAACCATAACCAACTAAAGCAACCATACCCAACTAATTTTTTATTATTTATAGAGACAGGGTCTCACTATGTTGTTCAAGCTGGTCTCAAAATCCTGGATTCAAGCTATCCTCCCACCTCTGCCTCCCCAAGTGCTGAAATTACAGGCATGAGCCACCACACCCAGCCCTTCAACCTTTTTTTTTTTAAGAGACAGAGTCTTACTCTGTCACCCAGGCTGGAATGCAGTGTTGTGATCTCAGATCACTGCAACCTCCACCTTCTGGGCTCAAACTATTCTCATACCTCAGCCTCCTGAGAAGCTGTGATTACAGGGGTGTGCCACCACACCTGGCTAATTTTTTGTATTTTTAGTAGAGAGGGGGTTTCGCCATGTTGGCCAGGCTGGTCTCGAACCCTTGACCTCAAAACTGATCCACCCGCCCTGGCCTCCCAAAGTGCTGGGATTACAGATAGGCACGAGCCACCACGCCCAGCCCCAGTCCTTCAACTTTTTACCATCAAACCCAAAACATGTGCATCTAACGTCTCCATCTTCTCTTTTATAACGGTAGCATACAACTTCTTTCTTAGTAGACTGGCCTAAAACCAGTCTCTCCACCAGTAGATCAGGGTTTTGCTACTCAAGGTGGGATTTTCTGACCAACAGCTTCTGCATAATCTAGGACCATATTAGAAATTTAGAGTATCAAGCTTCATACAAGACCAACTGAATCAGAATATGCAGCTTAACATGATCCCCAGGTGATTCTCATTATGCACATTAAAATTTAAGAAGTACTGCTTCTATACAAAAGCCAATTCTCTCCCAGTTTTTCAGAATCCTTACCCTAGGGATTATTCACTCGCTCTCTTAGCTCTGACCTTTAAGAGAAAAAAACCCACACTCCTTTTCCAATTCAGTTCTTCAAAAAAGTTTCCAAATGTCCTCAATTTCACGTCCCACTCACTCCTCAACCCATTTAAATCTGCCCCTTACCACTACTCCACTCAGCTCTCATTAAGATCAATGACCTTGAAAATGTTGCTAAATCTAAAGGACATCTTTTCATCTTAACCCTACTTGACCTCTCACTAGTATTCAAAACAATTGCCCTTTCTCTTCTTGAATCATTTTCTTTCCTGTGTTACACGTGCACTAATGATGCAAAAGCAATGGTGGATAAAAGTGCAGGTGCTTTAATATGAATCAAGGCAGTAGCACTAAGCTGTACTACTAGTTAACTGTATTCTTCACTGCCAAGCACGAGTATTAAGAAAAAAGCCAATTTCACCAAAGAATAAACTACATGATGCAACAAAAGTATTCAATTTACTAAATCTCAACCCTTGAAGATACATCTTTTCAATATTCTACTTAAAGGAAATGGGAATTAATTATAAAGCACTGCATACTGAAGAATCATGGCAAAGTACATAACTTGAGAACTGAACTAGCCACTTTTTTCTTGCAACACCTTTTTTACTTGAAGGACTATCAGACAAACTGATTATTCAGACTTGGATATCTGGCAAACATTTTCTCAAAATTTAATCATGTATGCCTTTCATTTCAAGGAAAACAATCAACAGTATTTGTTGCCAATCATAACACTCAACAAGCAAAAATGACAATTTTGGAAAACTTGTATTTCATACCATGAGCTTGCCAGCTTCTGAATATTTAAAAACTTGTCTGATGAGAGTGGTCGTCATATTAACAAATATGACTTTTTGGCACTGTGGAATGAGATACGTCCACATTTGGAAAATCTATGTAACTCAGTGGACTGATATTTTCCACATGACCAATGCATGATTTTTGCGAAAGTAAATATGGGTAAAACAGTCACTCAAAGTATAAGACAGACCATCAGATTTTAATGTAACAGAGTATAAATTCACTGACATGATATCAGAATCCACATTACTATAACTAATATAACTGTATAACTAATCCTGGCAGGGTGTAGTGGCTCATGCCTGTAATCCAGCACTTTGGGAGGCCAAGGCAGGTACATCACTTGAGGTCAGGAGTTCGAGACCAGCCTGACCAACATAAAATACTAAAAATAAAAAAATTATCCCGGTGTGGTTGTGTGTGCCTGTAGTCCCAGTTACTGAAGAGGCTAAGGTGGGAGAACTGCTTGAATCTAGGAAGTGGAGGTTGCAGTGAGCCAAGATTGCACCACTACACTCCAGCCAGGGTGCGAAACCCTGTCTCGAAGGAAAAAAAAACAAAACAGAATCCACATTATAACTAACCCTTAAGAAACTATCACTTGTTGAATTTTGATATGTTATTAAAGAAGCATATCCATGATTATGTTAAAAAATATAATATTCTTCCCTTCCCCAAATACACCTGTGGATGATTTTTTCATATATTTCAATCAAAATAACATAATGCAACAAACTGAATGCAGAAGTAGACATGAGAATCCAGCTATCTTCCATTAAGGCAGATTTTAAGCAGACTTGCAAAAATGTAAATCAATGCCACTATCCTCCCAAAACGTTTTCTTTTAAAAAAGTTATTTTTCTAAAAAAAAATTTTAATGCATAAGGCGTTTATTATTATAGTAATTTTTTTGGGGGGGGATGGAGTCTCGCTCTGTCGCCCAGGTCGTAGTGCACTGGCGCAATCTCGGCTCAGTGTAAGCTCCGCCTCCTGGGTTCTGACCTAAGGTCAGGAGTTCAAAATCAGCCTGGCCAACATGGTGAAACCCCGTCTCTACTAAAAATACAAAAATTAGCCACACACGGTGGTGCGCACCTATAATCCCAGCTACTAGGGAGGCTGATGCTGGAGAATCACTTGAACCCAGGAGGCAGAGGTTGCAGTGAGCCAAGATCGTGCCACTGCACTCTGGCCTGGGTGACAGAGCAAAACTCCATCTCAAAAAAAAAAAAAAAAACTTCCTAGTTTCATTCTGAATATGGCAAATAGCAGTAAGCATATTAACATAAACAAAAGTTCTTCGGGATCCACAATAATTTTTAAGAGCTTAAGGAAGTCCTGAGACCATAGAGTTTAAGCATCACTGCCCTAGACCTCAATCACATCCCATAGCCACAATTAACCTCCACAGGCGCTTGACTCTAACATTTTTCTCTAATCCAGGCATCACCTCCAATTTCCAGAGTCATTCATACAACTGCTTCCTTAATATCTCCCGAGTTGTCCCAAAAGTACCGCATACTCAACATATCCAAATCCAAACTCATGATCTCAATACCTCAAAATATGGTCCTCTTCCAGTGTTCTCTCTCAGTGAGAGGCATCATCATCCATTGTAACCTGAGTCATCCATGACACTTCCTTCTCACTCTCTCATATGTAATCATTTGACAAGTCCTGATTATCTTGCCTTCCAAATCTCTCTCAAATCTATTCAACTTTCTACTTTTACCACAAAACCCTCTGTCTCTCTGGATCACAGCCTCCGATCAAGTCTACAAGCATTTGTTTGTTTTGTCCCCACTTCCTATCTCTCCTTACTCATCCCTTCCTAGCTCTAGGAAAAACCACTTCCCCTTTCTTGGCCAGGCACGGTGGCTCATGCCTGTAATCCCAGCACTTTGGAAGGCCAAGGCGGGAGGATCACTTAAGCTCAGGAGTTCTAGATGAGCCTGGGGAACCTAGTAAGACCTTGTCTCCATCTAATTTTTTTTAAAAAGAAAAAATGATCATGCCTGTAATCCCAGCACTTTGGGAGGCCAAAGCAGGCAGATCACTTGAGGTCAGGAGTTCAAGACCAGCCTGGCCAACACGGTGAAACCCCATCTCTACTAAAAACACAAAAAGTAGCCAGGCATGGTGGCATGTGCCTATAATTCCAGTTACTGGGGAGGCTGAGGTAGGAGAATCACTTGAACCTGAGAGGTGGAGGTTGCAATGAGTTCAGATCACGCCATTACACTCCAACCTGGGTGAGACAGCAAGGCTCTTATCGCGAAAAAAAAAAAAAGAAAAACCACTTCCCCAAAGACCACTCAGTCCATCCCCACCTCTCTAGGTCTTGTCCCTGCTTCATTCATGCTGTCATAGTACCCTGATCTTTTCCTTCATGACACTTAACACAGTTTGTAACCACAATTTTTTTCCACAATTATCTGTCTTCCCTATTAGACTATTAGGCACCATAAGGGCAGAGCCTGTATTTATTTGTTTTGGTCATCACCATACCTTTCCAAGACCTGACATAAAGTAGACAATTTAAAGGTTAAAAAACTTGTTCCTGTACAGGTATTTTTTTTACCTTTTAGTGTAAACATACCAAAAAAGATTTTTTTTTACCACTGTGTTCAACAGCTTTGGAATCTGGACTCAAAAATGTTCCTTGGATATCTCTTGAAGGATACACTAGAAAATGATTAACAGTGCTTTCCTCTGGGAAGAGGAACCAAGTAACCAGGAGACAGGAAAGGGAAGACAACAGACTTTTTACTGTACATGGTTTTGTGCCCTCAAAATTAAGTGACATCATTATTTTTTAAATAGAGCCTTCTGGTACCTAAAAGCATCTTCTGAGATGTTCAATTTCCAGAGGACATAACTTTCAAATTATATTAAGATTTAGTAGCAAGATCTATAAATGCCCATGATACACATTTATAACATTAATACATACAATGATCACTTATTTTGATGTGAATACAAAAGTACTCATTAGCTAATAACTCATATTACTTTTTTTTTTGGAGGCAGGGTCTCACTCTGTTGCTGAGGCTGGAGTGCAATGGTACAATCTTGGTTCACTGCAACCTCCATCTCCAAGGTTCAAGAGATTCTCCTGCCTCAGCCTCACAAGTAGCTGAGATTACAGGCACATGCCACAATGCCCAGCTAATTTTTGTACTTTTAGTAGAGATGGGTTTCGCCATGTTGGCCAGGGTGGTCTCGAACTCCTGACTTCAAGTGATCGGCCCACCTCAGCCTCCTAAAGTGCTGGGATTACAGGTGTGAGCCACCACACCACCACACCTAGCCATATTACATTTTAGAGCTCAATCATACATTAGGTAAAAGCAAAAACCAATCTTGAACATGTTTTACTTTCTGGAGCATTACCTTGATAAGTTCAGGCATTAATAAGAAGCACTGACACATCATAGAAAAAGTTATATTCCTTTAACTTCAAAAAGACACTGTCAAAATGGGTACAAACAGTGGAGGGCTGGCTGGGCATGGTGGCTCACGCCTGTAATTCCAGTACTTTGGGAGGCTGAGGCAGGCGGATCACGAGGTCAGGAGATTCAGACCATCCTGGCAAACATGGTGAAACCTCGTCTCTACTAAAAGTACAAAAATTAGCCGGGCATGGTGGCGCATGCTTGTAGTCTCAGCTACTCAGGAGGTTGAAGTAGGAGAATCACTTGAACGCAGGAGGCGGAGGTTGAGCGAGCCAAGATTGCACCACTGCACTCCAGCCTGAGTGACAGAGCGAGACTCTGTCTCAAAAAAAAAAAAAAAGTGGAGAGCCACGTACAATACTAAGTTAAAGAAAAAAAAAATCCTTGACTATTATCCCATTTATTTTCAGAAAAATCCTGCAAGGATGAGGAAACAGACTCCAAAGGCTATCATACAACGATTCAGTGGAAAAGGCAGCTATCTGAACCCAAGTCTATCCCATTGCAGAGGCCATTGTTTCTACCACACCACCTGCCTTTCTTGACTAAACAGATGTGTAACTATCAAGACAAGTTAACTAGGCAAACATATTATCATGACATACAGGCATGTTTTGGTTTATTAGACAGAACTAAGTCCTATTTGCTACTACTTTATGAAATCAAGGTAGTATGAAAGATTTTTACCAATATTCAAAATATGCATATCATTTTGCTTTTTTTGCCTGCCTTGAGTTGTTTAAAAGAATTTTAAAAGACCTTCCCAAATCAAGCACTTTATTCATGGAATAAAGTGCTAAAATAAAATTTTAAATGAGATATTTATTAATGATGGTATCAGTGGGTAGCCCACTTTACTCAAAACACTTAACATACATTCTCGCCTTTAATCCTCCCAAGAAGCCCACTGGAAAAAAGACTACTGGCTGGGCATGGTGACTCACGCCTGTAATCCCAGCACTTTGGGAGGCTGAGGCAGGCGGATCATGAGGTCAAGAGATGGAGACTATCCTGGCCAACATGGTGAAATCTCATCTCTACTAAAAATACAAAAATTAGCCAGGTGTGGTGGTGTGCACCTGTAGTCCCAGCTACTTGGGAGGCTGAAGCAGGAGAATCACTTGAACCTGGGAGGCGGAGGTTGCAGTCAGCCAAGATTGCACCACTGCACTCCAGCCTGGGCAACAGAGCAAGACTCCGTATGAGACTCCACTTTACAGGGGAAGAAAGTAAGACTCTCAGGGGCTAATGAACACAGCAGACCAAGAATCTGAACCCAAGTCTCTGAGGCCACAGCCTATTCTTTCCATCTCCCTATGCCTGCCTCACTAGTTTCAAGAAGGAACCAGGACAAAAGAAAATCTGGCTATATAATGAAGAAAGCAAACTAATGTTTAAAAACAAAACAATCACAAAATTAAATCAAATGTCTAGTTTTTGGAGGTTACTGGTACGGTACACCAAACATAAGGTACACCAAACCCCTTCAACTTGAAATACTCTTGTACCTTCACATAGTAAATCACATCTAACTTAACTTCAGTTAAGTTCATTTCCTTAAAATTACATTATAAAGCCAGGTATGGTGGCACAGCCTGTAGTCCCAGCTAGTGAAGAGGACGAGGCAGGAGAATCACTTGAACCCAGGAGTTCGAGGCCAGCCTGGGCAACATAGTGAGATCCCAGTCTCTTAAAAAAAAAAAAAAATTACATCATACTATATGTGAATAAAGCCTAGAAGGGAAAATGGAAAAAGTAACAGTTGTTATGTTAGGATGGAAGAATTTTACAGAGATAAATTTTACATTTTAAAAATTTCCTTTAAACTGTTTTAATATGGCAACACTTTTTTAAATGTCATAGCAAATACCTCTACTATATATTAGTACTAAACAGAAGCTACGAAATGACAACTGACTTGACTGACAAGTATGAGTTTTAAAATACCAAAAGTAACTTTCAGGTTACCCCTAATGAAATCTATGAACACAATTTTTAATCTTGAGAGTCAGGATGAGGAAAACAATTAAAAAAAAATTTTTTTTTAAATCTACTTTACTGCAAATCCTGCTAAAACAAGTGTCAGCTAAGGGCTAAGTTATTCTTACATACTCAAAACTCTGCCAATCGTAAACCCGGGAGGCAGAGCTTGCAGTGAGCCGAGATCGCGCCACTGCACTCCAGCCTGGGCGACAGAGCGAGACTCCGTCTCAAAAAAAAAAAAAACTCTGCCAATGACAAAAACCGGTGGAAATAAATGGACCACTAACTAATTGTAATTTGGAAATTTTATTAATAAGGATTTTTATCTTAGTACTGTTTTAACAAGAGTTACAACTGAAAGTTATTCAATAATCAAAAATCAAGGTACTTTAAAAATTTTGCCAATTGACTAATATAGACTTTATTCCCACCTGAAACACATTAAGATAATTATATCAAATTTTAGGTCAACATCTCAAACATTTTCTACTAATTACCTTAAAATGGCATTAAAATGAATAAAGAAACATCAGAGTTTTCAATTACTTATTATTGGAGTTCAAAACTGTAAATACAAATATAAAATAAACAGTAAAAATTAAACACATGTTCAACACTCAGAAGAATGGTTACTCTGACTGGACAAGTTATGACTTATATAAGAGGGAAAAAATGGCTTTAAGGCCTATCTAGTATGAATTATCTTTTATATTTTCGCATAAATACTAAGTTATAACCTCTCAATAAAACTGTTTAAACTCCTCAAACTTCAAAATATTTCTACTACTCTAAATTTTCTACTCTTCTGATATATGCTTAAGATCCAATTTATATCTTCCTAAACTGAAATTTACAAACCAATGATCTGCTTCAACAAAAGTATTGTCATATAACATCAATGAAGAAATGGGCAGTTCAAAACATGTTTATTATCATCTCTTATTCCATTAAGTCAATTTCATGGTACAGAAATACATACCTTTACGAATATAAATATTTGTATTTTCCCCAGTTCATGACATATTTTGAAAATGAATCAACCAAGCTATGGGTTAAAATTAGTATTCCTACTAATTCACATTCATTCAACAAATATGTATTTGTGTCATCGTAATTATCAGTCCTAGAGTTACTTCACCTACCAATTTTTATTTCTTGGAAAAGTGTAAATACAAAACTCTTCAGGAATTTTTTTAAAGATATGTGTTAAAATTCACTAGAGAAATTTCTACATAAACTGAAGTCAGGGAATGGTTGAAAACAGACGTCACTACAGTAACCCAAAGGAAGATGATGAAGGAATGTACTTACGTTTCAAAACAACGATCCACGTTGTCAGACATCAAAAGCAGCATGCATAGCTGTTCAAGGGCTATTAGTTGCATGTCCCTTTCATCTCCCTGTCCCATCTGTAGCCATTCCAGCAATGTATCTGGGTCCACATCTGCCATGGTTTTTTAAAAGCCTCTTTGCTTAAATTTGAAAAGTAAAGGGGAAAAAGTCCTTTAAATGTCCAGGACTGATCAGCTTGGGCTTAAATTTTTCCTTTACATCTGCTAGAACCAAATGTTCATAGTGTCCTCCTAGCAATTAAAAAAGACTGCTAAGTACGTTTGGACATAAGAGTGCTTAATACAGTTTTTCAACTTTCCTCATCCGCCAGGTTTAACGTACAGATATCACACCAAATGAAAACCAGTTTCGCAGAGTATATAAGCTGATTAGGTTGCTGCTTAACTAGAAACCAGAGCTGTCTGTGTCAAAGACAGTCAAGCTTCAGATCCCACTACTGCTATCACTAAAGTCTATGCCAAAAAGCAAGGAACACCTAACTAAAGGTTCTGTTTTTTCCGGCAAACTTCATCCCCCTCCTTCTCCACCCAAAACTGATCTTCAGATAAGGGTTAGATTCAGTATTTTGAGGAAACTCTAAACACCTTGATCCAATCCCCTTTCAAATTGTTTCTCCTTCAAAATTACCACCAACTTCACAAATTCTGCTGACTTCTCAATTTACTTCTATTTTAAAGATGTCCAAATACAAACGACAATTATATATAAGATTTATCTATGAATAAACAGTTGGTTAGGAATTCTGGCAGTCGTGACAACTATTCTTAAAAGTTTAAAAAAAAAAAAAAGACTAAAAGTAAATGCAATGGACTAGCAGGTTACGGATCCGAATATAGGCCAACCTAGGGCCCTCTTTCCCATCTTCACAAGATAGGGCAGTTGGTTAAAAAAACAAAAACAAAACCGAGAAGCAGCCCCAACAGGCAAGTCATTACAAAAACGCCCCGTAAGCGCCCTAACTGGAGGACAGCTCTGGGTCCTACGTAAGGCAGCCGCAGGTGTGGGAAGACGGCGGCGGGGCGCGGTGGGCACCCAACGGCGGCGACCAGCGGGGTTGACCCCACACCCGGGGCCCGGCCGAGCCGGGAGCTGAGAGGCGCTGGCCCCCACGCTCTGGTTTCCCAGCACCAAACCCCACTAAGTTAACTACCTGTGTCTAGGAGGAGGGGAAGTTCTGGGGAAGCAGCAGCAAGCCTTCGTGCCCGAGAGGAGGCCGCCGGGCCAGGCAGGGCGCCGGATCTCCCGGGAGCTGCGCCCGGAACTCGAAGGCCTAGCAGCGAACCCTTCTCAAGGGCAAAAGGAGCCGGCCTGGGGGCGGGCAAGCCGGGCCCCGCCGCCGGCAGGGCCCCAGGAGGGGAACAAAGGGGCCAGCGGGGAAGTCGGCAGCAGCCTGGCCGACCTCACTCGGCGCCGGGGTCTCGCTTTCCGCCACTCGCCGGGCGTCGGGGATCCTGGCCCCCACGCAGGGCCCTTCCGACGGTCCGAGGCGCTCCCGCCTCCCCTTCCCGCAGGCTCTTACTCGGGCTTGTCGTTCCAAACCGCTCGGATCCAGCTCCCAGCAGGCCACGGGCACAGCCAGGCCCGGCCGCGGCCCTAGAGTTCCCAAGAAGCCGCAGGCCGCGCAGGTCGAACCGGGCAGGCGGCACAGGAAAAGCCGCGCCTCGTCCCTCCCCTTCCTCCGCGGGGACCTGGTGACAGGGAAGCGAGAGGTTCTCCCGTGCGGCAGCAGCCAGCGCACGTCCCGTTCCCAGCACGCGGCTCCTCAGGCCCTGCAGCTCAGAGGCCCGCGCGGTGCTGCGGGCGGCGGCAGCGGCGGCGAGGGGGGGAGGCCCCGTCCATCGCGAACCGGGAGGGGGAAGGGAGGAGGGTCGAGCGAGAGCCAGGCGGGGAAGCTGCCGAGGGCAGCCGAGCCCTGCGGAGGCGGAGCAAATCCGCTCCCCCGGCGGCGACCCCGCCGGCGGCCACCTGGGGCGCTGCGGAGACTGCCGACCGCCGCGCAGGGGCGCCAACAGGGGACGCCGCGTCGCCGCCGCGTCTCCGCCCCTGCCCCGGCGCTCTTGTCCCCTCCGCCTCGGGCTGGGTCGTACGTTTACGCCGCGACTTTTCTGTGGTGCGCCCTGGCGCCCTTCTCGCTTCCCTGTCAGTCCGAGCACGCTCGTGCACGCACGTCCAGCTTGCTTGGCGCGGTGGCTAACACTTCGCGCACTACTGCGGAGGGCGTCGCACCGCACAGCACAGCAAAGCTGCGGCCCAACCTGTCCCGGCTGAGCCTTCCGCCCGAGGCCACCCGCATTCCGCCACGATCTTCCCTCCTCGCGCACGGAAGTGCGTCGCGTAAGGAAGGCTCCTCCCCCAGCTCCTGGGAGGCCGACCGCCCGGCAATTCACCCCAAAGAAAACCCTTCAGAGCAACCCTGGGAAAGAGATGCTGCCGAGGATTATCATCGTTGTACAGATGAGACACTGAGGCTTCAGGAAAGCGCAGATGCAGGCCTAGCGCCGTGCCCGGTCGGCAGCAGCACTGAGAGTGCACTTTTGACTATGTTTCTTGTGGCTTGTGGTCACAAGTATGTCTGTGGTTATTCTTTTCAAACTTTATTTCACACGCATTAAGAATAAAAGATGAATGGTTATAGGACGTACTTGGAGCCCGGAGACGTCCTACTGTACTCTCACTTTTATCCTTTAAACAAAAAGAAAAATCAATACATGGTAGTATTTGAGACATGGTCCCTCAAGCAACCAGAGGAGCTGCTAGGTATGAGTAAAGAACAGCATTTGGGGGTGCTGCGGTGCCTGTAATACCAGCACTTTATGATTTTATCCTCTTGAGACCCGGAGTTCGAGACCAGCCTGAGCAACAGAGAGCCCTGGTCTCTGAAGAAAAATTAAAATTACAAAAAAAGTACCCAGACGTGGTGACGCACACCTGTGGTCCCAGCCACTGGAGAGGTTGAGATGGGATGATCCCTCGAGCCCAGGAAATTGAGGCTGCAGTGAGCTTTGATAATGCCACCTCACTCCAGCCTAGGCGACTAAGCAAATTTGTCATTTCCAGAATACTGGGTTTTTTTTTTTCTTTTTTACTGGTTCCTCAGAAAAAGAACCAGTATTTTGGAAATGACAAATATGTACTTCAGATAGCTATCCGCGCGTGTCCCGTTGTCGCAGGTAATGGTCCCTTTAGGTATCTTGTTAACGAAACAAGAGAAAAAGAGGATTCAACTATTTTGTCACAACTCCAACCCATGAGGATAATTACTTAGATGTCATGAGTGTGAGTTGGAGCTCCCAGGAAACTTCAAGAAGGAAGTGGCATTCCATCTGGACCTTGAAGAATGGATACAATGTGGACACTAAAAGGAGAGGAAGAACGTAAGCAAAGCCTGATATATTCCTAGACATAGGAAAGGTCACCTGTGCCCCCAGCAAAGAACCAATGGTAAGCAACAGAGAGAAATTTGGAGCTCAAGTGGGGAAGGCCTTGAATGAGGAATGCAGAAATTAGGCTGAGCTAAGTAGCAAGTTCTGGACTACAACACTGGAAAAATTAGTCATAAGACTAATTATGGAAAGTGTCCAGAACGATTAAAAGGATCTATCCAGACAAGATTAGCTGGAGGTTGCTGAAATGCTCCAATAATGGAGGGGGAAAAAAGTCTAGTTATTGGCAATATGAATGGGGAAGAAATCTAAAAATAATTTTGAAAGAAGATATAGCGGAATTTAAATGATTAACTTAAAATTTCTGTCCAGGCTCCATGGCTTACATCCGTAATCCAGCACTTTGGGAGGCAGAGGCAGGGGATTACTTGAGCCCAGAAATAGGAGACCAGCCTAGGCAGCATAGGGAAACCCTGTCTCTAAACATAATTTTTTTTTTTTTTTTTTTTTTTTTTTTTGGAGACGGAGTCTCGCTCCGTCACCCAGGCTGGAGTGCTGTGGCCGGATCTCAGCTCACTGCAAGCTCCGCCTCCCAGGTTCACGCCATTCTCCTGCCTCAGCCTCCCGGGTAGGGTAGCTGGAACTACAGGCGCCGCCACGTCGCCCGGCTAGTTTTTTGTAGTTTTTAGTAGAGACGGGGTTTCACCGTGTTAGCCAGGATGGTCTTGATCTCCTGACCTCGTGATCCACCCGTCTCGGCCTCCCAAAGTGCTGGGATTACAGGCTTGAGCCACCGCGCCCGGCCTAAACATAATTTTTTAAATTAGCTGGGTGTGGTGGTGCACACCTGTAGTCCCAGCTACTCAGGAGTCAAAGGCAGGAGGATCACCTCAGCCCTGGAGGTCGAAGCTGCAGTGAGCCATGATCATGCCACTACACTACAGCCTGGGCAATAGAGCAAGATCCTGCCAAAACAAAAAACAACAACAACAAAAAACGTTACCTGAAAAGAGGACTTGGAAGCTAGGAAAATGGTGATGCAATTAACAAAAAATAGAAAAGTTAGAAAAAGGGACTATACCTTTACCAAGGTTGTTTTTTTGTTTGTTTGTTTGTTTGTTTTGAGACGGAGTCTCATTCTGTTGCCCAGGCTGGAGTGCAGGGGCACAATCTCGGCTCACTGCAAGCTCCGCCTCCCAGGTTCAAGCCATTCTCCTACCTCAGCCTCCGGGACTACAGGTACAGGCACCCGCCACCACACCTGGCTAATTTTTTGTATTTTTTAGTAGAGACAGGGTTTCACCGTGTTAGCCAGGATGGTCTCAATCTCCTGACCTCGTGATCCTCTCTCCTCGGCCTCCCAAAGTGCTGGGATTACAGGCGTGAGCCACTGCACCCGGCTACCTTTACCAAGTTTTTAAGATATATATTTTTTTATCCTGCACTATCTCTACATGTACCACCCACTTCCTGCCCGCAAGGTTAATGACTCGTGTGCTTTAAAGAAACCTTATCAAAAGAATGCTGTGACGCTTATTGCACTTTTTAAAGATTTTATTATCGTATTTATTTTGATTTTTATTTAGAGGCTGGGTCTTGCTCTGTGGCTCAGGCTGGAGTGCAGCAGTGTGATCCTAGCTGACTGCAGCTTCCAACTCCTGGGCTTAAGGCGATTCTCCTGCCTCAGCCTCCGGAGTAGCTGGGACTACAGGCCCACACCACTACACCCAGCTATTTTTATTTTTTTGTAGAGACAGGATCTAACTATGTTTCCTAGGCTGGCCTCCAACTCCTGGGCTCAAGCAATGCTCCAGCCTTGGCCACCCAAAGTGCTGGGATTAAGGCATGAGCCACATGCCCGGCCCATGTTATTATTTTAAACTCAAACAAAAAAGAATTCAAGCATGAAATCCCAGAACAAGAGCATTAAAGGGAAGAAATGAAGTCGTGAAGACAACCAAATATCCAGGTAAAGGCAACTGACCAGACTTGAATACTTATCCCAAGAAACCAGAAACTGTTTACATGCTGATATTTCCCATTGCTTCCGAAATCCAAGAATCATAGACCATTGAGAACTGCTCTGTGCCAGGCACAGTGTAAGGCTCAGTAAGTCACAGACCCCTTTCTCAATAAAGGTAGATGTAAACACACTCCTCTGTGTCTCCTCTATCATGGCGCTTATTAGGTGATATTGTCAGGTACATGCTGGCAACATTAAGCAGGTAGGAGATGGCATCTTGGAAAGCTTTGGGAATGAAATGTGAATTAAATCTCAGATGTTGAGTCAGAGCTGGCCAGATAATTAGGAAAAGCATATGGACAGGCACAGAGGTACGAAGAGTGTCCCTCTTGGCAGAATGAAGCAACAGGCTGCCTTTTGGCGAGACTCCACTTTGACAAAGGAACTTCGATGTATACACAGTCGCTGGGATCAACTCACACGACTATTAATTAAAAGGAAGATATTCGTCATACAAATCTAAACTCATTTCATCAACTGGATGTACTATGAATTAATTTTCTAAAGTTAATCTTATAGTTATGAATAGCATGATATAGCATTATGTTTTTTGTGTATCAAAGGCATAATTGGTAGATGTAAACCTATAAAATATGCTACAGAAAATGTCTGTTTGGACATGTCTTCAAGTTTGAACTACAAATGTAAGTGTCCCTGGCTTTCCTCAACTTCTGTGAAGTTCTGGATGTGAAAGAATGTGGTCTGCAATTGGGAAGAGTGGGAAACTAAGTTTGGTTGGTACCTAGAGTGGTGTTAGTGGCTGGAAGAGATCATTGAGGTTAATCGAAGACAATTTCTTAAGGGTCTTGAGCACCATAATGAGTTTGAACTTTGCTCTTTGGGCAAGGGGAGCCTTTGGATATTTAAAACAAGAAAGTACGGAGATGCCGTGTAGGTTTTAGGATCATTAACCACTTTAAAGTTAAAATCTGTTTCTATTAAGCTTTACACTTAGCAAGATATGTTATTTTTTTGTTTCTGTTTTTTGTTGTTAAGACAGAGACTCGCTCTGTCATCCAGGCTGGGGTGCAGTGGCACAATCTCAGCACACTGCGACCTCTGCCTCCCAGGTTCAAGCGATTCTCCTACCTCAGCCTCCTGAGTAGCTGGGATTAAAGGCCTGTGCCACCATGCCTGGCTAATTTTTGAATTTTTAGTAGGCACAGGGTTTCACTATGTTGCCCAAGTCGATCTCCAACTCCTGGGCTCAAGGGATCTATACACCTTAGCCTCCCAAAGTGCTGAGATTACAGGGATGAGCCACAGCACCTGGCTATAGTTAGAAAGATACTTTAATAAATATTATTATTTAGTCCTTATACATTAGTTTATTATATATACAATGATTGACACTTAAAATAGGTATTTTCTGTGTTTTTATTTATTTATTTATTCATTTATTTATTTGAGACCGAGTCTTACTCTGTCACCCAGCTGGAGTGCAGTGGCATGACCTCAGCTCACTGCAGCCTCTACTTCCTGGATTCAAGCAATTCTTGTGCCTCACGAATAGCTCGGAGTACAGGCGCGCACCATCACACCCGGCTAATTTTTGTGTTTTTAGGAGAGACGGGGCTTCTCCATGTTGGCCAGACTGGTCTGGAACTCCTGGCCTCAAGTGATCTGCCCCCTTCAGCCTCCCAAAGTGCAGGGATTACAGGCATGAACCACTGCACCTAGCCAGGAAACTGTGGTTTTGAGATGTTAAATAACTTTCCCAAATTCACCTACCTAATAAAATGGGGAACTGGGTTTCAAACGTCTATCTGCCAACTCTCATATGTATACTTGGTCATACCATTTTGTAATCATTAGAGCTAGTAGATCAAAGTAAAATGCATTGCTTCATGAAGTAATAATTTCCCAACACTGGAAATATGACGGAAGAGACTGGAAAACAAGTCAGGAATGGGTCGGGGCTGTGGCATACACCTGTAATCCTTGCATTTTGGGAGGCTAAGGTGGGAGGCTCGCCTGAACCCATGAGTTCAAGACCAGCCTGGGCAACACAGTGAGACCTCATCACTGTAAAAAGCTTTTAAAACTTAGCCTGCAGTCCCAGCTAGTCCAGAGGCTGAGGTAGGAGGATCACTTCGTCCTAGAAGACTGAGATTACAGTAAACCAAGATCATGCCACTCCACTCCAGCCTGGATGACACAGTGAGATCCTATCTCCCTTCCCCCTCTTTCTGTGTCTCTGTCTCTGTCTCTGTCTCTCTCTCTCTCTCTCTCTCTCACACACACACACACATACACACACACACACTAATCAGGGATGGTGCACAGTACTACTCGGGTGCACAGTACTTTAGCATTAGGGAAAGTAGAGTAGATTATCTTTAACGTTCCTTACATTCTAAGAACCATAGAGTTGAAGACGTGGATTTGAGAATGAAACCTGTCCCTTACTAGTTGTGAGACTCCAAGGAAGTCATCTAACCTCTGAGTTTTTCCTCTTATGTAAAATAAAGGTAATACCTGGCCAAGAGCAGTGGCTCACTCCTATCATCCCAGCACTTTGGGAGACCGAGGCAGGTGGATCATATGAAGTCAGGAGTTCAAGACCAGCCTGTGCAACATAGTAAAACCCCGTCTCAACGAAAAATACAAAAATTAGCCGGGCATAGTGTTGTGCGACTGTAGTCCCAGCTACTGGGAAGGCTGAGGCACAAGAATTGCTTGAACCTAGGAGGTGGAGATTGCAGTGAGCAGAGACTGTGCCATTGCACTCCAGTTTGGGTGACACAGTCTGTGCTGAGACACAGACTATGTCTCAAAAAAGAAAACCAAAAAACCTTAGTTTCCTAATATATCAAATGGGATAACAGCAGCTACGTAATTTGATGGATATTATAAAAGTTGAAGGAGATTACGTGTTCAAAGAAGGTCAATAGTTCTCAACTTTAATTGCACATTAGAGTCACCTGGGAAACTTTTTAAAAAATAGACTTTTCTTCCTTTCATGTCTTCTTCCTTTTTTTTTTTTTTGACAGGGTCTCCATATTGAGACCTGGCATACCTGAAATATTATTGCTTCTAGGTTTTAAAATAGATCTTCTTCCTTTTTTCTTTTTTCTTTCTTTTTTTTTTTTTTTTTTTTTTTTTTTGAGATGGAGTCTCTGTCGCCCAGGCTGGAGTGCAGTGGCACAATCTCAGCTTACTCTCACCTCCGCCTCCCGGGTTCACACCATTCTCCTGCCTAAGCCTCCCAAGTAGCTGGGACTACAGGCGCCCACCACCACATCCAGCTAAGTTTTTATATTTTTGATAGAGACGGGGTTTCACCGTGTTAGCCAGGATGGTGTCGATCTCCTGACCTTGTAATCCGCCTGCCTTGGCCTCCCAAAGTGCTGGGATTATGGGCGTGAGCCCCCATACCAAGCCTTCCTTTTTTCCTTTTCTTTCTTTCTTTTTTTTTTTTTTCGACACAGAGTCTTGCTCTGTCGCCAGGCTGGAGTGCAGTGGCACGATCTCAGGACACTGCAACCTCTGCCTCCCTGGTTCAAGTGACTCTTCAGCCTCAGCCTCCAGAGTAGCTGGGACTATAGGCAAAGGCCACCACCCCAGCTAATTTTTATAGTTTTAGTAGAGACAGGGTTTCACCATGTTGACCAGGATGGTCTCCATCTCTTGACCTCATGATCCACCTGCCTTGGCCTCCCAAAGTGCTGGGATTACAAATGTGAACCACTGCGCCTGGCCTTTTTTTTTTTTTTTTCAGACAAGGTCTCAATACTGAGACCAGGCTGGCCCGAAACCAGCCCAAGTTCCAGGCCAGGGCTCAAACTCCTGGACTCCAGTGATCTTCTCACTTGAGCCTCCCACATAGCTGCAACTACAATCACAAGCCACTTTTCCCTGCTGCTCATATATTTTTAGTGCTGAATAATATTCCACTGTACAGATGTACCACAGTTTATCTATTCACCTGCTGAAGGACATCTTTTGTTGCTTCCAGGTTTTGGCAATTATGAATAAAGCAGTTACAAGCATATATATGCAGGTTTTTGTGGGAACGTTAGTCTTCAGCTCTTTTGGGTAAATACTAAGCAGTATGACTGCTGGATTGTAAAGTAGGAGTATTTTTTTTTTTTTTTGAGATGGCATCTTGCACTGTCCCCCCAGCTGGAGTGCAGTGGCATGATCTCGGTTCACTGCAACCTCTGCCTCCCAGGTTCAAGCAATTCTCCTGCTTCAGCCTCCTGGAGTATTTGTAGTTTTATAAGAAACCGCCAAACTGTCTCCCAAGTGGCTCTGCCATTTCACATTCTCACCATCAAGCAATGAGAGTTCTTGCTCTGTATTCTTGCCAGCATTTGGTATTGTCAGTGTTTTGGATTTTTGCCATTGTAATAGGTGTTTAGTGATATCTCATTGTTGTTCTAATGTGTAATTCCTTAATGATATATGATCTCAAGCATCTTTTCATATGCTTGTTTGTTATCCATATATCTTCTTTAGTGAGAGGTCTGTTCAGGTCTTTTGCCCATTTTTAAAATCATGGCATTCATTTTCTTCTCGTAACTTTTAAGGGTTCTTTGTAAGCCTGGGTAACATAGTAAAACGCCATCTCTACAAAAAAAAATTTTTTTTTAATTAGCTGGGTGCAGTGGTGCACACTTGTGGTTCCAGCCACTTGGGAGGCTGAGGTAGAAGGATGTCTTGAGCCCAGTGGGTCTGAGACAGCAGTGAGCCATGATCACACCACTGCACTCTAGCTTGGGCAACAGATCAACAACCTATCTCAAAAAAAAAAGAAAGTTCTTTGATGATAAAAGTCCTTTATCCAATATGTCTTTTGCAAATATTTTCTCTACCTGGGGAACTTTTAAAATTCTGAATGTCCAAGACATACCTCAGCCCACTTCAGTCAGGATCTCTGAAAATAGGATCCAGGCATCAGTATTTTTTTTTTTTTTTTTTTTTTTTGAGATGGAGTCTTGTTCCATTGACCAGGCTGGAGTGCAATGACACAATCTCAGTTCACTGCAACCTCCACCTCCCAGGTACAAGTGATTCTCCTGCCACAACCTTCTAAGTAGCTGGGACTACAGGTATGTGCCACCACACCTGGCTAATTTTGTATTTTTAGTAGAGATGGAGTTTACGCCATGTTGGCCAGGCTGGTCTCAAACTCTTGACCTCGTGATCTGCCTGCCTCGGCCTCCCAAAGTGTTGGGATTACAGGCGTGAGCCACCATGCCTGGCCTTTTTTTTTTTTCCTTCAAGCGGAGTCTCACTGTCTTGCCCAGGCTAGAAAACAGTGGTGTAATCTCAGCAAACTGCAATCTCTACCTCCCGGGTTCAAATAATTATCCTGCCTCAGTCTCCTGTATAGCTAGGATAACAGGCGCCTGCCACCACGCCCACATAATTTTTGTATTTTTAGTAGAGATGGAGTTTCACCATGTTGCCCAGGCTACTCTTGAGCTCCTGGCCTCAGGTGATCTGGCCACCTTGGCCTCCCGAAGTGCTGGGATTACAGGCATGAGCCACCACACCTGTGTTTTTTCTTTTTTATTTGAAACAGAGTCTTGCTCTGTCACCCAGGCTGGAGTACAGTGGCACAGTCTCCACTCACTGCAACCTCCGCCTCCCAGATTCAAGCTATCCTTCCACCTCAGCCTCCCAAGTAGCTAGGACTACAGGTAGTCACCACCACACCTGGTTAATTTTTGTATGTTTTGTAGAGATGGGGATTTTGCCATGTTGCCCACGGTGGTCTTGAACTCCTGAACTGAAGTGATTTGCCCACCTTGACCTCCCAAATTATTGGGATTACAGGCGAGCCACTGTGCCTGGCCCAGCCAGACTGTCTACATTTAATGTATCTTTCATATAATTTTAATTATATTTGTAAAACTTCCAATAATTGAATAATGTTGTCTCCCTGCTTGACTATCTCTTCCCATACCTATGATAGCTCTTCCACTTCAAGAATGAAATCAAGGCCAGGTGTGGTAGCTCATGCCTGTAATCCCAGCACTTTGGGAGGCCGAGGTAGATTGATAACCTGAGGTGAGGAATTCAAGACCAGCCAGGCCAACATGGCAAAACCCCATCTCTACTAAAAATACAAAAATTATCTGGGCGTGGTGGCAGGTGCCTGTAATCCCAGCTACACGGGAGGCTGAGGCAGGAGAATCACTTGAACCAGGGAGGCAGAGGTTGCAGTGAGCTGAGATCATGCCATTGTACTTCAGCCTGGGCGACAAGAGTGAAACTTCATCTCAAAATTTAAAAAAAGGGAAAGAAAAAGCCAGGCATGGTGGCTAATGCCTGTAATCCCAGCACTTTGGGAGGCCAAGGTGGGTGGATCACCTGAGATCGGGAATTCAAGACCAGCCTGGTCAACATGGTAAAACCCCGTCTCTACTAAAAATACAAAAATTAGCTGGGCGTGGTGGTACACGCCTATAGTCCCAGCTACTCGGGAGGTTGAGTCAGGAGAATCACTTGAACCTGAGAGGTGGAGGTTGCAGTGAGCCAAGATCATGCCACTGCAGTCCAACCTGGGCGACAAAGCAAGACTCTGTCTCAAAAACAAAAAAAAAGAGGCCGGGCGCGGTGGCTCACGCCTATAATCCCAGCACTTTGGGAGGCCGAGACGGGCAGATCACAAGGTCAGGAAATCGAGACCACCCTGGCTAACATGCTGAAACCCCGTCTCTACTAAAAATACAAAAATTAGCCGGGCGCGGTGGCGGGTGCCTGTAGTCCCAGCTACACGGGAGGCTGAGGCAGCAGAATGACGTGAACCCAGGAGGCGGAGCTTGCAGTGAGCCAAGATTATGCCACTGCACTCCAGTGTGGGCGACAGAGAGAGACTCCGTCTCAAAAAAAAAGAAAAGAAAAAAAGAAATTAAAACACCTCAACATTACATTCAGTGCCCTTCACAATATGCTGCCTTTCCATTCTTCCATTCTCATCTCTTGACATCATGCCCATTGTCTCAGGCTTACTGGTTATCATCAGTCTCTAGAGAAAAGGCATCAGTATTTCTTAAAGAGCTCTAGGTCACCAATGTATAGCCAAGGCTGAGAACCACTGACGTAGGTTAATATAATAATAATAACATATTGGCCTCAAATGATCTGCCTGCCTCGGCCTCCAAAGTACTGAGATTATGAGTGTGAGCCACTGCACCCAGCTTGCCTCTCATAAAACTTTAAATAAAATCTTGCCAATGCCTTCTCGAAATTCAGTTACATCATTTATATCATCCCAATAACATTAGGGGAAGCTGGGTTAAGGGCATATAGAAAATTTTAGGCCCGGCATACTGGCTCATGCCTGTAATCCCAGCACTTGGGGAGGCCGAGGTGGCTGGATCACTTGAGGTCAGGAGTTCAAGACCAGCCTGACCAATATGATGAAACCTTATCTCTACTAAAAATATAGAAATTAGCTGGGCGTAGTGGTGTTCACCTGTAGTCCCAGCTACTCAGGAGGCTGAGGCAGGACAATTGCTCGAACCCGGGAGGTGGAGGTTAGAGTGAGCCAAGATTGCCCCACTGCACTCCAGCCTGGGCGACAGAGCAAGACTCCATCTCAAAAAGTAAAAAAATAAAATTTACAGTTACTTTTGCAACTTTTG
Organism: Rhinopithecus bieti; assembly: GCF_001698545.2. Lineage (NCBI taxonomy): Eukaryota > Metazoa > Chordata > Mammalia > Primates > Cercopithecidae > Rhinopithecus > Rhinopithecus bieti. The sequence goes on along the minus strand of NW_016812332.1, from coordinate 3,371,605 downwards.
TAACCCCAAACTTATTTCAAAAAAAAAAGTTAAATAAGACAGTAAATTTAGCTTGAAATGACTAATTCTTAGTAATGCTGTCTTCTAAGAATCATTGCTTATTTTCTAAAGATTTCAGAAATGATGGTGTAAAATAATTTTGGAATTTGGACAATTTATTACATGATTCACTATATCTTACCATGTCCCATGGTAGTGAAGAAAAATAATAATAATAATTGTAAAATTTGTGTGCTTTATGTTTCTAGTTAGTTGTTCCAAGGCTAAAAAAAAACTTTCTATAATATGCTCTTTGTAAATATCCTGTCCCTTTTATCTTTTTTTTTTTTTTTTT
>NW_016812332.1:3361906-3370613 GCF_001698545.2 Rhinopithecus bieti | reverse complement strand
GGCGCATGCCTGTAATCCCAGCTACTCAGGAGGCTGAGGCAGGAGAATCATTTGAACCAGGGAAGTGAAAGTTGCAGTGAGCTGAGATTGTGCCACTGCACTCCAGACTGGGTGACAGAGCGAGACTCCAGCTCAAAAAAAAAAAAAAAAAAAAAAAAAATTGTCCTAATTGCTTAGAAATTCATGCAAAAATATTTATAGGTAAAATGATATGGTAATTAGGATTTACTTCAAGGTCATTTGAGGGGACAGTGGGTAGAGTACAGATGAACACAATTGGTCATATACTGAGTAGATCCACTGAATACTTGTAATGGGTATATTATAGTTCATAATTATGCTAGTGTCTACACTTTTTGTATATAATGAAATTTTGTAATTTTTTTTTAAATATGGGAGGACTAGGAGGATAAAGGAAGCAATACTGACATACAGTATTTCTAGACAATCTGAGAGAAATATTTCTTAATTTAATAACAGTATCATTTAACCAAATTAGTATCTATGGAAAGGGAGACAGCTATAGTTATATACTTAATCTTTTAATTTTTTTATAATTAAAATTTTAAATTACTTTTAAATAAGAGACAGGGTCTTGCTGTGTTGCCCAGGCTGGTCTCAAACACCTGGGCTCAAGCAGTCAGTCCACCTTAGCCTCTTAAAGTGCTAGGATTACAGGCATGAGCTACTGCATCCAGCTTACTGAAGCTTTTTAAAACTTAAAATAGTTTAAGTAAATGTGTTCCTATGTTTACTTTGTTATATAAAAAATTAAACAGGTACCATTATTCTAGGAAAAAACAAAAGGAATGACTATTTTTAAAATTAACTTAAAAAATACTTGTACAGGGCTTATTATGTACCCAGTCACCACTTCAAGTTTTTTTTTTTGGAGATGGAGTCTCATTCTGTTGCCCAGGCTGGAGTGCAGTGGCACCATCTTGTCTCAACTGCAACCTCTGCCTCCCAAGTTCAAGCAATTCTCCTGTCTCAGCCTCTCAAGTAGCTGGGACTACAGGCACCTGCTACCATGCCTGGCTAATTTTTGTATTTTTAGTAGAGACAGGGTTTCACCATATTGGTCAGCCTGGTCTTGATCTCCTAACCGAGAGGCAGAGGTTGCAGTGAGCCAAGATAGCGCCACTGCACTCAAGCCCGGGCTACAGAGCAAGACTGTCTCGGAAAAAAAAGACTGACTTAGAGAAATGACAAATATTTTTAACTGGAATTGAAAGTTGCAGAATCATGAACACATTAAGATCTTATTTTATACAAAAAGTTAGGCCAAGCACATGGTTCAAGCCTGTAATCCCAGCACTTTGAGGGGGCAAGGTAGGTGGATCACTTGAGGTCAGGAGTTTGAGACCAGCTTGGTCAACATGGTGAAACACTGTCTCTACCAAAAGTACAAAATTAGCTGGGTGTGGTGGCAGGTGCCTGTAATCCCAGTTGCTCAGGAGACTGAGGCAAGAGAATCGCTTGAACCTGGGAGGTGGAGGTTGCAGCAAGCCGAAATGGTATCACTGCACTCCAGCCTGGGTGACAGAGCGAGACTTTGTCTCAAAAAGAAGAAAAAAAAAATCATGCATCGAACTATTAAGAGATTATCTCTGAAAGGCAGATTGGAAGAAAGGTAGAGGACTTTGATTTTTTTTTTTATATTCCTCTTTAGTGTTTGAATTCTTTTACAATCATTTTGCAATAAAACAAATTTAGTGGAGCCAGGTGTGGTGGCACAAGATTGCAGTTCCAGCTATTCTAGAGGCTGAGGCAGGAGGATCGCTTCAGCCCAAGAGTTTAAGGTTACAGTGAGCTATGATCATGCTATGCACTCAAGCCTGGACAACAGAGTGAGACCCTATCTCTAGAAAAAAAAAAAAAATAGTGTAATGCATATAAAGAGTGGAAAAATTAGAAAATTCACAAAAGAAAAAAGAAAAAACAATAATCACCTACCATTTTAAGATTATTATTATTAACATTTTGATAACATGTCTATTATCTTTTTTTTTAGACGGGGTTTTGCTCTGTCGCCCGGGCTGGAGTGCAGTGGCCGGTTCTCAGCTCACTGCAAGCTCTGCCTCCCGGGTTTACGCCATTCTCCTGCCTCAGCCTCCCGAGTAGCTGGGACTACAGGCGCCCGCCACCTCGCCCGGCTAGTTTTTTGTATTTTAGTAGAGACGGGGTTTCACCGTGTTAGCCAGGATGGTCTCGATCTCCTGACCTCGTGATCCGCCCATCTCGGCCTCCCAAAGTGCTGGGATTACAGGCTTGAGCCACCGCGCCCGGCCTATTATCTTTTTTCTAGGCATATATATGAACATATAAAATCATATGTATAACAGACTGATCATATTGTTAAACAATATAAAGTTAAACAAGTCTTAAGCCTTTTTCTTGGACATTTTAATATCAACAAAGTCCAAAATTCATCTATCCATAACTATCCAAACTTATTTGTTATTTAATGAGTTGTTTTATCCCTTTTATCAGCTAACAAAAGAAGCCTGAGAGCTGGGCTTTTTTAGCTGAGCCAGGAAAAGTAGCTGCTTTATTTCAAGCCATGAGGATTACACTTCTATGCTCAGAGATCCCCCTGTCTGCAGTAGCAGAGTTAAAGTGGTGAGCCGTTATCCAGCAAAGCTGCTTAGGGAAAAAAAGAATTCATCTAGGTCATTCAAAACCCAAATTATCTTTTACTTCCCTGGAGGTCATTTGCCATACTTTATCTGAACACTTGTCTATAAAACCAAGGTGGATAAATTAGAATTTAATATAAACTCAGAGCCCAGGGAATAGTATTATATTTACTAGGTAAATATCAATGCCTTGATAACACCTGAAGTCTATATATACGTATTATTAATGTGGGCACGTGGACGTGCTGAGGTGAAAATTCTAGAGATTAAGGCAGGGTGCTTCACGACCAAGGAAATTAGCCACCAAACTTTCAAGGAACTATCTAAACTAATTTTTCTTTGAAAATTGTCCTGAAATTTCTTTAAGTTTATATTCAATTTTCTAATAGGTACATGATATATAGATAAATACACTTTTAATAAGTGCTTTATTGAAATATAACTCACATTACATGAAGTTTATACTTTGAAAGTATACAGTCCAGGAGTTTTTAGTATATTAGCAAACTTGTGCATCAGTAACCACTATCGAATTCTAGGATGTTTTCATCACCCTACAAAAAAAATATAAAAACTAGAATGGGCGCAGTGGCTCATGCCTGTAAGAGCAGCACTTTGGGAGGCTGAGGCAGGTGGGTAACCTGAGGTCAGGAGTTCGAGGCAAGCCTGGCTAATATGGTGAAACCCCATCTCTACTAAACGTACAAAAATTAGCCGGGCATGATGGCACATGCCTGTAATCCCAGATACTCAGGAGTCTGAGGCAGGAGGATTGCTTGAACTCAGGATGCGAAGGTTGCAGTGAGCCAAGATCACACCATTGCAGCCTGGGCGACAAGAGGGAAACTTCATCTCAAAAAAAAAATTAAAAACTCATGCTCATTAGCAGTCACCCCACATTCTCCTCAACCCTCAGTTCCTATAAACCACTAATTTATTTTCTGTCTTTGTAGATTTGTCTACTTAGGATATTTCATATAAATGGGATGATACAACATGACCTTTCATATCTGGCTTCTTTCATTTAGCATGTATTCAAGGTTCATCCATATTGTAGTTTAGATCAGAGCTGCCTTCCTATTTATAGCTGAATAGTCAATTGCATTATATACTACATTTTCTTTGTGTATTTATTAGTGGACATTTGGGTGTTTCCATTTTTTTGTTATTTTGAATAATACTGGTAAAAACATTCAAGTATAAGTTTCTGGGTAGATATTTATGTTTTCAATTATTTTGATACATACATAGGAGGGAAATTACTGAGCCATATAGTAATTCTATATTTAGCTTTTGAGGAATTATCAAATGTTTTCAAAGTGGCTGTACCATTTTACATTCCCACCAGCAGTTTATAAGTGTTCTAATTTCTCCATATACTCACCAACACTTGTTATTATCCGACTTTTTAATTATAGCCATCCTAGTATGTATGAAGTAGTATCTTTTTGTGATTTTAATTTGCATTTATCTAAGGACTAATCATTGTTGAGCATCTTTTATGTGCTTATTTGGCTATTCATATATCATCTTTAGAGAAATGTCTGTTCAAACTTCAAACCCTTTATTTTTGAATTAACTTGTTGGGTTTCTTTTTTTTTTTTTAAGCAGGGTCTCACTCTGTCACCCAGGTTGGAGTGCAGTGGTACAATCATAGCTCACTGCAGCCTCTAACTCCTGACCCAAGCAATATTCCCTCCTCAGCCTCCTGAGTAGCTGGGACTATAGGCATGCGCCACCATGCTCAGCTAAAATTTGTCTTTTCCTTGTTGAGTTGTAATTATTCTTTATATATTGTATCCTGGATACATGTCTCTTGTGAGATAAACAATTTACAAATGAAAAAATGGATTTTCTCCATTTTGTGAGTTGCCCTTTTAATTTCTTTTTTTTTTTTTTTTTTTTTGTGGAGACACAGTTTCGCTCACTGCAACCTCAGCCTCCCAGGTTCAAGCGATTCTCCTGCCTCAGCCTCCCCAGTAGCTGGGATTACAGGCAAGCGCCACCACATCCAGCTAATTTTGTATTTTTAGTAGAGACCAGGTTTCTCCATGTTGTTCAGGCTGATCTTGAACTCCCAACCTCAGGTGATCTGCCCACCTTAGCCTCCCAAAGTGCTGGGATTACAGGTGTGAGCCACCGTGCCTGGCTGCCCTTTTAATTTCTTCATAGTGTCTTTTGAAGCACAAAAGTTTTTAACTTAGAAGTTTAATTTTTTATTAAATTGAAGCTTTATTGAAGTTTTATTTTTTATTTTGTCACATGTGTTTTTGGAATCTAAGGAGCCACTGCCTCATCCAAGAGCATGGAAATTTACATCTGTGTTTTCTGCCAAGTGTGGTGGCTCACACCTGTAATCCTAGCACTTTGGGAGTCTGAGGCAGGTAGATCACCTGAGGCCAGGAGTTTGAGACCAGCCTGGCCAACATGGCAAAACCCCATCTCTACTAAAAATAGAAAAATTAGTCGGGCATGGTGGCACGTGCCTCAGATTTTCTAATTTATAAACATAGAATGTGTTCCCATTTATTTAGTCCGCCCGCCTCGGCCTCTTAAAGTGCTGGGGTTATAGGCTTAAGCCACCACACCCAGCCCTGGATATACATTGTTAAGAGATGGGACCACCATCATTTAAGGTATGTAACTCAGCCGGGCACAGTGGCTCACACCTGTAATCCCAGCACTTTGGGAGGCCGAGATGGGCGGATCACTTGAGTTCAGGAGTTCAAGACGAGCCTGGCCAACATGGTGAATCCCCACCTCTACTAAAAATACAAAAATTAGATGGGTGTGGTAGCACAAGCCTGTAGTCCCAGCTACTCGGGAGGCTAAGGCAGGAGAATCACTTAAAACTGGGAGGCAGAGGTTGCAGTGAGCCGAGATGGTGCCACTGCACTCCAGCCTGGGTGACAGAGTGAGACTCCATCTCAATCAATCAATCAATCAATCAACCAATCAATAGCATGTAACTCAATGACATATACAGTCTATTTTAGCCATTTTCCCTGGTCCCATTAAAAAAAAAAAAAAAAAAAAAACCACCTGGTAAAATGAGGTTGAAAAGATTTCTGTATACCTAGGAGCCAAAGGTGAAATTCTTCATGATAAACATTTAAGGATTGAATATTAGCAGGGATATCAGTTACACTTAGAACACTAAGGTAGTTGTTGGTGATTCATTATAGGTGAGTTTTGGCCTTTTGCTCCTGTCCAAGTTGGAAACACCTTCCACGCTCAGGTTTTGTTGGTTGATAAGGTTTTGACCACAGTAGTTCCTGAATATTAATGAAAGAGAAAGTCAAAGTAGTAAATGACCTGGTTAGTATGTACTGGTATGATTCAAACTTACTATACAAAGATACCCATTCTAAGGAACTTACTTTGTCCTTCTCAGTCTTGAGGAAAGTTAGCTATATTGAATGTTCTGCAATCTCACTAACCATTGCATAATTTTCTATACAATATTCTACTTTATCAATGGGTGGTTAGCCTTTGCCTTACTCTCTTCCAGCTTTTTAAAAATACATTATTTGTAGCCAAATAAAATGAAATCTGTTTTATTCTTCTTTCACACTCAAAAGAAGCTTTTGATATTCTTGGAGTTTTTGTTTTGTTTAGCAAAAGCAACCTATGTCCTTTCATTAATGATCTGGAATCTTATTAGCAAACAAAATTTGCAGGTGGCTTTTATGTTACTGTTACTATCACACTGTGTACAGAGGGGACATGGAAGACTCTAAAAATAGCTAATCTAACCTCAGTAAATGTACTGAACTATATGGACTGAATATTCTTACAGGCTTCAAGCTCTGAGTAAGATAGTATTCATTCCTAGAACAAATGATAATTGAAATCTTTATTCTCTTCTCTTTTAGGGTTCCCCACTTCCTCTTTCCCCCTAATCTGGGCATAGCTACAGGGTTGTGTGTGTGTGTGTGTATGTGTGTCTGTGTTTAAGAAATGGCTTGTAGTCTCAAGAAACAAAGCACAGAACCTTCTTTGCATAGTGATTTCTTCTATCATATACATTCTATATTGTCACATTGATGAAATTACAACAGAATTTGTAATAATAGAGCAATGGCTGTTCTCCATTTGACCTATTTTAGTCACTAAAAAAATGTGCTGCCTCTGTCAAAGATTTACTTGTATATTACCAATGGATTAATAGAAATGTATTGAATGTTGATTAATTTGTTCTAGTTCTTTAATTGTAATATTAAGTTTATTTGAAGCTACAACCCATAAGTGTCCAGCTTTTCATTTCTTTCATAAATAAAGCTGGAAGTGATTATAAGTTCATATCCTCATTGATGCTTCCTTATAGGTTCTGTCTCCCCACCCCTCTGCTCCTCCCCAGTGTTACACAACACAACGGAGCCAGGAACACAATGTCAACTGTCAACGTCTTTCTAAAGGCAGTGGGTGATATTTACACACGTAAGCTGCTGGCACTAACAAGGTGACTGGAGTCAAATGTAAACCACGGGTTTATCATTCCCAGTCAAATATATTGTGCAATGGGGTAGCAATGGGCACTGTGTGAAAGGTTGCCTAACAAGCCGCCCCAGCCTTAGGATTAGTCAGCTCCTTGCTGTGAGATGTATGTGAGCAAGATACTGGAGGTCTCTGGTGATAGAAAGGCACACTGGCCAATGGCAAAAACCAAAAAGAGGGGAAGCTCAATTTTTGGCAAACAATTTGAATCTTAGCAAAAGACCTTGTTCTCTGAGGTACAGAGGCTGAGAGGTTACTGAGAAACATCCAAGGAAATGATGTTTTGTGTGAAAACTTCCCCTCCTATACAAAACTTTATAAACTGGTATGATTTCTGGCCATTTAAATTTATAGTGAAACCAAAACATGTTTCTGGGGAAATCTTTTCTTGTTTTTGTAATAAAAGTTGTAATTATTTATTATTATTATTATTATTATTATTAAGGTGGAGTCTCGCTCTGTCACCCAGGCTGGAGTGCAGTGGCACGATCTTAGCTCACTGCAACCTCCGCCTCCTGCGTTCTAGCAATTCTACTGTCTCAGCCTCCTGAGTAGCTGGGATTACAGGCACATGCCACCACACCCAGCTAATTTTTTGTATTTTTAGTAGAGACGAGGTTTTACCATGTTGGCAGGCTGGTCTCGAACTCCTGACCTCAAGTGGTCCACCCACCTTGACCTCTCAAAGTGCTGGAAATACAGGCGTGAACAACCGTGTCTGGCTCAAAAGTTATTAAAGTTATTAAATACAAAAGTTATTAAAAACAACATAAACACACTATAGGAAATTAGAAAAACAAAGCAAGGAGAAAAACACTCATAATCCCTTTTACTAAAACCCAGCTATGTCACAGTAGCATACATTCTTATTATTTGAACTTTTTTCCATGGTTGTAATCACATGGTTATTTTGTCATGTGATCATTTTGGTAACTTATAAGTTTCTTTCTTTCTGTAATGCTACCTAACAATATTTTAAATAACTGAATAATATTCCATTCATCATATGGTTGAACTAACATTCACTTATTCCAACAAATAGGCTATTTCCATTTTATGTTTTTTTTTTATAAATAACACTGACATAAACAAAACTTGAAATACAGCTTGTCTTAAGAAAAATTTTTTTAATTTAAGATGATTTATATTAAGTATAAAGCTTGCATAAAGCATATAAGAAAAGCTTAAAGAAAAATAATAAAATGGTGAAACCCATCTCTACTATAAATACAGAAATTAGCCAGGCATTGTGGCACACACTTGTAGTCCCAGCTACTAGGAAGGCTGAGGCACGACAATGGCTTGAACCTGGGAGGCGGAGGTTGCAGTGAGCTAAGGTTGCGCCACTGCACTCCAGCCTGGGCAACAGAATGAGTCTCCATCTCAAAAAAAAAAAAAAAAAGAAGAAGAAAGAAAGAAAAATAATAAAATGGTCCAGGTGCAGTGGCTCATGCCTGTAATCCCAGCACTTTGGGAGGCTGAGACAGGATTGCTGGAGCCTAGGAGTTCAAGACCAGCCTGGGCAAAATAGTGAGACCTCATCTCTACAAAAAAAAATTTTTTTTTTTTTT
>NW_016812332.1:3356467-3360110 GCF_001698545.2 Rhinopithecus bieti | reverse complement strand
TGTGTGTGTGTGTGTGTGTGTGTGTGTGTGTGTGTATAATTAAAATAAAAATGGGCAGTTCTCTTTACTGAGCATATTGATGTCTGTCTCTGGAACAAATGTCAACGTAATAATTTTCATCTTTACCTAACCCTAAGGAATCAGATTGACCAGATTTATTTGTTTGGTTTTGAAAACGGAGAAACTAAAACAGTTTAAAAATAATTGGCCAATAATAGAACCAATAAGGATGGTTGGCTTTCAGGTCACTAGTCAAACCACCTCACTAGGGTTTCTGACCACCTGCATCAGAATCAGTTCTCATGTTTCCAAAACTCAGAGATTCCTGGACCCCACTTGAGATCTACCAAATCAAATCCTCTGGTTGTGAGGCCCAGGAATATGCAGTTTAATAAGCAGCCCAGATAAGTCTTCAGTATCCTAAACTTGGGAAGCATTGTGCTAAAGCAGGAACAGCAACCTAAGAGAAGTGATACAGCAAATATTCCTGTGTTCTCTAGTGTGTTTGTATTTAGGTAGCTTTGAAGTGTGGGGCGGACATCCACTTCCTGATCCTGTGTATGGGACCCACTGTGATGTGTATTGCTGGAAGACAATGGAAAGACCAAGTTCTTTACTTCACTACTACTTTAAAATGGTAATACTTGAGGAAGAAGTCATACTTCAAGTGGGGTCTAGGGACCACCTCAATTGTCTGTATTAAATTAGCAGTAAATTTTCACTGACTATTGACTAAAAGCAAAAATGAGATATGTAATGGGTGCAGGTCAAGGCATTTTGCCTGAAGCGCATTAGGGTTCGGTTATGGTTTGTGCCAAAAGCATAGACTGTTTTCTTCTCAGTTTTGAGTAGTGCCCTTGTCTGTGACCTTCATACTCAAAATTGTTTTGCATGCAACCATTGGCCTGCATAGCACAGACTTTACAATAATTATCTTTGAAGCAGCAATCTCACCAAGCCTAGAGGTATTCATAAAGAATAAAATAGGGAGAAATGATTGGTTGAAAGAAAAGCTGAAAGATGAGGATTGGAGAAACAATAAAAAGGTAGAAATAGAAAGCCAAGTGGAGTCACAAAAGATATAGCCCGAGTAGTCTGGGAGATACTGCCCTTATTCAAATTCACCCTCGATTAATGTCACTTGGGAGATTGCTAAGCAAAACAACTCTTCTGAAAATGAACCTGAGATCCTGATTGATGTGCACCTGCTGTCTGGAAGAGTGAAGGAATTCCCTCTAGGTGAAATCAATTGCTCTGTGAAAATAGTCGTTACTAAAATAGTATTGCTGTCCAGGCGCGGTGGCTCACGCCTGTAATCCCAACCCTTTGGGAGGCTGAGGTGGGTGGATCACCTGACATCGTCGGGAGTTCGAGACCAGCCTGACCAACATGGTGAAACCCCATCTGTACTAAAAATACAAACAATTAGCTGGGTGTAATGGCAGGTGCCTGTAATCCCAGCTACTCGGGAGGCTGAGGCAGGAGAATCGCTTGAACCCAGGAGATGGAGGTTGCAGTGAGCTGAAATAGTACCACTACACTCCAGCCTGAGTGACAGGGCAAGACTCCCTCTCAAAAAAAAAAAAGTAGTATTGCTGAGGCTACATGATATTTGACAGAGTTTTCTGACTTCTCTCATCTCCTTTTCTACCCAGCTGTCAGAAATGTGCAATGTTTAAGAACCAAGCAGTGACAATTCAAAATATTATACATTTCAATAATTAATGTTTATATTCTCTTACAATTTGAACATAATATTTAACCCAGAGAAAATGAAGTGAGGATGAGGTAATTGGCAAAATGTCAAAATAGTTGCAAATACAATTGAAGTAGGATTCCAAGTGCAATTGAACGTTCAGTCATTCAATGTAGCAATAAGAATAATAGTGAGGGTCAGGCATGGTGGCTCACACCTGTAATCCCAACACTTTGGGAGGCTGAGGTGGGCGGATCACCTGAGATTGGGAGTTCGAGACCAGCCTGACCAACATGGAGAAACACTGTCTCTACTAAAAATACAAAATTAGCTGGGTGTGGTGGTATGTGCCTGTAATCCCAGCTACTCAAGAGGCTGAGGCAGGAGAATCGCTTGAACCCTGGAAGCGGAGGTTACGGTGAGCCGAGATCGCACCACTGCACTCCAGCCTGGGCAACAAGAGCAAAACTCCGTCTCAAAAAAATTAAAAAAAAAAAAAATAATAGTAACCATATGAATAAGGAGGAAGAACCGTATGAATAAGGAGGAATAAACAATCTGTATCTTGGCATTTTATGGAGGCTGTGAAAATAACATTTTAAATCAAAATTGCATATTCAAGATATATTTTTAGTCTGGATACAGTGACTCACATCTGTAATCCCAGCACTTTGGGAGGCCAAAGCAGAAGGATCCCTAGAGGCCAGGAGTTCAAGACCAGGACGAGCCCAGGCAACATGGGGAAACCCTGTCTTTACAAAAAAAAAAGTTAGCCAGGCTTGGTGGCATGCTTCTGTGGTCCCAGCTACTTGGGAGTCTGAGACAGAAGGACTCTTTGAGCCTGGGGGGTCAAGGCTGCTAGTGAGTCATAATGGTGCCACTGCACTCCAGCCTAAGTGACAGAGCAAGACAGATCCTGTCTCAAAAAACAAAAAAAGAAAGAAAAGAAAAAGAAAGAAAGAAAAAAGAAAATTACATCAGCATTGTATGACTGCAATGAAATGGAAACTTTTGCACATTATTTATGGGAATGCACTCTTTGGTGAGCAACTTGTATCAAAATACTAATATATATACCTTTGATTTAATCATCTATCTACTGACATTTATTCTAATGAAAAATTGGGGACATGGACAAAGGTATAAGGAGTGCTCATGACAGCTTTTCATACAATACTGAAAAATTGAAATAACCAAAATTAAGATGATGATTAAATACATTATAGTATGTATATTCATAGGCTAGTATACTGAATAACTGTCAAAAATCATGTTTTGCTTACAAAATGTTAAAAGTGGGTAAACAGCTGGGTACATTGGCTCACACCTGCAATCCCAGCACTTTGGGAGGCCAAGGTGGGAGGATTGCTTGAGGCCAGGAGTTTGAGACCAGCCTAGGCAACATTGCAAAACCCCATCTCTACAAAAAATACAAAAATTAGCCTGGCATAGTGGCTTATGCCTGTAGTTCCAGCTACTTGGAAGGCTGAGGTGGAAAGATTTCTTGAACCCAGGGAGGCAGAGGTTGCAGCGTGCCACTGCACTCCAGCCTGGTGACAGAGGGAGACCCTGTCTCAAATAATAATAATAAATATAAATAAAAGTAGGAAAAGCACATTAAAATAGTAAGTGAATCTCAATTTTGAAAAGTATTTAGATATCCATAGAAAAAATTTGGAGGCCGGGTGTGGTGGCTCAAGCCTGTAATCCCAGCACTTTGGGAGGCCGAGACGGGCAGATCACGAGGTCAGGAGATCGAGACCATCCTGGCTAACCCGGTGAAACCCCGTCTCTACTAAAAAATACAAAAAACTAGCTGGGCGTGGTGGCGGGCGCCTGTAGTCCCAGCTACTCCGGAGGCTGAGGCAGGAGAATGGCGTAAACCCGGGAGGCGGAGCTTGCAGTGAGCGGAGATCTGGCCACTGCACTCCAGCCTGGGTGACAGAG
>NW_016812332.1:3339910-3354842 GCF_001698545.2 Rhinopithecus bieti | reverse complement strand
AAAAAAAAAAAAAAAAAAAAAGAAATCAGGAAGGAGAGAGATAATAGCCAAATCCCCAAACAGGCCAGTTTCAGCCTACATGGTTAGGAAGTCCCCTCTGTTTTAACCCCTACAAAGAAAGTAACCTGAAGTAAACCTCATGTTAACCAATCCACTTTTTATATTATACTGTTTCCTTGTTACTGTTCAAGCTACTTTATAAAAACCGACTATCCTGACATGCCCAGCATAGCACTCCTCTATTTTCAGATGAAATGCTGTCTGATTCATGAATAAAAGTCAGTTAGATAATTTTAAATTTATTGAAATTTTGTCTTTTGACAGATTCAGTAATAAAGAAATAGAAGAAATATAGGAGGGCTTTTGGTGTCTTGATTTTCACTGTGATTAAATATATTGTAATATATGTTCATTGGATACATAGGTGCCAGTCTATAACCAAGTTTTCTCTGGTGTTTAGGGAAAACGTCTAAGTAAGCTTCACAACTGTCTTTTTTTTTTTTTTTTTTGGTATTACTATGTCTTTTATGAAATAATGGTGATAATAAATATGTATAATTTTAAAGTTCTTATTTGTCAAAATTAAAATTGGCAACCCTGTTTTATCCTACCACCTCCAATTTTTCTTTTTTATTTTTTTAGATGGAGTCTTGCTCTGTTGCCCAGGCTGGAGTGCAATGGCATAATCTCAGCTCACTACAACCTCCGCCTCCTGGGTTCAAACGATTCTCCTGCCTCAGCCTCCTGAGTAGCTGGGATTACAGGCATGTGCCACCACGCCTGGCTAATTTTGTGTTTTTAGTAGAGAGGGGGTTTCACCATGTTAGCCAGGATGGTCTCGATGTCCTGACCTCGTGATCCACCCACCTCGACCTCCCAAAGTGCAGGGATTACAGGTGTGAGCCACCTCACCTGCCCCAGATCAGTATTAAATAGTTAGTGTCTCATAAAAAATTCTTACATATATGTTTATCATCATTTCTAATTTGTCTGTGTAGATTTCTGTGTAGATTTCTAGCCCTGGCTTCAAGTACTGACCCTGCCACTTAAGATCTGTGTGATCTTCAGCAAATCAATTAATTTATCTGAGCCTATTTCCTTATCTATAGAACAGGAGTAATTAGATTGACGTAATTTATCTCACAGGGTAGTTGTAAATGTAAGATGAGAAAGTATAGATAGACACTACCTGTAAATTGTAAAATGCAATATGAATGTGTTATCATTAAAAGTGTACACAAAAAATATTAAATCATTGTTTATAATCATACTTATTAAAACGCAAATGAAGTCTTAAACTATCTCTACCTCTTTGAGCTTCGTGGTTAAAATTAGGTAATAACTGGCCAGGCATGTTGTTTCACGCCTCTCTCCTGCCCTACTTAGGTCTGACTAGCTACCTACTGTAACACTAATGCATCAATCTATACAGGTTTTGGGGCTTAGAAACCAAGAACCCCGAAACATGGCATTGTGACATGCTGAACTGAAGAAGCCTCAAGGTGTCTCTGACCTCTTTGCCCCTCCCTACCATCTCTCCCAAGGAAGCTGAAGTTTCTTTATCTGCCTAAGATCCAGATGCACCAAAGAGAACAACTGTTTTTACTTCCTCTCCCTGTAAGACCAAGAATTTAACCATACCTGAACAGACCCTTTTACTGTCAAAGAGAACTATTTACAAGTAAATCCCTATTTCCAGATCCATTGATTCTCCCTATTAATCCCCTCAATAGAATGCACTCCCCATCTCATAACCTGTTTGGCCAGGATCCAAGCCCCATTCTTTTTTTTTTTTTTTTTTTAAGACAGAGTCTCAGTCTGTCGCCCAGGCTGGAGTGCAGTGGCATGATATCGGCTCACTGAAACCTCCATCTCCCAGGTTCAAACGATTCTCCTCCTGCCTCAACCTCCTGCGTAGCTGGGACTACAGGCTCATGCCACCACACCTGGCAAATTTTTTATTTTTAGTAGAGACGGGGTTTCACCATGTTGAGCAGGCTTGTCTCAAACTCCTGACCTCAGGTGATCCACCCGCCTTGGCCTCCCAAAGTGTTGGGATTACACATGTGAGCCACTGTGCCCGACCCAATCCCCCTTTCTTTTTGTAACCTTAAGATGGTATATAAACTCCTCATCAAGGGGGTAGTGTCTGCATTCTGAAAGCTTCCATGTATACACATGTATACACATTGATTACATGTACATACTTTTTCTCCTATTAATCAGTCTGCCTCATGTCAGTGATTTTTCAGTGAATCTTTAGGGGCCAACACACTGGCAAAATCCAAAAAGGATTCACGACCCACTAGAAATCTCAGGGGCTTCCTATCAAGATCTCAAGAGTCCCTCAATCTCTACATGGCATTCAAATTTCTAGGAGCTAGGTGACTATTGCCTTTCTTATCCTACAAATTAAAGAACTAAGATACAAATTTGCATTTCTAGCACATAGTCAAGGCAGCACAGCACTCATTTTGATTATATCTAGGACCTGTTCAGGGCCTCCTAGCATAAATGGTTGGGCAGTAGAAGTTTGTGTTCTGCTGGGTCTTCAAACTTATTATCATATATCCAACTGGTTCTTTCCCCAGACCTTTCTCAAACAAGACTCTAAACCTGAAACTCAGCTCCCTCTTCTTTTCCACTTTCCATCTTTAATTCAATCCATTCCACCTCCCCAGTGTCTCTCCCATTCATTTGTTCTCTCATTTCCTAGTTCAGATCCTTTCAAGTCAGCTTGAACAATTGCAAACTTCACACTGGTCTGTCTCCAGGTTTGATTTAGCTTTCTACTTGCCAATTGAAGAATGATGAGGTTCATATATTTGGAGAGGAGAGCTTTATTTCTTGTAAAGCGTTTCAGCCTGCAGAGGGGCCATTTTGACTGGCTGGGAACTGTAGCCTCTGGGCAGAAGCCAGAAACAGGGACTTCAAGGGAGGGGCAGAGGGAACAGAAATTTACACAGAGCAGGGTGGCCAAATATACATATTCAATAAGCTACAAGAAGAATCATGAATATTTATAAAAGGAGAAACGTGCATATGCAACTGGGCCTCATGTACAAAAAAGGGCAGTATTAGCATAACTTGAGGGAGGAGTTTTCATCCCCCTGACCTCAACAGGTGAAGCAGAGGACAGGAAAAACCCTCTCTGTGCATCCTCTGTGGAGTGGCCAGAACCACTGCATGGTCTGGTCTCTTTTCAGGAAGAATGCTGGTCTAATGTGTGTTGTGTCAATCCCCAAAAATGAGGGACAGCAATCGTGTGGTTGATTGAGATCAGGAGTTGAGTCTTTTGAAAGGGCTAACTTCTGTTTAGCCCTTAGGAGAGAAAGCCTAATGGTAATTAGCAAGGGGTTGGGGGGCAGTTATAACCAGGCAGGCCCTACTGTTACAGGACAGGGATCCAGATCCAGATCCCAAGAGAGGGTTCTTGGATCTCGTACAAGAAAGAATTCAGAGTGAGTCTGCAGTGCAAAGTGAATGCAAGTTTAATAAGGAAGTAAAGGAATAAAAGAATGTCTACTCCAAAGGCAGAGAAGCCCCAAGGGCTGCCCTTTTTAATGGTTATTTCTTGATGATATGCTAAACAAGAGGTGGATTATTCATGCCTCCCCTTTTTAGACCATATAGGGCAACTTCCTGGTGTTACTGTGGCATTTGTAAACTGTCATGGAGCTGGTGGGAGTGTCGTAGTGAGGACGACCAGAAGTCACTCTCGTGGTCATTTTGGTTTTGGTGGGTTTGGGCAGGCTCCTTTACTGCAACTTGTTTTATCAGCAAGGTCTTTATGATCTGTAGTTTGTGCTGACCTCGTATCTCATCCTGTGACTTAGAATGCCTTAGCCATCTATGAATGCAGCCCAGTAGGTTTCAGCCTCATTTTACCCAGCCCCTATTTAAGATGGAGTTGCTCTGGTTCACAGGGCTCTGACACTACCTCCCATCTGTTTTGGCCGGCACTCACTTCCAAGGTTTCTCTGAGGTCCCCTTGGCCAAGAGGAAGTCCATTCAGTCAGTTGGGGGCTTAGAATTTTATTTTATTTTCAACTTTATTTTATTTTATTTATTTATTTATTTATTTATTTATTTATTATCTTGGCTCACTGCAACCTCTGCCTCCCAGGTTCAAGTGCTTCTCCTGCCTCAGCCTCCCCAGTAGGTGGGATCACAGGCATGCACCACCACACCCAGCTAATTTTATTTTGTATTTTTAGCAGAGATGGGGTTTCGCTGTGTTGGCCAGGCTGGTCTCGAACTCCTGACCTGAGGTGATCCGCCTGCCTCAGCCTCCCAAAGTGTTGGGATACAGGCATGAGCCACCACGCCCGGCCCTCAACTTTATTTTAGATTCAGGGGGTACATGTGTAGGCTTGTTACCTGGGCATATAGCGTGATGCTGAGGTTTGGGATACAAATGATCCAACCACCCATGTCTAAGCATAGCATCTAATAGTTTTTCAACCCTTGCCTTCCCTCTACCTTCCCCCTCTGGTAGTCCCCACTTTCTATTGTCGCCATTTTTATGTCCCTGAGTACCCAATGTTTAGCTCCCACTTATAAGTGAGAACATGCAGTATTTGGTTTTCTGTTCCTGCATTAATCCACTTAGGATATTTTTTTCTTTTTTTGAGACGGAGTCTCACTCTGCCACCCAGGCTGGAGGTGCAGTGGCCCTATCTTGGCTCACTGCAAGCTCCGCCTCCCGGGTTCACTCCATTCTCCTGCCTCAGCCTCCAGAGTAGCTAGGACTACAGGCACCCACCACCATACCCGGCTAATTTTTTGTATTTTTTTAGTAGAGACGGGGTTTCACCATGTTAGCCAGGATGGTCTCGATCTCCTGACCTTGTGATCCGCCCGCCTCGGCCTCCCAAAGTGCTGGGATAACAGGCGTGAGCCACCGTGCCCAGCCAATTTTTTTTTTTATACAGAGTTTCACTCTGTCACCCAGGCTGCAGTGCAGTGGCGTGATCTTGGCTGACTGCAACGTCTACCTCCTGGGTTCAAGCAATTATTCTGCCTCAGCATCCTGAGTAGCTGGGATCACAAGCACACGCCACCACGACCGACTAATTTTTTGTATTTTTAGTAGGTACCGGTTTCACCATGTTGGCCAACCTAGTGTTGAACTCCTGATTTCAGGTGATCTGCCTGCCTTGGCCTCCCAAAGAGCTGAGATTATACACATAAGCCACTGTTCCTGGACTCTTTTTTTCTTCTTCTTTTTGAGATGGAGTTTCGCTCTTGTTGCTTAGGCTGGAGTGCAATGGTGCTGTTATAAACAGTTTCAGTGCTGCCAAAGAAGCAGCACTCGAATATAAAATTTTCTTTTTGATTCTCAGCAAGGCAAGGTACTTCTATAAAAGGGTGCACCCCTACAGATGGAGCAATGGTGAGCACACACCTAGACAAGGGAGGGAAAGGGGTTTTTATCCCTGACGCACATGGCCCCCACTGCTGTGTCGTTCCCCTATTGGCTAGGGTTAGACTGCACAGGCTAAACTAATTCCGATTGGCTAATTTAAAGAGAGTGCCGGGGTGAGTGGTTTGGCAGGAAAAAATGGTTATTCTGGGTGGAGGATGAGTCAGGATGGAGCAGGTAGCAGGTAATTGGAAAGAGTCAGGGTGGAGCAGGTGATTGAAATGAGTCAGAATGGAGCAGGTAATCGAAAAAGGTTGCTTTATGAGGAAGTTAGGTTTAAAAGTATAAGGCAAAGAATTGAACATACTGACATTGATTCTTTGAGAAGAAATTTAGAACTCATGTCTAACAAACCCTCCTCTTGCATTTCCTTACAACTCTTTCTTTTCAGACTTTGGTTAACATGTGTTGGCTTAGTTGTTCTGCTTGAATTTTCAAAAGAAGAAGCTTCTCTGGATAAGGTGGAGGATAGTTAAGAGAGGTTTTAGTAAGTCTCGTTTTTATGACGCTCTGCACCAACCCACGGATGCAACGTGTGACACAGCATACAACAAGAATAAATACACCCATTATGGCTGTGAGAAAAGTAAGAATTGAGGCTATTATTCTTTTCCATTTACTGAACCACTTTTCTAGCCATTTGTAAAGGGGTTATTTACCCCTGAGTTGTTGGCTAACTCACTGGACAGAGCAGTCAGACCTTGCAATGCCTTTATACTTCCATCAGGGGCAGTGTTGTTTGGGATGAAGGTGAAACATTAAGTTTTAATTGTGATGCAAACTCCTCCTCTTTTTGCACCCTATCCTATTTTCCCAAGCCATCTGGCTAGTATCCCCTAATTGCTCAGCTGTTCCTTTAACAGCATCTCTAGTGTAGTTAATACATCACTGTTGGTTGTAATTGATGTAGTTTATCCAATCTACATTTTAACTAATTGTCACCCACCAAAATATTGACTCAAATCCCGCAGCTATTTGATTTTGGGCTTTAAAATGATCTGGTATTCCCCGTGGGACTCTAATTGTGTCTAAATAGACGTGAGAGCCGAAAGACCCATGAGAGGCTTCTCCCTTCCCTTCCCTTCCCTTCCCTTCCCTTCCCTTCCCTTCCCCTTCCCCTCCCCTCCCCCCTCACCTTCCTCCCGCTCACCATCCCTACCTCCCTCCCTTCCCTCACAAGCGCCGGGTCCTCGCCGGGGCGCGTACTACACCTCCTCTCCCTTTCCCTTTCCCTTCCTTCCTCTCCTTTCTTTTCCTTTCTTTCTTTCATTTCCAGATAGAGTTTCACTCTTGTTGCCCCAGCTGGAGAGCAGTGGTGCAATCTCGGTTCACTGCAACCTCCGCCTCTTGGGTTCAAGCGATTCTCCTGACTCAGCCTCCTGAGTAGCTGGGATTATAAGCATGTGCCACCGCGCCTGGCTTATTTTGTATTTTTAGTAGAGATGGGGTTTCTCCATGTTGGACGGGCTAGTCTCAAACTCCCGACCTCAGGCAATCTGCCCACCTCAGCCTCCCAAAGTGCTGGGATTATACGCGCGAGCCCCCTTGTCCAGCCAAGTGACTTCTTTTGCTTTACCATGTCTTTTTTTTTTTTTTTTTTTTTTCTGGCTGATGAAATGCCAGGGTGAAAGGGATAGCCAACTGGACTAAAGCGTAAGTGCTACTTTAGTTACTCGGCAGACTTTCCAGTAAAGGTCCACCATAATACACATCCACTCAGGGATGAAAAAGGGCCGACCAATTGGTAAGCTTTTGAAAATTTTTAAGCTCACTGCATCCCTTCAGGTCTCAAAGGAACACTAAGTTTCCTCGCTGTCATGAGAGACAGGAATTGAACTTAATGTTGGGAGACGGAAGCTGGATGGCCCTTGGGGGCTGACCCACAAGGTACCAGACTTCAGGATATAGTGCAGAGAGAGCTTGGCATGACTTGTTACTCTAGGCTGTAGAATCCTGGAGAAAAGCTACCTTGCAGCCCACATCCAGTCGACTGGAGGACCACCCTAATGGAAAGGGGACAATCTGGGTCTCTGGCCTGCCATGTGCACAAGCATAACAATTGCTTTTGTTTAAGGTGTGGATGGAATATTTGCTCTGTTTCAACCAGGCATTTGCATCTTGGTATTCTGTCTTAATTGTGAAAGTTTGTTTCAAGTCTTTAACTTCTACGATAGCTATTTTGGTCTTGTCATTAGATGGGTATGGTTATGTGTGCCTGTAGCCCCAGCTACTCAGGAAGCTGAGGTGGAGGATCACTTGATCCTGGGAGGTTGAGGCTGCAGTGAGCTATGATTGCACTATTGCACTCCAGCCTGAGCAATAGAACAAGACCTTGTCTCTAAAAATGGATGGATGGATGGATGGATGGATGGATGGATGGATGGATGGATGAATGGATGGATAGATAGATAATTTAAGTGGTGTTCTTTGAAAAAAAGCAGCTAGTTCAGCTCACAATTCAGTAGCTCAAGTGCTTTGTACTACATTTCCCATTTCACCACGCAGAATACTTAAAAGATGTGTACACAGGGATCAAGATTTATTAAAACAGGCCAGGTGCAGTGGCTTATGCCTGTAATCCCAGCACTTCGGGAGGCTGAGACAGGCAGATCACCTGTCAGGAGTTCAAGACCAGCCTGGCCAACATAGTAAAACCGCATGTTTACAAAAAATACAAAAATTAGCCAAATGTGGTGGTGGGCGCCTGTAATCCCAGCTACTTGAGAGGCTGAGGCAGGAGAATTGCGTGAATCCGGGAGGCGGAGGTTACCGTGAGCTGAGATGGCACCACTGCACTCCAGCCTGGGCAACAAAGCAAGACTCTGTCTCAAAAATAAACAAACAAATAAATAAAACAAAAATAAAGATTTATTAAAACATACTTTTACTGCTTCATGAAGGGCATTTTTTTTTTTTTTGAGACAGGGTCTCACTCTGTCACCCAGTCTGTAGTGCAGTGGTGTGATCATGGCTCACTGCAGCCTTGACCTCTGGGGCTCAAGTGATCCTCCCCCTCAGCCTCCTGAGTAACTGGGACTACAAGGTACGTGCCACCACACCCGGCTAAGTTTTAAACTTTTTAGTAGAGACAAGGTCTTGCTATGTTGCCCAGGCTTGTCTAGAGCTCCTGAGCTCAAGTGAGCCTCCCACCTCCACCCCCCAAAATGTTAGGATTGTAGGTGTGAGCCACCGTGCCTGGACCCATTCATTAACTTAATAAACATTTATATAGCATCTTCTCTGTACCTTGACAATCCTACCATATTTCTCTTCCTTTCCCTAATGCCAGTGATTTTGTTCCGAGGCTTGAGGATGGAGTTAAGTACTAAAAAACAAACGCAAACTGCCATCAAGGTATAATAGTGCTTCAGTCCCCGTAGTGTCCCCAGACTGGCAATTACTCAGGAGCTTAGGAGTAAGTCTCCCACACTCTAGTGTAAGTCATTTCTGGGACTGCTGAGCTATGTGCCACCATGACAGGGCTTCTCCAGCTGAGGAGGTGATTTGACTGGGAGCCTGAGCTGGGCTAGTTGAAATGGCAGCAGGCCCAGGGTGTGGCAGTGGCTTTGGGTAAAGGTGAGGCTCATGCCTTGTTATTTTGATAGTGACTGCTGCAGGAAATGGAAAAAGAATAGATACTTAAGGGAAAGAAGAGATGCAGGAGGAAGAAGTGAAGAATGAGAAGACAGGGCTGTGACATCAACAGGAGATAGCCAGAAAGAGGCTTGCTGTACTTTAAACATGTAGCTATTGAAAGAGAAGCTCTTAATAAATAAGAGCTAAAACATATTGAGGATGTTCCATGTGCCAGGCATTGTTCTAACTGCTTTAAATATGATCTAATTTAATCTACTTAGCATCCCTATTGTGTAGGTACTGTTATTATTGGCACCCCCATTTGGCAGCTAGGGAATCTCAGAGAGAGAGAGGTTAAGTCATTGGCTGGCATGGAGATGGTACTGGGAATCTACCCCAGGCAGGCTGGCTCTAGAATCTGTGCTCTTCACAACTCAACAGTGTTTTTTCTTGTCATATGCAGTGTGTTTGAGGCTGTCCCTTTGAACATAAAGGTATATTTGTTCTTTCAAAAAGAATGAGGATGGAAACAGGAGCAACATGGCAATATGAGGAAACTCCATCTCTACAAAAATACAAAAATTAGCTGGGCGTAGTGATGCACGCCTATCTTCCAGCTACTGGGGGTACTGACAGGAGGATTTCTTGAGCCCAGAAGGTTGAGGCTACTGTGAGCTATGATCGCACTACCACACTCCAGCTTGAGCAACAAAGTGAGATCTTGTTTCAAAAAAAAGAGAGAGAAATAAGAGTAAAGGTAGGCAAAGACAAGGCAAGAGATGAAAGAAGAAAGAAGAATTACAAAACCAGAGACAAGACAAAGTTGTCAAATAGAATGCATAATATGATCTTCTTACAATTTAAGAAATACAAAGTACACACACACTCCTACACACACACACACCCCTACATACACATTCTTTTTTTTTTTTTCTGAGACGGAGTCTTGCTCTGTCGCCCAGGCTGGAGTTCAGTGGCGTGATCTAGGTTCACTGCAAACTCTGTCTCCCATGTTCCAGCAATTCTCCTACCTTAGCCTCCCGAGTAGCTGGGACTACAGGCACCGGCCACCACGCTTGGCTAATTTTTGCATTTTTAGTAGAGACAGGGTTTCACCACATGGCCAGGCTGGGTCTCAAACTCCTGACCTCAGACAATCCGCCCCCCTCGGCCTCCCAAGGTGCTGGGATTACAGGCGTGAGCCACTGCTCCTGACCACACACATTCTTTAGAGGGAAAAAATATAAATTTTTTTCAAACTCACTGGTTTCCTGAACTGTCCTGTATTTGTCTGTTTGTTGTTACATTTATTTTTGGAATAGTATGTATAACAAGGGTGGTGAGAAAGTTGTTCTTTGGGAAAGAAAAAAAGTTCTAAATGTCGTAGTCAAAATCCAACAGATTTGGGGGATGTTGTGTCTAAAGCCAGTGGGAATGCCAAAGAGAGAGAAACCCTTTGGGGGCATTCCCTACTTCTGACTCTTTAGTGTGTGCATAAGACTCAGCCCCTTACATATGCTTAGAAGAACAGGATATCCTGACTTAAATAATAGAGGTAGCACTGTGAGACCTCCAGATGGGGGTCCCAGTTACTTTTCTTGTTACCCAAAATAACAACTCTGTTCAAAAACAAGGTCCGGGTTGGGATTCTCTAGTATCCTTTTAAAAAGCCAGTTTGATGGGTGGACAGTGGCCTGGTGCCAGCTTTGAGCCTGGAGCAGAGGGGCTTAGTTCATAAGCACAGCTCAGTGGCTCCATGGACAAGTGTGTGGTTTTGTTATATCCTATTGGGTGGCTTTGCCCAGTAGCCTCCAGGATCCAAGGTGGGGACAGAGCTAGCTGTCTGTGCTGAACTTTCCTCCCTCACCCAAACTTCTCTGAGGTATGTTTGTGCTCCTTGGCTTTCTGGATGCCAGTCCCTACTCTCTGCAAACATGAGCCTGGCTCTGAGCTTGTGTTCACAGGACAGAGCTTGAGTCTCTTCCCCTGATGGTGGCACTTAAATCAGTAGGGTTCCCAGGGCCCAGTGAACACACTTACATAATGCAAATAACTGTTATCATTATATAAATAACCAATGATGAAAACATAATTCTAGGACAGAAGAAATTGATGCCTTAGGAATAAGAAGATATATTTAGAAGAATTCAACAAAGTGGAAAAACTTCCCCAGTAGTCCCCAGTCCTTCTGATTCAGTCTCTCAGTGGTTAGCGGAAAGCAAATGGGGTAATTAGAAAATGCTAGAGCTGGCTGGGCACGGTGGCTCACACCTGTAATCCCAGCACTTTGGGAGGCTGAGATGGGTGGATCACGAGGTCAGGAGTTTGAGACCAGTCTGGCCAAGATGGTGAAACCCCGTCTCTACTAAAAATACAAACATTAGCCGGGCGTGGTGGCGGGCACCTGTAATCCCAGCTATTTGGGAGGCGGAGGCAGGAGAATTACTTGAACCAGGGATGCGGAGGTTGCAGTGAGCCGAGATCGCACCACTGCACTCTAGCCTGGGTGACAGAGCAAGACTTCATCTCAAAAAAAGAAAAGAAAAGAAAAGAAAAGAAGATGCTAGAGTCACCTTGGGACCTAACTGCCCTCTTCCCTCTAAGAAACAGCGACCCAGAAAGATCTTCTCACTTGATTACCCCATGGCCTCGAAAACATCTAAACTAATGTATATTGGGTATGTATATGGTGGTTTATACAGCACCACAGACATTCTTATTTCCAGACATGAGGATTACACTGATTTACTCAAATACAGAAGCTAGTAGAAAGGCTTAATGCCCTAATGCTTCTTGTTGGGGGTTCAGTAGCCTGAAAGACTAATGGAGATTCAAAAGTTGCCATCATAAGGCAGAGGTTTTTGTTTGTTTGTTTGTTTGTTTTTTGAGATGGTGTTTTGCTCCTGTTGCCCAGGCTGAAGTGCAATGGCACGATCTTGGCTCACTGCAACCTCTGCCTTGCAGGTACAAGCGATTCTCCTGTCTCAGCCTCCCAAGTAGCTCGGATTACAGGCATGCGCCACCATGCCTGGCTAATTGTTTTGTATTTAGTAGAGGCGGGGTTTCACCATGTTAGTCAGGCTGGTCACGAACTCTTGACCTCAGGTGATCCACCTGCCTTGGTCTTCCAGAGTGCTGGGATTACAGGCGTGTACCACTGCACCTGGCCTGAAAGTTTTATTAAATACATCCAGCTCTGGGATTCTTGATTTTCAATATTAGGAAGACTGATTATGTTTCCAGACTGAACTAATGGATAATATAGACTCTTAAGCACATAAATTTTTTTTGGTTAGTATTTTATTTTATTTTTCTGAGATAGGGTCTCACTCTATCACCCAAGCTGCAGTGCAGTGGCACGATCACAGCTCACTGCAGCCTTGACCTTTTGGGCTCAAGCCATCCTGCCTCCTCAGCCTCCCAATTAGCTGGGACCACAGGCACATGCCACCATGCCCAGCTGATTTTTTTAAATTTTATTTTTAGTAGAGATGAAGTCTTACTGTGTCACCCAGGATGGTCTCGAACTCCTGGGCTCAAGTGATTTGCCTGCCTTGACTTCTTAAAGGGCTGGGATTACAGGCATGAGCCACCTCACCGAGCCTAATTGGTATATTAAGTGATTAAATTTCTGTTTATGTAAGGAAATTCAATAATAAGGCGATTTCTTGGTCCCTGTTCTTAACCACCATTAATAATTTAATATATATTCTTTTAGAAAATTCCTATTTATAAAAGCATATGCTTCAACAAACATACAAATAAATATTTATGTATAATCTATTTTTAAAAATCATAAATAAGGGTATAATATGCATTGTATTCTGCAACTTTAAAAAATACAATTAAGGCTGGGTGTGGAGGCTCATGCCTGTAATCCTAGCACTTTGGGAGGCCAAAGTGGGTGGATCACTTGAGGTCAGGAGTTCGAGACCAGCCTGGCCAACATGGTGAAACCCATCTCTACTAAAAATACAAAAATTAGCTGGGAGTAGGTTGCAGTGAGCTGAGATTGTGCCTCTGCACTCCAGCCTGGACAGCAGAGTAAGAATCTGTCTCAAAAAATNGTGAAACCCATCTCTACTAAAATACAAAATTAGCTGGGAGTAGGTTGCAGTGAGCTGAGATTGTGCCTCTGCACTCCAGCCTGGACAGCAGAGTAAGAATCTGTCTCAAAAAATTAAAAAAAAAAAAAAAAAAAAAAGGGCCACGTGCGGTGGCTCATTCCTGTAATCCCAGCACTTTGGGAGGCCGAGGCGGGCGGATCACTTGAGATCAGGAGTTTGAGACTAGCCTGGCCAGCATGGCAAAACCCTGTCTCTACTAGAAATACAAACATTAGCCAGGCATAGTGGCTTGCACCTGTTATCCCAGCTGCTCGGGAAGCTGAGACAGGAGAATCACTTGAACTCAGGAGGCAGAGGTTGCAGTGAGCTGAGATTGCGCCACTGCACTCCAGCCTGGGAGAGAATGAGACTCCGTCTCAAAAATAAATAAAATAAAAATATAATTAAGTGTATGTTGGGCATTTTCACATATCCATACAATTTGCTACCTTTTTAAAAAGAATTGCATATTATTCCAATGTTTGCATTACATTTTTTTTTTTTTTTTTTTGAGACAGAGTCTCGCTTTGTCACCCAGGCTGGGGTGCAGTAGCACGATCTGGGCTCACTGCAGCCTCCACCTCCTGGGCTCAAGCAATCCTTCCATCTTAGCCTCCCAAGTAGTTGGGACCACAGTTGTGCACCACCATGCCCAGATAATTTTTGTGTTTTTGGTAGAGAAGAAGTCTTGCCATGATGCCCAGGCTGGTCTCAAATTTGTGAGCTCAAGTGATCTGCCTGCTCCGGCTTCCCAAAGTGCTGGGATTACAGGAATGAGCCACTGTGCCTAGCCCTGGATTACTGATTTAACCAGAGCCATAACAATGTATATTTAGCTTGCTTATAGGCCTTTTTTTTTTTTTTGGTATTACTTAATTGGCTTCCAATATGTTATAGCAGTTTACACTCTCACCAGTGGCATATGTGAGTGCCAGTTTCTGAACACCTTTACTGTCACTGAAGATTATCAAAACTTTTCTTTCTTTTCTTTTCTTTTTTTTTTTTTTTTGAGATGGAGTCTCACTCTGTTGCCCAGGCTGGAGTGCAGTGGCATGATCTCAGCTCACTGCAACCTCCGCCTCCTGGGTTCAGATGATTCTCCTGCCTCAGCCTCCTGAGTAGCTGAGATTACAGGCGTGTGCCACCATGTCCGGCTAATTTTTGTATTTTTAGTAGAGACGAGATTTCACCATATTGGTCAGGCTGGTCTCAAACTCCTGACTTCGTGATCCGCGTTTCTTGGCTTCCCAAAGTGCTGGGATTACAGGCGTGAGCCACCGTACCCAGCCTATCAAAACTTTTCTAAATAAATTTTGAAATTTATATAAGTTAATCCTTTGAAGTAGAAATGTATATACAGTGGACAATGCATAAAGTGAGCACATTAACCTCAGCAAACAAACTGTAGATTCCCAGGTCAGTTTAAAAGTAAAGGTAGGGGCCAGATTGGGTGTGGCGCTTCACGCATGTAATCACAGCACTTTGGGAGGCCCAGGCAGGCGGATCACTTGAAGCCAGGAGTCTGAGAGCAGCCAGGGCGACATAGCAAGACCTTGTCACCACAACAACAAAAAATTAAACCTAGCTGAGTATCGTGGTGCATGCCTGCAGTCCCAGCTACTTGGGAAGCTGAGCCAGGAGGATCTCCTTGCAAGGCTGCAGTGAGCCATGATTGTGGCACTGTGCTCCAGCCTGGGAGACAGAGTGAGACCCTGTCTCCAAAAAAGAAGAGAACGAGTAAAGGTACTAGGGAGTCATTTATTTGTGATTCTCTGCTTTACTTTTCTAAGATTTAGGGCTTGGAAAGCATTTTCTTTTTTTTTTG
>NW_016812332.1:3317013-3338391 GCF_001698545.2 Rhinopithecus bieti | reverse complement strand
AAAAAAATTTTAAAATTCGCCAAAAAATGAAATAAAATGAAATAAATAAGTAAATTAATGGAAAACCAAACACACAGAAAAACAGTTAATACTGTTTTAATACTGTTTCACTGTGTTGGCCAGGCTGGTCTCCAACTCTTGACTTCGAGTTATCCGCCCACCTCCTTTTCCCAAAGTGTTGGGATTACAGGTGTGAGCCACTGTGCCCGGCTAAAGGAATTTAATTGAGCAATGAACACATTCCCTAATTGGGCAGCCCCCAGAATCACAGCAGATTCACAGAGACTCTGGCACAGCCACGTGGTGGAAGATTTATAGACAAAAAAGGGGAAATGACTCCAGAAACTGGAAGTGAGGTACGGAACAGCTGGATTGGTTACAGCTTGGCGTTTGCCATATTTGAACACTTAGCAGTGCATGAATGGTGGAAGTACCGCCGCGGGGATTGGCCAAGACTTAGGTATTGTTACAGGTGCATACTCCTAAATTAGGTTTTCAATCTTGTCTAATTATTAAGCTAGGTTACAGTCATCCACAAGGACTCAAATATAGAAGTACGGAGTCCTTTCCAGGGCATATTTAGTTTGCTTTAGCACAAGTAAACACAGTCCACTTCAGCATTCAGGATGCTTGGGTGCACAAAGCACAGTGTATACTCTCATCCCTATATGTGCAACAGTATTTGTTTCTGGCACTGAGAAACAGCATTCAATGAACCCAGAGACACTTCGTTTTTGTACAATGGTTATTGTTTTCCACAAATTTTTACCTTAAGACTTTCTGTTTTAACTGTTTAACAGTATTAAAACAGTATTAACTGTTTTTCTGTGTGTTTGGTTTTCCATTAATTTACTTATTTATTTTATTTTATTTCATTTTTTGGCGAATTTTAAAATTTTTTTGTAGAGAAGCCATAACTTATTTTATTTTTATTTATTTATTTTTTGTTTGTTTGTTTGTTTTTGAGACGGAGTCTCGCTCTGTGGCCCAGGCTGGAGTGCAGTGGCCAGATCTCAGCTCACTGCAAGCTCCACCTCCCGGGTTTAGGCCATTCTCCTGCCTCAGCCTCCTGAGTACCTGGGACTACAGGCGCCTGCCACCTCACCTGGCTAGTTTTTTGTATTTTTTTAGTAGAGACGGGGTTTCACCGTGTTAGCCAGGATGGTCTACGATCTCCTGACCTCGTGATCCGCCCGTCTCGGCTTCCCAAAGTGCTGGGATTACAGGCTTGAGCCACCGCGCCCGGCCGCCATAACTTATTTTAAAGGCTAGTCAAGTGAAGCAGTGGGAGTCGAGAAGAAACAAAGAAATCTGTAACTAGTTGTGATCAATTAGTTGTAAACACCACTGCATTAGGACCAGCCTATTAGCTGTTTTTAAAATTTGAAATCACAACTTTTGGGCCGGGTGTGGTGGCTCACACCTGTAATCCTAGCACTTTGGGAGGCCGAGGTCAGTGGATTGCTTGAGCTCATGAGTTAGAGACCAGCCTGGGTAACATGGCGAAACCCCATCTCTACAAAAAAATACAAAAATTAGCCAAGTGTGGAGGCACGTGTTTGTGGTCCCAGCTACTACGAGAGACTGAGATGGGAAGATGGCCTCAGCCTGGGAGGTGGAGGTTGCAGTAAGCTGAGATCATGCCACTCTACTGCAACTTGGACAATAAAACCAGACCTTGTCTCAAAAAAATTAATTAATTAATAAAATAAAATAAAATCACAACTTTTTGTTGCAGGTTTTCAAAAAAATTAATGAATTAAAGCTAAGTATTAAAGAAATTCAGAGGCCAGTGCGGTGGCTCAAGCCTGTAATCCCAGCACTTTGTAGGCCGAGGCAGGCAGATCACCTGAGGTTGGGAGTTCAAGACTAGCTTGGCCAACATGATGAAACCCCGTCTCTTTTTTTTCTTTTTTTGTTTTTTGAGACAGAATCTCGCTCTGTCGCCCAGGCTGGAGTGCAGCGGCACAATCTTGGCTCACGGCAACCTCCGCCTCCCGGGTTCAAGAGATTCTCCTGTCTCAGCCTCCTGAGTAGCTGGGATTACAGGCACGTGCCACCACACCCGGCTAATTTTTGTATTTTTAGTAGAGATGGGTTTCACCTTGTTGGTCAAGCTGATCTCGAACTCCTGATCTCGTGATCCGCCTACCTCGGCCCCCCAAAGTGCTGGGATTACAGGCATGAGCCACCACACCTGGCCGAAACCCCATCTCTACTAAAGAAAAATAGAAAAATTAGCCAGGCATGGTGGCACATGCCTATTGTCCCCGCTACTCAGGAGGATGAGGTGAGAGGATAGCTTGAGCCCAGGAGGTGGCAGTTGCAGTGAGCTGAGATAGCACCACTGCACTCCAGCCTGGGCAATAAAATGAGACCCTGTCTCCTTCCCATGTGACAGAAAAAAAAAAGACAAAAAAAAAAAGTCTTTGAAGATGATGGGTAAAGTCATAAAAGCATACAAAGGGAAACAATTATTGCAAGCTTTTGTCAGTGTGTGTGTGTGTGTGTGAATTTGGTTTTTGTTTTGAAATAGGGTCTAGTTCTGTCACCCCAGGCTGGAGTGCAGTGGCACAGTAATGGCTCACTGCAGCCTTTACCTCCCAAGCTCAAGTGATCTTCCAACCTCAGCCTCCCAAGTAGTTAGGATTACCACCAACCATATCCAGCTAATTAAAAAAATTTTTTTTTTGTAGAGATAGGGTCTCACTATGATGCTCAGTCTGGCCTCAAGCAGTCTTCCTGCCTAAGCCTCCCAAAGTGCTGGGATTACAGGCATGAGCCACCATGCATGGCCTGTCATTTTTTTGGTTGCGTAATTTCCAATTCTTCTCCCTATAGAGGAGAAACGTTTTATTGTTTATCATGTAGGTGAGATGCAATGCTATGCTTCCCACAGTGGAAGCTTAACTGGGGACATCTTTCCTCTTCTTGAACTGGCACTCTAAGGTTTTTGGTGGCAACAGAAATTCCACATGACATGTCCTAGAATGTGTGGGTCCAATATACTCTGTGCAAATGCCATTTTTCTAGTCTGGATAGATCCCGACTTCCTTGTCCCTAGTCGACATAACCTTGACCCTTATTTTTTTCTCTCCCTCTACAAAATGGTGCCTTAGATTTTCGTTAGATTTAGAGTGGAACAAAGTAGGGGGTGCAAATTAATATCAGGATGAATGACTTAAGGAAACAAAAATTTCTGCTTTCAGAGAACTAGAATGAGATAGCAAACAGAACCCCTGAGGACCAGGATCGGTTTAATATACATAACTTTACCATTAAAAACACAACTTGAGCCCAGGAGGCTGAGACCAACTGGAGCAACATAGTGAGACCCTGTATCTACAAAACACACAAAAAATTAGCCAGGCACGGGGGCTTGTGCCTGTAGTACCAGCTACTCAGGAAGCTGAGGCAGGAGGATCACTTGAGCCCAGGAGTTCAAGCTGCAGTGAGCTATGATCATGCCACTGCACTCCAGCCTAGGCGACAGAGCAAGGCCCTGTCTCAAAAACAAAAACAAAACCCACAACTAATTAACATCAAAAAAGCAGAGGTGGTGGGGAGATGAGAGGAAGAGTAAAATAAAACACAAAACACAGACAATCCCTGACAAAAGCGAGCCTTTCTCATGAACTCACCACATCTACAAACTCTCCATCTTGTCTTACAGGAAAAAACAGTGGGGAGGGGTTTGTAGAGGGTCAGAGCTGACAGTCCGCAGCACACGGTGGGTGCCCAGAGAATGGCTCTGGTGTGGACAACGTGACTATCTGGCTCACACAGGGCAAGCCCAACCGAGAGTTTGGTGATTCTGATTGACAGCTTTGATTGGACCTCTTTGGTGTCATCTGACCTTTTGTCAGAAATTGTCTCAGGTAGGATTTAAAGAAGTCAAAATCTACCCCCACCCTCCCCCCGCCCCATAAATGAGGACTTAACAAATTCAAAGACCAGGGGACAGGGCAGGTGGCTCAATCTTGCCCATTATGAGAATCTTGGCTGCCTGCCTGGGTGCACAAAGCAAACGACATTTTAAAATTTCTTCACAGTCCATTAAGTAACATATAATACCCTTCAGCTGAAAGAATGTCAAGTCACATGCCTGGAGCCTTTTTATTTAGGGTGTCTCTCCCTTGGTGACCATGCATCACCAAAAATATCTTCTGTAGATATTCATGTGACTAGATCTTGGTTATATGTAAACAGGAATTTTAATTTGAGTCATAATTAGTCTCCAGATAATTAACTTATGAGCTTTTGGCTAAGTTTCCTTTGTTAATATTCTCAGGTTGTACTAAAGTTGAGCTTGCAGAAAAGGGTTAGGAGTAAATTTGGTTGGGGGAATTGTTAGTATTTGACACAATACTTCTTAAACCAGTTTAACTTGATTTTTACTGTAGCACTTGAATAACTGCTGTCTTCTTAATTTGCTGAATTGGAGAAGTTCCTTGATTTGTACCTCAGTTGCTTAAATAGCTTGTGTTCATCCAGCTCT
Source organism: Rhinopithecus bieti (assembly GCF_001698545.2). NCBI lineage: Eukaryota > Metazoa > Chordata > Mammalia > Primates > Cercopithecidae > Rhinopithecus > Rhinopithecus bieti. The sequence goes on along the minus strand of NW_016812332.1, from coordinate 3,333,893 downwards.
TTCAACTCTGTCCATGAAAACTCTGTCTCCTCTCAACGATTATTTGGGCTGTGTTTTGGATCCGGCTGCTTAAGAAGGAATGACTGAGAAAAAGTCGATTGGGCCAGGTTTATTCTAGGAGGTGAGATTGAAATGAGTTGACTTAAGCATAAAGCCAGAATGAAACCAGTCACACAGAAAATGTACAAAGTGATTTTGAAGTTTGCCTCTAAATTAAACAGAAATCTGTGACAAGCTGCGTCTCTTGCAGAGTCAGTTCTGGGTCAGCTGGCAGCAACTGTCCTCCCTTGCAGATCTGCTTAAGACCTTGTGTCAAGCTATCTCCCACTTGATCCAAGTCATCCAAGTATCCTTTTCTTGAAAGTCATAAAAATAGGACAACAGATTCATTGTCAACACCAGCCATGGCAGTCACTCTGTTTGTCTTTTTTTTTTTTTGAGATGGAGTCTTGCTCTGTCGCCCAGGCTGGAGTGCAATGGTGTGGTCTCGGCTTACCGCAACTTCCACCTCCCAGGTTCAAGCGATTCTCCTGCCTTAGCCGCCCGAGTAGCTGAGATTACAGATGCGTGCCACCATGTCCAGCTAATTTTTGTGGGGTTTTTTTTTAGTAGAGGCGGGGTTTTAGGCTGGTCTGGAACTCCTGACCTCAGGTGATCCACCTGCTTCAGCCTCCCAAAGTGCTGGGATTACAGGCATGAGCCACCCACCATGCCCAGCCATCTTTTTTGTTTTTAAGGCCGTTATTAGAAAGCTGATTTAATGTGATTTCATGCTGAAATAAATCTGTATCTGAGGATGCTAAAAGTCTTACTGCCAAGCCAGATCTCGATACAGTCTAAACTGGGAAAGGAGCCTTCATTGGGATGATGGCCAAGAAACTAGTCAGTTGTAGATGTAGCTTAAAAGGTCATTGGCTCACTTGCAAGAATGCTGCAGCTTCAACATTTGCTACACATTCCTCTCATCAGTCAATTGTTTTTTAATTTCTTTTCCACTGGGAAACCCAAGAATGTCTTTTGCCTGAATGTACCATTCTCAGCTGATCTCTTCCTGTGAGATGTTAGGAATGATGTCCTGCAGCATCCCATGTGAGTCACAGGTCACGAGGCAGGATGCCTCCAGCTTCTTTGCATACAGCCACTCCACTCCCTCCCCGTGACTCAGTCCACACTCTCCGAGAGCATACACAGCATGCCTTGAGAAGAACCTGAAGCTTAGATAGCCTGTCCAATGGAGGGTCTGACCATGTGGCTTACCTGGTACTGAGAAGTTTCGCATGGCACAGAACTCTCACTGATAAAACTGTGGATCCTGTGCCAGCTGAAGCACGTGGTTGCAATGTGCCCAGCTACTCTTCAGAGAAGAAACTTAGGCCAAGGAGGCCGACTTGCCCAAGCTAACAAAATCTGTCAGTGGCAGATCTAGGATTAGAATCCAGATCCAATGGTGCTAAAGTTTAGTGCTCTTTCAAAGCTGGAACTTTCTTGTATTCCCACAGTGCATTGCACACAATAAGTGCTGAAATTTCTGTTGTGGTTGTTTTCTGAGTTCAAAAGATATGCGTTTAACAGATATGATTGTTCCTAATTAGCAATGGATCTCACTCAAGGTCATTGTGAACCAATGGTGAAATCAGTTCTCTACTTCTGGATTCTGAACAGAACAGTGAGAATGAAGGGGAGGGAAGCTTTGTGAGTAGCAATATAAGTGGTTAAGCAAACAGCATTGCGCAAAGATGAAGAGATCCTTGTGTGTAGGTTGACCGAACAACACAGTAGCAGAGAACACAAAGAAATATGGTATAGTTGTAAACACCAAAGAGTACGAAGTCTTTTCCTGTCCTTAGAGAAAGAGTCTGGTAGAAAAAAAAAGCATTATAGTTCTGGCAAGGGAAGGTAACCATGGAGATACACACACACGCCCCGTGTGGTAATGACCACATGATGAAAAATAGTATCACCTGACAGTTGTGGTTGTATGTTTTTCAGGGTCTTCAAAAGAACCTAACTCCCGGCAGTATTCTTTGTCCTTCCAGATCTGAGATCTACCCTGTTTTCCCTGCCAGTTTTCTCTCCTGAATCCTGAGTTTTTTGTTTTATGTTTTTTGTTTTTTTTTTTTTGTTTGAGACGGAGTCTCGCTCTGTCACCCCAGCTGGAATGCAGTGGCCAGATCTCAGCTCACTGCAAGCTCCGCCTCCCGGGTTCATGCCATTCTCCTGCCTCAGCCTCCTGAGGACTACAGGCGCGCCACCTCGCCCGGCTAATTTTTTTTGTATTTTTAGTACAGATGGGGTTTCACCATGTTAGCCAGGACAGTCTGGATCTCCTGACCTCGTGATCTGCCCGCCTCGGCCTCCTAAAGTGATGAGATTACAGGTGCAAGCCACCGTGCCCGGCTGATCCTGAGTTTTTTATAAACTTGCACAAATTACCAGGGATCTTTAGTCTGTGCTGCATAGATCTTTATGATCACTTAACTAAACAGTGCTGTGTCCTCTTCAATGCCACAGTCTTCTCACCTACAAGAGACACCAATGTTGTATGTGTAAGAGAACAGACAAAGCATTAGGGATGTGACTTGCTGAGGATTAAGACTGGAGAAATGGGCCAGGTGCCATGGCTCACATCTCTAATCCCAGCACTTTGGGAGGCCAAGGCGGGCGGATCATGAGGTGAAGAGATTGAAACCAGCCTAGCCAACATGGTGAAATCCATCTCTATTAAAAATGCAAAAATTAGTTGGGCGTGGTTGCGCACGCCTTTAGTTCCAGCTACTGGGAGGCTGAGGCAGGAGAACCGTTTGAATCTGGGAGGCGGAGGTTGCAGTGAGCTGAGACTGCGCCTCTGCACTCCAGCCTGGGGGATAGAGTGAGAAACTGCCTCAAGAAAAAATTAAAAAGACTGGAGAAATGACTATTGGAAACAGGGGCTCAGGAACAACCTTATTTATCGTGGAAGTCTTCAGCAACTCATTTTGTGCAGTAGTGCTTTGGCACTTGATTTCTTTTATCTGGGGTGGAGCCCAAGGAAGTGGTACTTGGAGAGGGAGCAGCATAAACAAAATAGAAGTGACTAAGCTGTTTTGACACCCATTAAGATGGGTGTTACTCCCCAAATGGAAACCAGGTATCTACTTTCCTATTCTACCACGCCTTTTCCTGCTGGTGATCTGAAACAGGGTTATCTGTTCCTATGACTAATCCCTAAAAACGCAGGTGAACAGAGGCTGAGATGACCTACTTTGCAAATACGTGTTACAGTGTTAATCAGCGAACTTTGGGGTCAGGTGTCCTCACAGTTGTTCTACTTTAGACTGAAGGCCAGGTAGGGAGCTGACTTTGGAATGGGCTTGTGGCCACCCATCAGAAGCAAGGGAGTTGAGAAACAAGTGATGATTAGAAATGTAAATTGTTGGCTGGGTCTGGTGCTGGTGCTACTCAGGAAGCTAAGCAGGAAGATTGCTTGAGCTCAGAAGTTCGAGGCTCTAGTGCACAATCACAGATCACACCTCTGAATAGCCACTGCACTCCAGCCTGGGCAACATAGTGAGCTTCCGTCTCTAGAAAAAGAAAATGCAAATTATTGGACCCTACCTTAGTGTCGTGATTCAGAATTTCTTTTTGTTTTTAATAAACATTAACATTTAGAATAGTTTTAGATTTACAGAAAAATTGTGAAGATAGTACAGAGTTTCCATATAACACACACCCAGTTTCCCATTATTAACATCTTACACTAATATGGTACATTTGTCACAACTATTGAACCAATATTGATGCTTTCTTGTTAACTAAAGTTCATATTTTATTCAAATTTTCTTAGTTCTTACCTAATCTCCTTTTTCTGTTCCAGGATCCTATCTAGGATACCATGCTACATTTAGTCATCATGCCTTCTTAGGCTTCTCTTGGTTATGACAGTTTTTTAGACTTTCCTTGTTTTTATCATAAGTCTTTTGTTATTGTTTTTTGAAACATGGTCTCCTTCTGTTGCCCAGTCTGAAGTGCAGTGATATAATCACGGCTCGCTGTAACCTCGAACTCCTGGGCCCAAGCAATCCTTTCACCTCAGCCTCTGGAGTAGCTGGGACTACAAGCGTGTGCCACCATGTCAGGAGAATCTTTTTTTTTTTTTTTTCTTTTTTGCGATGGAGTCTTGCTCTGTCTCCCAGGCTGGAGTGCAGTGGCGCGATCTCAGATCACTACAACCTCTGCCTCCCAGGTTCAAGAGATTCTCCTGCTTCAGCCTCCAGAGTAGCTGGGACTACAGGTGCCTGCCACCATGCCTGGCTAATTTTTTATTTTTAGTAGAGACCGGGTTTTGCCATGTTGGCCAGGCTGGTCTTGAACTCTGACTTCAAGTGATCCGCCTGCCTCAGCCTCCCAAAGTGTTGGGATTACAGGCATGAGCCACCCAGACCCGCCCAGGAGAATCTTTTGATTGTAGAGGTGAGATCTTGTTATATTGCCCAGGCTAGTCTTGAACTTCTGGCCTCAAGTGACCCTCCTTTCTTGGCCTCCCAAAGTGTTGGAATTACAGGCATGAGCCACCATGTCTGGTCCCAGACTTTTCTTGTTTTTTATGACCTTAACAGTTTTGAAAAGTACTGGATTTTTGTTTTTGTTTTTTGTTTTTGAGACGGAGTTTCGCTCCTGTTGCCCAAGCTGGAGTGCAAAGGCGCGATCTCAGCTCACTGCAACCTCTGCCTCCCGGGTTCAGGCTATTCTCCTGCCTCAGCCTCTCGAGTAGCTGGGATTACAGGCATGTGCCACCACACCTGGCTAATTTTGTATTTTTTTTTTTAGTAGAGACGGGGTTTCTCCATGTTGGTCAGACTGGTCTTGAACTCCCGACCTCAGGTGATGCGCCCGCCTCGGCCTCCCAAAGTGCTGGGATTACAGGTGTGAGCCACTGCGCCCAGCCTGGTCAGGTATTTTTTATAGAATGCCCTTCAACTTGGGTTTGTCTGATGTTCTTCTCATGATTAGATTGGGGTTATGGGTTTTTGGGAAAAAGACCACAAAGTGCCACTCTTACCACGTGACAAGTGTACGCTGAGGTAGTTTTGTCATTTCCCCACAGTATTCTTTTTCCTCTCCTCTTTCCATATGTATTCTTTCGCAGGGAGTCACCACATGCAACCTATACATAAGGGGTGGGGAGTTCAGTTTCACCTCTTTGAGAGTAGAATATTTACATAAATTATTTGGAATTCTGCATGAGAGATTTGTCCATTTTCCATCATTTATTCATTTATGTATTTATATCAGGAGAGACTTACAGGCATTTATTTTACACTTTGAGTTATAATCCAATACTCACATTTTCCAGTTTTGGCCTTTTGGGCGCTCTTTCTGGTGGCCCTGGTGTCCACTTGACACAACCCCATTGTTTGTTTGTTTTAACACTTCATTACTTTCTGGCATTTAATTTTTTCTTCCAGGCACTTGTTTTTAATTTCCTGCCACTTCTTTTTTTTGACAAGCTTTTCAGATGTTTCTCCCACACTACATTTAAACAGGTATTGACAGGGAAGAGCTCCCTATTTTTGAGATCATAAGAGTCACATGGGGCCCTTGTTAAAAATAAGAGTTTCATGCCTCTTCTCTGAAGATTCTGATTTAGTAGTTCTGGAGTGAGCCCTAAGGGTCTGGAATTTATAATAAGTATCTCCAGATGGTTCTTACAATCAGGAATGTTTGGTAAACAGGGACTTAAGGTCATTTTAATTAAGACTTCTGTGTAAAGCTTAATTTAGATAGATAACCACAATCCGTAGTATTGAAGAGTAAGTCTCCAGTTAGAATTCCAAGTGTTTTCAAATGCACTATTTCATTTAATCGTCATTATTCAAATATGAAGTAGGAAAAGCATTTTGTAGGTGAGGAGATTGAAACCCCAGATAAGAAGGTGACTTTCCTAAGATCGCACAGTGGAATGCACCACCATACCATGGTCAATAGGCAGAGACAAAAAGTAACACAAAATCTCTTGTGTTTTGGGATTTGGAATAGCATTACTAAGATGACTAAAAAGATAGGATGTCAGTCTGCTGATAGGACTGATGTTTTAGCAATAAAGATTTATAATCTAATAGTAAAATTGATCTACCTAAGCAAGCCACCGTTTCCAGTACCTTTCCTTCCATCAAAGTGTACCATGTTCACGTTTTCTGAGTGACAACTATGTGCCAAGTATAGCCTGCTCTCCTAACTTATTTTTAACTGGTTCCTTTTGCAAAAATTTAGACATAAGCCAGGCATGGTGGCTCATGCCTGTAATCCCAGCACTTTTGAAGGCCAAGGTGGATGGATCACTTAAGGTCGGGAGTTCGGGACAAGCCTGCCAACATGGTGAGACCCGTCTTTACAAAAATTAGCTGGGCATGGTGGCACATGCTTGTAATCCCAGCTACTCAATTGGCTGAGCAGTAGTATCACTTGAACCCAGGAGGCAGAGGTTGCAGTGAGCCAAGATAGCACCACTGCACTCCAGCCTGGATGACAAAGCAAGACTGTCTCTAAAAAAAAAAAAAAAAAAAGAGAGAGAGAGAGATAAATCTCTATGAGTTTCCCACAGCTGCCATAACCAAGTACCACAAACTAACTTGCTTTAGGCAACAGAAATTTATTCTCTCACTGTGCTGAAAGCTAAAATTCCAAAATCAAGGTGTTGGCAAGACCATGCTCCTCCCCAAACCTCTAAGGGAGGATCTTTCCTTGCTTCTGATAGCCCCAGACATTCCTCTGCTTATGGCAACATAACTGCAATCTCTGCTTCTTCTTCATACGGCTATCTTCTCTCTGTGTTGTGTTTCTGTATCTTCACATTGGGGGCTCCTTTTTTTACAAGAACTCGAGTCAGAGTCTATTAAGGGCCCACCCTACTCCAATATGATTTAATCTTAACTATTTATGTCTGACTCCCCATATCCATTAGCAATCACCTCCCAAGCCCCCCTTTTCCAACCCCTAGCAACCACAAATCTATTTCCTCTCTGTATGGATTTGCGTATTCACAGGCTTTTCCTAAAAACAGACATTTCATGTAAATAGAATCATATAATAAGAAGGCTTTTCTGTTTGCCTTCTTCTGTTTTCAAGGTTCATCTAAACTGTAGTGATAGCAGTAGGAGGCTGACAAATGCCTAGGCAGTTAGGGGCGGGTCCTCAGTGAAACCCCACCTTCAAGTCAAACATAGTCTGAAGGCTAAAAGATTGGACTGCCGGTTCCAGATGAAACCTGCGACCCTGAGTGAGAACTTCTGTTCCTGTTTGCCCACCCTTTCCTGATTGGTTCTTTCTGAATAATGCTTTTTAACCAATCAAATGTTACCTTTTCCAATACTACCTATAGCCCTCCCCTTCCCCATACTGTGCCTATAAAAACCCCCAGATTCAGCCACACTGGGGAGACAATCCAACCTTCCTGTCCCCTCTCTGCTGAGAGCTGTTTTGTTGCTCAATAAATTCTCCGCCCTCATCACTCTTCAATTGTCAGCATGACCTCTTTCTTCTTGGATGAGGAACAAGAATTCAGGACCCACCAAGCGCAGGTACCCAGAAGGCTGTAATCATTGTGGCGCTCTTCCCTCCACCAGCAGAGGGCAGCCTCCCAACGCCACAGGAAGCAATGGCAGGGCCAAGCCAGCCCTGGAGCCAAGGCCCAGAGCTGGGCAAGGGCCTGTCTGAGCTGTTAACATACTGCCATCCATCAGGCTGCAGATGGTGGGACTAAAAGAGCTAATTAGCACACTGTAACACCCCTGCTGGGGCTTCAGGGTTCTGGGCACCCCTGCCTGGGCACCACTGCATCCCCTTGGGATGTGGCAGGACACACCTCGTCCAGCTGCAAGCCCTGCATGGAGCTGACCCCTGTGCTGAAGTTTGAAGTGGCTGGTCAGATCCCATACTCGCTCATTCACACATGCCCTCCTGCCAGGGACTGAGCATGTAGTCACAGTAGCTGCAGCAGGAGCCATGGGCTGGAGTGCAAGCCAGACATGGCCCAGTGGGCCAAGCAGACAGGATGTCCCCTGCTTCAAACCTGGCAAAGGGGCCAAGAAAAATCCTGCATCACTAGCATGTATCAGTGCTTCATTCCTTTTTATGGCTGAGTAATATTCCACTGTTTGGATATAACACATTTTGTTAATACACTCATCAGTTGATGGACACTTGGGTTGTTTCCACTTTTTGGCTATTATGAATAATGCTGCTATAAATGTTCATGTACAAGTTTGTGTGTGAACATTTCAATTTTTTCATACCTAGGAGTAGAATTGCTGGATCATGTCATAATTATGTTTAATTTCTTACCAGTTAGTGACCTATTATACAGCAGGGTGACTATAGTTGATGACAATATAGTATACTTAAAAAAATGCAAATAGAGTGGTCAGATGTCGTGGTGCACACCTGTAGTCCCTGCTACTCAGCAGGCTGAGGTGGAAGAATTGCTTCAGCCCAGGGAGGTTGCGGCTGCAGTGAGCTATGATCATACCAGTGCACTACCGCCTCGGCAACAGAGCAAGACCTTCTCTGAAGAAAGAAAAAAGGTAAATAGGATGATAAGTGTTCTCATCGCAAAAGTGATAATTATGTGAGGTAACGCATTTGTTAATTAGCTAGATTTAACTATTTCACAGTGTATATATACTTCAAAACATCGTGTTCTACACAATATATAAAATTTTCTCTGTTAATTAAAAAAAAATCAGCAATGTATAGAGGTTGTAATTTTTCTACATCCTCCCCAATGCTTGCTATTGTCTGTATTTTTTTTTATCATAGCTATGAAAGGAAAATAAATATTGGGGCCTCAAAATCACTAAGTTAGAGGGTAAAGTCAAGCTGGGAACTGCTTAGGGCAAACCTGCCTCCCATTCTATTCAAAGTCACCTGCTCACTGAGATAAATGCATATCTGCTTGCCTCCTTTGGAGAGGCCAATCAGAAACGCAAAAGAATGCAAAGTTTTTCTCCTGTGACCTAGAAGCCCCCTCCTTGCTTCATGTTGCCCCACCTTTGCTTTGAGTTGTCTCCTTTTCCAGGCTGAACCAATGTTCATCTTACATATGCTGATTGATGTCTCATGTCTCCCTAAAACGATAAAACCAAACTGTGTTCTGACCACCTTGGGCACATGTCGTCATGACCTCCTGAGGCTGTGTCATGGGTGTGTGCCCTCAACCTTGGCAAAATAAACTTTCTAAATTAACTGAGACGGGTCTCACATATTCCGAGTTCACATTTTGGTAACCACGAAGGGATTCTGAGTGGAGGTGCCCCTGAACTTTGACGAATTTCCTATCATTGCTTGGTACCAGCATGATCTAACCTTATGGCTCAAACCAATAGGACAATTTGCTGAGGTTTGGGAGCACACCCTCCAGAGGACCCTTGATCTCCCAAAATTTGGTTGAGATCTAAAGTTTACTTTGCTGCACAACTCACCCCACACCTTTTTTTTTTTTTTTTTTTTTTGGTTTTACTTGCTTCCAATGGGAATGCAAGATTTCTTGCTTATGATGGAAGGCAGGTAACTCATTTATGAAGTTTGAGCTTACTCCCAGCAGGGAAGAGGAGTCCAAGTTTTTCCTACTTCAAGGATGGTAGAGAGTAGTCTTCAGCCTGAGACTCATCCCTAGGTAAGTAGCTGAATTGTCTTGGCTAAAGTTTAACAACCAGGTGGTCTTAATTTCTCCTTACCATTAGAGCACTCAGTAACCAAGTCTACCTGACTTTGTCAAATCCAAGAGGGAATTCCAAAGCTTCTCTAATTTGGCTAAAATTCCTTGCAGCTAGCTACAAAAGAGGGGGAAAAAAATGTGTTTGGTTTCTGTGTTTGCTTCCTCCTTAAAAAAACAAATGTTCTTTCATTTACTTTTCTTCCGCCCTATACCTTCTTCCCTTTTTGCCATCTGCAGTATCAGAAAATCTAGAGAAGGCTTCTAATAACTTGAACTCCTTTAAAGAATTCAGAACAAGTCACCACTCATCCCTTTTGGGGTGTTTTGTTTTCCTTGTGGCGTTTCAAGAGTCATGGGCAGATTCTTCTTAGGTCTAAAGCTCTGCTTTTCTGTATTACATGAGCTGACTCTTTGACTTTGCGGGTAACCAGAGATGACCTTGCACTGTGAGAGGATTTGAGCCCGGCACGTGAAATGGTGGACGAGAGCTAGAAAGGTAGGGGTGGCTGAGCACAGTTTACATGAAGTGGTCTTGGCTGTTGTTGTTGTTGTGTTTTGAGACAGTTTCGTTCTTGTTGCCCAGGCTGGAGTACAATGGTGTGATCTCAGCTCACTGCAACCTCCACCTCCCAGATTCAAGCGATTTCCTGCCTCAGCCTCCTGAGAAGCTGGGATTACAGGCATGTGCCACCATGCCCGGCTAATTTTGTATTTTTAGTAGAGACAGGGTTTCTCCATGTTGGTCAGTCTGGTCTTGAACTCCTGACCTCAGGTGATCCTCCCGCCTCAGCTTCCCAAAGTGCTGGGATTACATGCGTGAGCCACCACGACCTTCTGTTGTTTTTTTTTTTTTCTCCTAGGAAGTCATTGTTTAAGGACCCTAATTCTAGTTTGGAGATGCATTCTAAAGGATCTTCTCTATCCCAAAACTAATTTCGATTTGGCTTGTCTGTGAACCTTTGCATGAGGAACTGAACTGTTATTTTCTTTTCTTTTTTTTTTTTTTTTTGAGACGGAGTCTTGCTCTGTCGCCCGGGCTGGAGTGCAGCGACCGGATCTCAGCTCACTGCAAGCTCCGCCTCCCAGGTTCACGCCATTCTCCTGCCTCAGCCTCCCGAGTAGCTGGGACTACAGGCGCCCGCCACCTCGCCCGGCTAGTTTTTTGCATTTTAGTAGAGATGGGGTTTCACCGTGTTAGCCAGGATGGTCTCGATCTCCTGACCTTGTGATCCGCCCATCTCGGCCTCCCAAAGTGCTGGGATTACAGGCTTGAGCCACCGCGCCCAGCCTGAACTGTTATTTTCATAGGTAAATGAGAAACTGAGTTTTCTCAGTTTGAAAGAGAAAGGGCATTTTGCTCCTCCCAGACAAAAGGTGCCCCTGGGTGACTGGGGGGCTCATGGGAGTGTCTGGGGGATTGACCCCCCAGATGATGTGCAGCAGCCCTACAGAGAAATCCCCAACAAAAAATTAATTTTGAAAAAGGCAGCTGGGTGTGGTGGCTCACATCTGTAATCCCAGCACTTGGGAGGCCGAGGCGGGTGGATCACCTGAGGTCCGGAGTTTGAGACCAACCTGGCCAACATTGTGAAACCCTGTCTCTACTAAACATATAAAAGTTAGCTGGGTGTGGTGGCAGGTGCCTGTAATCCCAGCTACTCAGGAGGCTGAGGCAGGATAATCACTTGAATCTGGTAGGTGGAGGTTGCAGTGAGCCCAGATCTTGCCACTGCACTCCAGCGTGGGTGACAGAGCAAGACTCTGCCTCCAAAAGAAAAAAAAAAAAAAAAGGAAAAGGCTTGTCCAGGAAATGCAGATGAGGGCTGACCACCCGGCATTTTGAGCCCTCTCAGAGGTCATAGAACTCTGGAGAGAGAAACTGAGATACATAAGAGGGTGGAAACCACTCAGTGATGACACACTGTGGAGTCCTGCCCACAAACAGTGCACATCAATCTACCACTCAAAAACCTTAGGCTACAGCTCAGTTCCTCCTTTTAAGAAAATAAGTAGGAAACAAATAATCTAAGAATAAGGAGAAAACAAGGAGAATGGCTCCCTTTCAAGTAATCCATAGGTTTCATGGCACCTCTACTTGCCAGAGTTTATGTAAAATAGAAGTAATATGGTCTTTGTGCATATGTACATTAAGGAAAAAGAGCTCTAAAATCTGTTTGGTAAAGGACCGTTAATGTCATTGTTTCAAAGCTAAACTATAAACTAGGTTCCTCCCAAAGTTAGTTTGGCCCATGCCCAGGAATCAACAAAGACAGCTTAGAGGTTAGAAGCAAGATGAAGCCAATTAGGTCAGATCTTTTTCACTCTCTGAGTTACAATTTTGCAGTGGCAGTTCCATAACTTTAAATGATGACTATCACAGTTTTCATAAGTAATCTAGGTAAGTAATTAAAATAAAATAATTAGGTAAATACAATGGGATAAATAGTTGTAGACAAACTTGTCATAACTTAGAATCTAAAGTTATATTAAATTAAATAATATGGCTGGACATGGTGGCTCATGCCAGTAATCCCAGCACTTTGGGAGGCCGAGGTGGGTGGATCATGAGGTCAGGGGTTAAAGACTAGCCTGGCCAACATAGTGAAACCTCGTCTCTATTAAAAATCCAAAAAAACACAAAAATCAGCCAGGCATGATGGTGGGCACCTGTAGTCCCAGCTACTTGGTACTTGGGAGGCTGAGGCAGGAGAATTACTTGAACCTGGGAGGCAGCAGTTGCAGTGAGCCAAGATTGCACCACTGCACTCCAGCCTGGGTGACAGAGGGAGACTTTGTCTCATAATAATAATAACAAATAATAGGTATTTTATTATTTGGTTATTTTCCAATGAAATTATATTGTAGAAAAACATTCTTTCTGAAAATTGTGTGTCCTTTTAAAAGGTGAAAAGTTTCATCTAATTCAAAGCTTATTTAAAGGTTATATATAAAACAAGGTAAAAAGGGGCTGGGCACAGTGGCTCACGCCTGTAATCCCAGCACTTTGGGAGGCTAAGGTGGGAAGATCACCTGATGTTGGGAGTTCAAGACCAGCATGACTAACATGAAGAAATCCTGTCTCTATTAAAAATACAAAATTAGACGTGTGTGGTGGTACATCCCTGTAATTCCAGCTACTCAGGAGGCTGGGGCAGGAGAATCACTTGAACCCAGGAGGCAGAGGTTGTGGTGAGCTGAGATTGTGCCATTTCACTCCAGCCTGGGCAACAAGAGCAAGACTCCATCTCAAGAAAGAAAAAAAGGTAAAAAGAATCATGAAATAAGAGAGGTGTAAAGAAAGTTATAAAAATAGGCCAGGCATAGTGGCTCACACCTGTAATCCCAGAACTTTGGGAGACTGAGGCAGGCAGATCACCTGAGGTCAGGAGTTTGAGACCAGCCTGGCCAACATGGTGAAACCCCATCTCTACTAAAAATACAAAAATTAGCCAGGTGTGGTGGTGGAAGCCTGTAATCCCAACTACTTCAGAGGCTGATGCAGGAGAATCACTTGAACCCAGGAGATGGAGGCCACAGTGAGTTGAGATTGCACCACTGCACTCCAGCCTGGATGACAGAGCAAGACTCCCTCTTGAAAAAAAGGAAAAAAATAAAAAAGTTAGAAAAATAAAAAGTTTTTTGGGTATTCTTTTGGTAAGAAAGCTTAAAGACAAATAATTTTATATGAGATAGAATCTTGTGTGGTAAATTTAGTCCTAGAATAAAATGACTGGTTGTTTAAGAAAGAAGGATGTTCAGGACAAACCAGAAAGTCGAAGCATGTCATGAACAGTCTATGTAAGTTACAATAAGAAGATTTATTAAAAGCAAACAAAAACTTTTATATGATCAAGTTGTCTATAATTAAAGTGAAATTATAATGGTCTTTTTAGAGATTGGGCTTGATGTATAAAAAATCTTATACACTATATAATTGGTTACAACAATGAAATGTTCTCAAGGGACTGATTTACTCTTAATAAATTATGAGATATTTTCTTTTTTCCTTTTGTTTTGAGATGAAGTCTCGCACTGTTGCCCAGGCTGGAGTGTAGTGTCGCGATCTCGGCTCATTGCAAGCTATGCCTCTTGGGTTCACGCCATTCTCCTGCCTCAGCCTCCCAAGTAGCTGGGACTACAGGTGCCTGCCACCATGCCCAACTAATTTTTTGTATTATTAGTAGAGATGGGGTTTCACCATGTTAGCCAGGATGGTCTCGATCTCCTGACCTCGTGATCTGCCTGCCTTGGTCTCCCAAAGTGCTGGCATTACAGGTGTGAGCCACCATGCCTGGCCAAGAGATTTTAACTTTTTTTTAACTCAAAGTTCACCTTTATTGCATCTTACTGTTTTCAGTTTTCTGTCCCCTTTTAACCCTTTTAAAGGGAGCAAAATAGTAACACTCTCCTTCAACTCATTTTCAGCTCATATAAGTTTATTTCCTTGAATTGTGTTTGTTGTGGCCTGATGCTAACAATGTTTTCTTTCTTTCTTTCTTTCTTTTTTTTTTGAGACAGAGTTTTGTTCTTGTAGCCCAGGATGGAGTGCAATGGTGCAATGTCAGCTCACTGCAACATCCACCTCCCGGGTTTAAGTGATTCTCCTGCCTCAGCCTACCGAGTGGCTGGGACTACAGGCATGCGCCACCATGCCCAGTTAATTTTTGTATTTTTAGTAGAGATGGGGTTTCACCATGTTGACCAGGCTGGTCTCCTGACCTCAGGTGATCTGCCTGCCTTGGCCTCCCAAAGTGCTGGGATTATGGGTGTGAGCCACTGCGCCCGGCCCTCATATGTGCTTTTAAAGTCCTTGTGACAGTGAGTTACAGGGCTTTGACTCCTGGGTCTAAAAAGGACACCACGTCCTGCGAAATCTTAAACACTGACAGCAATTAAAGCCTCCTCTTCAGGCCTACTAGAAGATGCCAATCAAAATAAACTGCGTTTCCTGTGACACAGGGTCAGAATTTAAACCTATTCAACTCCTTAAGGCCCAGGGACTATTATGGAAGTGGTGGGTGTGTGACACTGTAAGAGCTGATTCTGAGGAATAAAATAAGTTCAGTTTCTCTATAAATTAATCATTAACGTGAAAAGCACACTGATGCAAGACCAGCATATGGGCCCCTGTGTCAGATCAACAAGGTTTTCTTGAAGCATTAAGTGACTCCTTAATAATGGTTACAACATTTATAAAAGGCTTATGGAAGTTATATCTTATGGTCAAGATTAAAATTTTATAGATTGTTTATAAAAATTAAGTCTCCTCTCAATGAATGAAGGTTTTCACTTTTTTTAATCCTTGAGTTATCACTTTGGTCAAATAAATGAGTTATTTTACAATGATTGTGATACCAATTGTTTTAAACCTTTGATATTTGACAACCCAGAATCAAATTATAAATTATGTCTTGGCCAGGTGCAATGGCTCATGCCTGTAAGCCTAGCACTTTGGGAGGCCAAGGTGGTGAATCACCTGAGGTCAAGAGTTCAAAACCAGCCTGGCCAACATGGTGAAACCCCATCTTTACTAAAAATACAAAAATTAACTGAGTGTGTTGGCACATGCCTGTAGTCCCAGATACTTGGGAGTACTTGGGAGGCTCAGGCAGGAGAATTGCTTGAACCCAGAAGGCAGAAGTGGCAGGCAGTTAGCCACAGTCATACCATTGCACTCCAGCCTGGGTGACAGAGTTTGTCCTCCCTCCAAAAAAAAAAAAAAAAAAAAAAAAAAAAAAAAAAAAAAAAAAAATATATATATACTATATACATAGCATAGTATATACGTAGTATACACACACCACACCACACACACACACACACAACACATATATGTATTGTTACGTCTTTTCTCTGACCCCCAATTATCCTTTAGATATTAGGGTTCCCTAAATCCCAAAAAATGACATAATTCTGCCTTATTTGGTATAAAATTATACAGGAAGCACTGTCAAATATGAAATGGTGTTTGGTTTTCTTTGGGCTGTATTTGTATAAATATGTTATTGGTATGTGTTCCAAAATTATGGGAAACTCCTATAATTCTGATACAACTTAGTATTCATTATCAGTAATAATTGTAATTGTTATATTAAATTATTGTCTGCCACAGAGATAAAACATTTCCTTGTCAGTTGTACTTTTGACTATGGCTGCCCTAAAATGTTTTGTCATCCACAGACAATTGTTTTCTTGGGTTGGTCCTCTTTATAAGGTGGCTTTATAATCAGTTAAACTCCAACAGGTACTCTTTTTGTTTTTGAGACAGGCTGGAGTGCAGTGGTACGATCTTAGCTCACTGCAACCTCCATCTCCCAGGTTCAAGCAATTCTGCCTCAGCCTCCTGAGTAGCTGGGATTACAGGTGCCCACCACCACACCCGGCTAATTTTTGTATTTTTAGTAGAGACAGGGTTTCACCATGTTGGCCAGGCTGTTCTCAAACTCCTGACCTCAGGTGATCCAGCAACCTTGGCCTCCCAGAGTTCTGGGATTATAGGTGTGCACCACTGCACCCAGCCTAAAATGTGCTCTTGAATGCAAGTTTCTGATAACTTTGGTGACATCAGAATAGAGGGAAAACTTTCAGCACTCAGGGAGAGCTGAAATGTTCATGAAAATGAAGTAGACCAGGAATTAACTGCATGTACTGAACTGATAGAGGACTGAAGTAGTCTTTTTGACATTTTGATTAAAACGTTGCTGATCCTTTGTTTAGTTTTTTCAGAGTCAAGGAAACATTTCCTTTGAGCTATTGTCAACTTTTAACAAGTAAGTATACTCCTATGAACAAAATTTGGAGCATATTTGTTTCTCTCTACCTGATTTCTTCAGAATTTGGAAACTATTTATGAGTATTCTCAACTTATGGCAATATGGTTATTTGCGTAAGTGCAATAAAAATCTGTGTTCAGGCCGGGCGCGGTGGCTCAAGCCTGTAATCCCAGCACTTTGGGAGGCCGAGACGGGCGGATCACGAGGTCAGGAGATCGAGACCATCCTGGCTAATACGGTGAAACCCCGTCTCTACTAAAAAATACAAAAAACTAGCCGGGCGACGAGGCGGGCGCCTGTAGTCCCAGCTACTCGGGAGGCTGAGACAGGAGAATGGCGTGAACCCGGGAGGCGGAGCTTGCAGTGAGCTGAGAGCCGGCCACTGCACTCCAGCCTGGGCGGCAGAGCAAGACTCT